>NC_041393.1:513501493-513521593 GCF_002162155.2 Triticum dicoccoides | reverse complement strand
CCAGACGCCAGGGACCTTGGCGTCACCGAAAAAGGTCAGAAACGAAATTTTTTTCGGAACGAGGTCAAATCGGGATTTAGTTTGCCTTAAGGGTCAGAACAGTAATTTTGTCCTACACCCGCAACTCCCTCACGAACCCTCAACGACGCCGCCAGTGACGCCGCCGCCGCCTGCTACCCCTCGTCGCCGGTCGGATCCTCTCCTCCGCCTCCAGATCCGGCCACCCCTGCCTCTTTCCCTCCGGATCCCCAACTCAGCAGCGCTAATCCTGCCAACAGCAAGGAGCAGCGACCTCCATGGCAATGGCGACCTGACTCGGACGCCATTGACGCCCGAGACAACAGCCGGAGCAAGGAGCAGCAACCCCAAGGCCTAGCCCCTCGCCCAAACATCAAGGTGAGCACCCATTTGCTGAACAAAGATTTGGTGTGTACCGTTGATGGAAACTGAATTCTTTTGTGCAGTGTACGTGTACTGCTATCTGCTAAGATATTAGTTGTATGAACTAGTACATGTGAGGATGGACGTAATTTGTTCAGTGTAGTATGTAGTACTGCTATGATTTTGGTTTTGCAAAAGTTTAGCCAATGAACTAACACTCTGTATCAACCCGCAGCAAAGCCCTCGCCGCCGACGCCGCCCGCGTGGAGCTAGAAGCGGGAGTGGAGGGGCCAAAACAGTCCCACGATGGAGTACGTCAACCCTCTCACGGGCTTCCGCGTCGACGGCCGCCGCCCCAACGAGGTCACGCCCCTCTCCTCCCTGTCTCGCCTTCCTCTGCTTCACGCTCGGCTGACTCTGATTCTTGGCGGCCGGTGTCTCGCAGATGCGGCAGCTCAAGGGCGAGGTCGGCGTTGTCTCCAGGGCCGACGGCTCGGCGCTCTTCGAGATGGGCAACACCAGGGTCATCGCCGCCGTCTACGGGCCCCGAGAGGTAGTCCATGTCCCTCGTCTTGCTCGCACAGAGCCTGTTGGACGCCAACTGTTCGATGCAGTGTCTGCTAGGGAGTAGCGAGAGTTCATGGTTCTTAGTTAAGTTTTGGAATCAAGATGATGTTTTTGAGACTGCAGATGACATGTTTGATGGAATGCCTATCAAGGGTTCTTTTCCCAAGTTCATGCAGCACGTTTCATGTACTGTCTATGAACGGATTTACTTTCTAGTTGGTGCGGTGCTAAGACAAACTACATGGAGCAACTTTTCTCAATGTGTGTGATGAAATGGCACAGTAGTCGTTCATGTTAGAGATGCTACGGCAGAATTGTATCCTTCTGGTGTTTTGATAGTGGCAACATGTTCTAGGAAAACTGTGCCAGTTGAACATGGGGAGTTATTCCACAGGGTCTAGGGATGCGGCTTTCCTTGTGTAGCTATGATATTGTTTTTTCATACCAGTCAGTATTCCTCAATATGAATGGCTAACAAATCCCAGCTTTAAACATAATGTTATGTCTGCTTGTTTCACTCATTCAGATCCAAAACAGGAGTCAGCACCAAAACAGTAAAGAGGCTTTGGTAAGTTTATTTGCCCAAGTGCACCGAGTATTAAAGCTTCTCTTGTTACGATGCGCTCTGAGAAATGTGTCTGCAGGTGCGTTGTGAGTATAGAATGGCAGAATTTAGCACTGGGGATCGAAGGAGAAAGCCAAAAGGTGACAGGTATGTTCCAGCTTGAGGAGGAAGAACTGATGAAAATAACTTAACCACTGACTATAGTGGATTCATTTATTATCAGTACATGCTTTCGACATGACAGGTTTTCATATCGTTATTTCCAGGCTTCTTTTTCTTCATGTTATGTTTCTTCTAATATTTCCGATGTCATTATCATTTTCTGTTGGGCTGTGTCTTATCTGTATTTCAGTGTGTGTGTGTGTGTGTGTGTGTGTGTGTGTGTGTGCGCGCGCTTATGGCCCATGTGGCCCATGTGGCCCATGTAACCCTGCAGCCTATATATGTGCTGCCCCCTTGTACAGGAAACCCTAACTCCAATAGAATACAATACCAGGCCATCTTTTTATCCCAGCCGCCACCCCTCTCTCCCCTGATTCTACATGGTATCAGAGCTTGGGTTCCCAATCCCAGCAGTGGTGATGGTGGTTGGCTGGTTGTGCTTGCTGGCGATTGTCTGAGAGGAGAAGGCTTGTGTGGAAGAAGGAGAGGTGGAATCCCAGATCTGAGGGGAGGAGGTAGTAGAGAGGTGAAAGTGGGGAGCGTGGTTGCTGGAGGTTGCTAGTGGTGTGATTCAAGATTGGAAAGATGGGGGACAACCAGGGGTTGGTAAAGGCGTTGGAGAAGCTAGCTGAGCTCATCACTGTCAAGGCAGAGGGTGTGGCTTCCCCAGGTGCGCTTGTTCCTCAGCCTGAGGTGATACAGAAAATAGAACTGATGCCAAATGAAATCAAGATGGAAGGGGTCACAAACTACCTAAGCTGGTCCAGAAGGGCATTGCTAATATTGAGGACAAAGGGGCTGGAAGGCTATGTCAGAGGGGAAGTAGATGAACCGGCGAACAGGGCAAGTGAATAGTGGAAGAAGTGGAGTGTCATTGACTCTCTGGTGGTGGCATGGCTGCTGAACTCCTTGACCCCATCCATTGCAGCAGCCGTGGAGACTCTTCCCCATGCAGCAGAGGTATGGAAAACCCTGGAAACATTGTACTCCGGGAAAGGGAACATAATGCTTATGGCGCAGATTGAGGATAGAGTAAATGAGCTAAAACAAGGGGATAAGTCGGTGATGGAGTATGTAGCAGAATTGCAGCATTTGTGGGCTGACTTAGACCACTATGATCCACTGGAGTTACCACATTCAGAATGTATAGTTGCTACTAAGAAGTGGGTAGAGCGTAGGAGAGTGATGAAATTCTTGAAGGGACTTAGCTCAGAATTTGAAGGAAGGCGTGCTGGGTTGTTTCATCAGCCAAAGCTCCCCTCGCTTGAGGAGGCAGTTGCAGCAATGGCACAGGAGGAGGTCAGGTTGAAGTTGACCAGGACTGGAGAAGCGAATGCATCTCGCTCAGCATTTACTGTTTCTGAATGGAAGGAGACAAGAGAGTGCTTCAACTGTGGAGAGAAAGGTCACATAAGCATCAATTGCACAGCACAACGCAGAGAAATACGTGGCAGGGGAAGAGGTTACAGCCGAGGTGGATACCGGGGAGTTAGAGGCAGAGGTAACTCGAGGGGTTCGAATTATTCCAGTGGCTTCAAAGCAAATTTGGCTAACTTGGCAACGCAAGAAGGGACGTCAACAACCTCTCAAGGGGAGTCGAAGAGTAGAAGCCAGGAGGACAACACCTTCGGGAACTTTGCCCACTTTGTCTACACAGGGGAAGGTAACTTTGCAAATGCATCTATATCCACACATGATTTCCTTCCAGATTGGATATTAGATTCTGGAGCATCCAAGCATGTTGCGGGTACCTCAACTGAGTTTGAATCATATACTCAGTACCCAATTACACATTGTGGAACAATACAAACTGCTGATGGCACCTCACAACCGATTAAAGGAGTTGGATCAGTTCAATGTACACCCACTATTAAATTATCTGATGTATTACATGTTTCAGCTTTTTCTGTGAACTTGCTTTCTCTAAGTGCTTTGATTGATCAGATAGATTGCCGAATAACTCTTGATAAGAAAATATGTTTGATTCAGGAGAGGATGACTGGAAGGAAACTTGGGACAGGAACCAGGCGTAGTGGATTGTGGTATATGGATCGTGATGTGTCTAGGTCTGGTGCTAGTCCTATTTTGGCTGTACTAGTTGGAGTAAGTGAGACAATGGCGATGATCCATCACTGTCGCATGGGGCATATGGCTTTTGATAAGATGAGTAAGATGTTTCCTGATGTAATGCGTGGAGTAGACAAGAGTAAGCTTGTGTGTGATGCATGTGAATATGCAAAGCACACAAGAATCTCATATTTGAGTAAGGGGCTAAGGAGTATATCCCCGTTTATGCTGATTCACTCTGATGTGTGGACATGTCCTGTTGTTTCTGTTAGTGGAATGAAATATTTTGTGACATTTATAGACTGCCACACTCGCATGACTTGGGTGTACCTCATGCGACATAAAGATGAGGTATTCCAATGTTTTCAGGAGTTTTATGCCTATGTGCGAAACCAATTCAATGTGCAGGTGCAGGTGATTAGATCTGACAATGGAACTGAATATGTAAACAAGCAATTTGGAGGTTTCCTGTCAGCACAAGGCATAATGCACCAAACATCATGTCCAGATACCCCTGCTCAGAATGGTGTTGCAGAAAGGAAAAACCGACACATTTTAGAAGTGGCTCGATCACTTATGTTCACCATGAATGTGCCAAAATTCTTGTGGAGTGAAGCTGTCATGACTGCAATGTTCCTGATCAACCGGATGCCTTCAAAAATGCTTGGTATGAAGTCCCCATGTGAGATGCTATTTGGGGAGAACAAATTCTCAGTTCCTCCGAAGTTATTTGGGTGCACCTGCTTCGTTAGAGATCACAGACCAGCAGTGGGAAAGCTGGATCCACGAGCTGTAAAATGCATGTTTGTTGGATATCCTGCAGGGCAGCGAGGCTATAAGTGTTGGAGTCCTGCTGAAAGGCGCACATTTGTAAGTATGGATGTCACCTTTCGAGAATCTGAGCCTTTCTATGGTGAGAAGACAGATCTCAGCACTTTATTCGAAGAACTTGACCACTCACAATCTATGCAGGGTGGTCAAGAGGGGGAGTGCAACTTGAGTGGTGAGTGCAGCACCAATGGCGACAAGGAGCAGCCAATACCAACCCCGAAAATAGTGGGATCCTTCATTCCAGTTGTAGTTGATGGGGCTGAACAGCAGAGGTGGCAGAGACCAAATGAGGAAAGGAATCCTCAGGTGTATACAAGAAGGAAGAGAGGTGTGGAGGAACAAGTGCATGAGGAGCAGTCAAAAGAAACTATGGAACAGGGGGAGCAGTCAGAAGAAACTCAAGCGACAGGAAGCTCATCTGAAGTGGAGTCATATGAAAATTCAAGTACTGAAGAAGCATCACCTAACCTGCCAATTGCTCTCAAGAAGGAAGTAGCAAGGAAAACTTTGAGCAAGGGCAATCTTGAGTATGACATCAGTAATTATGTCACCTATGAAGCCCTATCACCTTCATTTAGAGCATTTGTCGCATCACTTCAAGCCGTGATTGTTCCTAAAGACTGGAAAGAAGCAAGACAAGATCCAAAGTGGTGTGAAGCCATGAGGGAAGAGTTGGAGGCCCTGAGAAAGAACAAAACATGGGAGCTAGCAAATCTTCCATATGGGAAGAAGGCAGTCAGTTGTAAGTGGATCTTCACAGTGAAGCAGAATCCTGAGGGTAAGGTTGAGCGTTACAAGGCAAGACTGGTAGCCAGAGGGTACAGCCAAACGTATGGTATTGATTATGACGAAACATTCGCCCCAGTTGCAAAGATGAATACAGTGAGGATTCTAATCTCATGTGCAGCTAACTTTGGATGGCCACTACACCAACTTGATGTAAAAAATGCCTTTTTACATGGAGATCTACAAGAGGAAGTCTACATGGAAATTCCTCCTGGACTTTCTACACCTGGGACTGTTGGGAAGGTTTGTAGATTGAGAAAATCTCTCTATGGTTTGAAGCAATCGCCAAGGGCTTGGTTTGACCGGTTCAGGCAAGCAGTTTGCAGTATGGAGTATAAACAATGCAATGGAGATCACACTGTTTTCTATAAACATTCCAAACAACGATTACTATTCTTGCAGTATATGTGGATGACATCATAATAACGGGAGACAATGAAGAGGAGATTGGAAGACTAAAGAAATGCCTAGGCAAAGCATTTGAAGTTAAGGATCTTGGTCAGCTAAAATATTTTCTGGGTATCGAAGTTGCAAGATCAAAGAGGGGAATAGCCCTGTCTCAGCGGAAGTATACCTTAGAGCTCCTAAGTGATATGGGAATGCTTGGATGTAGAGCAGCCCCAACTCCCATTGAACAAAATCACAAATTGACAACACAGATGGGTGAACAAGTTAACAAAGCAAAATATCAACAATTGGTTGGCAAACTTCTGTACTTGTGTCACACTAGACCAGATATTACATATGCAGTAAGTGTAGTAAGTAGATATATGCATGACCCCAGAAGTGGACACCTTGATGCAGTCTATAGAATCATGAGGTATCTAAAGGGCAGCCCTGGTATGGGACTCTGGTTCAAGAGTAATGGCCATTTGAATGTTGACGGTTATAGCGATGCTGATTGGGCTAGCTGTCTTGATGATAGACGATCAACCTCTGGCTATTGTGTGTTTGTTGGTGGAAATTTGGTATCATGGAGAAGCAAAAAACAACCGGTGGTGTCAAAATCAACTGCAGAAGCTGAGTATAGGGCAATGTCTCAAGGGCTGAGTGAGATGTTATGGGTAAGAGGCCTTCTGCTTGAGCTGAAAGTGCTCAGACAAGATCCTCTGAATGTGTGGTGTGACAACAAATCTGCAATCAGCATTGCTAATAATCCAGTGCAACATGACAGAACAAAACATGTGGAGATAGACAGATTCTTTATCAAAGAGAAACTAGATGCAGGAATCATCAAGATAACTCATGTGAGCTCTGGACAACAAATCGCCGATTGTTTGACAAAAGGTTTGGGAACCAGGGAGAACAATCTTGCTTGTGACAAGATGGGCATGATAGATATCTATCATCCCTCTTGAGGGGGAGTGTTGGGCTGTGTCTTATCTGTATTTCAGTGTGTGTGTGTGTGTGCTCGCGCGCTTATGGCCCATGTGGCCCATGTGGCCCATGTAACCCTGCAGCCTATATATGTGCTGCCCCCTTGTACAGGAAACCCTAACTCCAATAGAATACAATACCAGGCCATCTTTCTATCCCAGCCGCCACCCCTCTCTCCCCTGATTCTACATTTTCTGTATTGGGGATTGTACTTTTGAATTATGTCTGATTTTTTCTTAATGGGGATCATGTTGAGAGCTTTTTGGGCCGGTAACGTCACCAAATATTGCAATGCTATTAAAGTAGAAGTTCAGGAATTTCCTCGTGTGAAATAAAACAGACAGTGCTAATGTATAGCTTAGTTTATTCATGTCAGTATTTTCATTATTGTTGTCTGTGTTGGGGACTGTTATTTTTGAATTGTGTCCGAGTTGTTCTTAAAGGGGAAAGGTCCTCAAAACTAAGGGTGGGTGTCATCTCAAGAGCTTTTTGGGCCAGTAATGTGACCAAATGTTGCAATGGAATTAAAGTAGAAGTTCAGAAACTTTCTCATGTGAAAATAAAACAGACAGTGTAATGTATAGCTTAGTTGATTCATGTCAGTTGTAATCTACTTAATTTTTCAACAACTATATAGTAATATGGTGAATCTATAACTTTGTGACAGGCGATCAACAGAAATTTCTCTTGTTATTCGACAAACAATGGAGGCAAGCATATTAACACATTTAATGCCACACTCACAGGTGAGTCATCTAACAAGTAGAGCTGCAAGAAACCTCTATCCTAAATTATAAACAGGACCCACTTTGAATGCTTACTGTGTTTATTTATAGATTGACATATTTGTCCAAGTTCTTCAAGCTGATGGTGGTAAGTGCACTGTCTTTGAATATTTCAGATCCATCTCTAATCTACATGCACTTCTATAACTACTAGATACTAGTAAAATGCCCGTGCGTTGCTACGGGCTGCAATGCTTATAACATGTCGGTGCGTGGTCGACCATTTTTCGGATATAGGACAATGGGCATGTGTTGCAACAGGGTATATATTTTCTTAAAGCTCAACACTAACCGTGTCTAACATAGTTATAGGAACCTCGTGCACATTAGACAACATGTCTTGCACATTAGTAAAATGCCCACGAAATGTTCTGTAGATGAAAAGAACACTCACATATTTTGTCCCTCATATTTTATTCTGAGTTCATGGATAAATGTGCCAAACAAAGACACTATTGCATTTGCGGCGTGCTGCCAAATTCTTAAGAAATGTTATAATTCCATGGTCTTTATTCTTCATTGTCGATAGTGTCAGCTCTGCTGGAAGGATCAACCATTAATATACACAAATATTATGAATAACATAATCTTAAACCTAAGGTATTACTTCCAGAAACAAATCAATGATTTTAGAAATGCAGGATTTGTCCAGCCTGGGAACCAAACAACGACTTCAACCAAAGCATGGGTGAAAAAAATGAAAGGAAGACGAGGTAGACAACAGCATTGACTGCGGCACCAGCTAGACTCAGGGAAGTGACGGGAGGCGAGGGGATAGGGGAAAGGGAGGACATGCGCCTCTCACACCGAAGCAATATGCCACAGAAGACACTTGGTGATCCCATTGATCCATACCACATCCTGTGTGAGGTTAAATAGTACCACTTTCTCTGTAAAATCTGCATGACCAAAAAAAATTCCAGTCAACAGGATTTGGCATGACCAAACATAATAGTTCGGATCAACAATAAGAGGCGAATCATGAATAGAAGCATAACACCTGTGTACCAGAACCATTCTTCTAGACATGTAATCAGTAAAATTTCCAGCTCAACTAAATACTAAGAAAAGATAACCAAACAAACTCAAAAATTAAAATTGAAATGAAGTCATTGGCATCAACTGCAGGATTCACCTACAATAGCTTAAAAAAATGCTGTGTAGCTCAAATTTTCAGCACAACAACACATTCTCCACAATAGCATCGAATTTCCGCATCTTATTTGGAAAATAATGAACAACATAAACAAGAGATTGAGAGGGGAAGATATTTCATCATCGTTACCTTGTGGTTACTGACGGATAGAGCAGCACGTTGCATAGGAGATCAGAGCGTGCTGCAGGGAGGAGGACCGTGGCACAAATGAGATCGAGGCGGAGCTCGAACTCGAAGGACGCTTCAGAACACCTGGCATAACATCATAAACATTTTCAGAGACTGGAGATGCTGCTGGCACTCGAGATTCATTTTTCACAACAGCATCTGAATCCTCCAACTCCAGTAACACATTGCACGAGTGGAAATCCTAAATCGATGCCTACTTATTCATGTCTCCAGTCCGAACTAAGAGTAATCTAGGTTACACACGCAGTGTAACGTGTCCAGTTAGGAAAATTTGGAAAGGTTAGGAATTTTTTATTGTGAGAGTAAAAAAATCAACGTGAGGAGATATGGTGGTGGGATGTGAGACAAAAATAAACCGAACGAAAATAAACCAGACAAAATATAGCCAGATGAAAAAAAATCATGGATGCAATCCTACCAACTCCTTTATTAGGAGTAGAGATCAGCAAAAGGCAAAATATATTGTGCCAGGGTGATATGGAAGCGAAGGAAACAAAAGGTTCCCTAACGAAGGGGCAGAATATTTTACCTGAGAAACATAACCACAAAGGATTGCACATAGAACCAAAGTGATGAACCTGACGTCTCCTGCTTCTGTAAAGGCCCAAAATAGCCCTCCAAAGCCGAACAGAAGAGGAACGTTTGCAGCATATTGTGTCACTGCCCAACTGCACAGCAGGTCACACTCTGAAATGTTTCGTTTCTAAATACACGTATGCAAGCATTTAGAATGTTACTACTACTCGGCACTGGAAACGAGCAGTACCTGCCAACAATGTTGACGACAGATTCTTTCTTGTTCTTATCAGCGCCAGTATCTGAATCATAAACGTCATTGCTGCTAGTGTAAAAATACAATACGTTCAGAGCAGGGAAATCAATGGTTGAACACTGCTATTGATATCAACATCGATTTACTTGTCAGAGTGTATGTTGTAGTAATATTTTTATGCATGTGAGTTTTACCTCAGATTGAGCCAGGTGATCACAAGGATAGCAGCAGCCAAGAGGCCAAAGTAGCGTCTGGCAAAGAACAGCCCCGCATGGTTATAAGCAGCAGCAGTGCCTACCTGCAAGTGCAAGCAACCGTCAATGCAAATGTGTAAGGTGATCGTAGTTGCAAACCACCAAATACTGCGATCAATACTCATTCTGATTTGCATGCCAGCACACTAACAGGTTATGCAATTCTGAATTGCAGAGCGAAGCATTGGCAAGGGCAATGGGGAGGGAAGAATTTGGGGAACTCACGGTGAGTGGCACGAGCGCCACGGAGTAGATGGGCAGCTTGGCCGCTCTCCAGAGCAGCGTCGCGCGTGAGAGCTCGCCGGCGTCCCCGTCTCCGCCGGACGCCGCTGCGGCCGAGCACCGCACTCGCCGTAGCGCGCGACGCCTTCTCGCGGCCTCTACAGAGACGGCGACGCTGCCACGGGGAGAGGAAGGCGCGTGAGGGGAGACGAGGAGAGGCGCGAGTGCAATGCCGGCGAGCGGCATCGGCTCGGAGGCGTTGGCTGGGGGAGCTTAGCTTTGTTCAGGAGCGGCACTCCATCTCCGTCGGCAGCTGGGAGCGCGGGTGCATGGATAAGGCTGAGGGGAACGGAGACGTCGACGCGCGGCAGGCCGTGGGCGGGCGGGCGAAGCGAGAAAGGTTTTTCTTGAGTTTTGTTTTAGCTCGTCACGTAGCGCGACCTCCTCATTGCCTGCTGCCACCCCGCGCTACCGCCTCCGTGCGCAGGTTCCGCTCGTGGAACGTGACGAGCGCATGGCCTACCTTCACGGCGGCCTGGTCCTCCCCACTATCGTGAAGCTGGCACGCATCGCCGCTGCAATTGCCCAGGATGGCGGATGAAGATCCTGCTGCAGCGACGTGGGTGAGGGATGCAGCCGAGGATGGAGGGATGATTTCCGTGGCTAACCCCTCTCTATAACAACCACCTTTTTTTGCGAGGATATAACAATCACTTAGAAAAGGCAAAGATCAATGCATTAGGATAATTAGGATTTGTAATTGATTGTCATAAAACTAAATTTTATTAATCGATAACGTGCTATCCGTCCCTGCCCGTTTATAACGTGTCTAGTTAGGAAACTTTGAAAAAGTTAGGAAAGTTTTTATTGTGAGGGTAAAAAAATCAACGTGAGGAGATATGATGGTGGGGTGTGAGACGAAAATAAACCGGACGAAAATAAACCAGGCGAAATATAACCAGACGAAAATAAACCGTGGACGCAATCCTACCAACTCAGACATTAGGAGTAGAGATTTGTAGAACCTACTTCATTTCCTTGCCAAACCAAAGGCACACGACACAAGCCTACTTTTTTGTCCAGAGGCTGTGTAAATATTTTACTTAATAAACATGCATTTTCTTGTTTCCATTACCCAGTCCCGCTATGGCATAGTGTTATTTTTGTCTATTTCGAAACGATTGTAGCATTAGTGGTAGTAAATATGAACAAGTTTCTATCTTGATCATGACTGTGTGTCTAACAGGAACCAGGTCTGCATGCATCAATGCTGCAACTCTAGCACTTGCAGATGCTGGGATTCCAATGCGAGACATAGTCACTTCTTGCAGTGCTGGGTATCTGTGTTCTACTCCTTTGCTTGGTAGGGGGCCTATTTTCTGTTCTCACATCTATGACAAAGCAAAGAATCATCTCAGACAAAGAGGCCCTTAACCATTCTAATATGTTATTTCAGATCTGAATTATATAGAAGACAGCGCTGGAGGCGCGGATGTCACAGTTGGCATTCTTGCAAAGATGGACAAAGTGACTCTTCTGCAGGTTACAGAACGATCATAAACTTTGATTGCTCCAAATTTCAGGGTCTCCCTAGCCCGTGCCTCATCTGCAGCACAAACTTTCTGATGCGAGTTGCGACACATTTCCTATGTGCTTAGTTTGCTGCACGACATCATTCATTCACAGTAACACTAATGCTCAAAAGGTGACTTTCAGATGGACGCGAAACTACCAATGGATACATTTGAGACTGTGATGGACCTTGCAACTGAAGGGTGCAAAGCGATCGCAACCTACATCCGAGAGGTTAAGAACTGTTCCTTATTCTCGGCCGCCCTTGCTCAATTACATCTTCCCCAAACTTGTCATCCTACCATTGGACACACTGAAACCATATTGTTGTGTACACCAATGATTTTCCCATTGTATGAAACCTGAATGCTGGTTGGTTGTGTTGTGATGCTGAAATAGGTGCTATTGGAGAACACGAAGCAGCTGGAGTGTCAGCGAGGCTAGTTAAACCTAGCAGGTGGAGGCTATTGAACGAGAGCCTGTGGCACTTGAAGGCGGGTCTGTTGTGTAACGCTGATTGATGGCTTATCTGCCTAGCAGAGCTAGCATTGAGAGAAAAAATGACACTGAACCTGTCAAAGATAGCTGGACCATCATTTTCCCTCCTAATGTATGCTGTAGCGCGCAGGAGATGACATCTTGATTATGTGAAACTTTGATGTTGAACTTGATATCCATGTTGTACTTTTGAAAATGTTTTAACATGCTGCAAATTTAACTTAAATACCAGGCGAAGTATGGTACATACATCCCCAGGTTGACATGTTGTGAAAGCATTTCTACTTCCTCCGTCTAGGTGTATAAGTCACTTTACGAAAACCAAATACGTCCAAAACACTTAGGTGCGGTGCATTAGTTCTTACCTCGTTTATTGTTTTTGACATGAATAAAGGAATCAACCAATAAGAGAGGTGGAGTGTGTATGCTTTCAATGGCTTGCAGCGGCCAGTTCATTACATGCAGTGCTATTAATTAGCAAATAAACATTAAATTCTTTTGTTTTTTTTCCTTCGCCTTGGTTGCGGTGCACAACCTAAAATGACTTATGTACCTAGACGGAGGAAATACCTCATTTATGATGGATGGTGAAAAATTGTTTGACTGAAAAACTCTTAGAAAGCATATGTATGCTACTGTCATTCTGCCTGCATTATCACCAAATGGCAACGCAGCTCCAGCACACCATTTTGCTGGCTGTAGTCAAATAGTACCTCCATTTTTTTATGTACTCTCCGCATATTAGTTTTGACTTAAGTCAAACCTTATAAAGTGCGATCAAGTTTGTAGAAAACAATATGAACATTTACAGTAACAATATACTGAACTGATGATATGGACACAAAGGGAACAACAAGCACAGTATGAAACCGGCACGCAGCCGCCGAATTAGTTTTGGGCTGAGGCTGCTTGATTCCCGACAGGAAACACCGACATTGTAGCGTTGTTCTCCTGGCCCGTGGCATCCACGCTAGCGTGTCGCGTGAACTCCTCAGGCGTCATGTGTGTGCCATGGCAAGCACACATGATCTTCACTTTGTTTCTGCCGAAGTTGTATGTTACGCCCAATATGGTCATGCCATTTGGTTCAGTCCCGGTTGTGGATACCCAGGGAAGATCAGGGTATGATCCGGACCCTCCGAATTTGATGTTCGGGGCGATGCCCGGTCTTATACCAGAGCCCGAGCCCATGAGAGGCAATACCTTCTCGACAACCTTACCATCCTCCAAAAGAGCAGAGGAGGACGTGCCAGCCTGTGCAGTTCATATAGAAGAGAAAGGGAAACGATAACGTTTCCAAATTTTAAACGAACAAAAGGTATATCTGTGCGCACAAGAAGCTCAATGAGGAATTACTTTTCAACCATGTTCATTTTACCTTGCTAGATTACAGGAAAGCACTTGCATATCAAGAAGTGACTATACTGCTCACATATACTCCCTCCGAACCATAGTAAATGTCGAAGTGTTGAACTGAGGTTGAACTAACCTTAGTTCAAAACTGCGACACTTATTTTGGATCGGAGGGAGTAGTAATTAAAGTGGTTCTGAATTAGATGAGCTAACTACACACCTCCAGATTGCTTCCATCATACCAAACTGAAGGAGAAACTAATAAACAAGGAAGTTTGGGACTGGACAGTAGACTAAAACTCTTCATTGAAATATCCAGACCAAGTATTTCAACTCAGTGTTCTTACCTAACCTAACAAATCCAGATGTCATTTAGAGAGGTAGACACATATATGAGTCATTTTATGGCATATATTAGATTACCGTAGCAACAGAACCTTTTCCTCTTTATTTGCACATAAGTAGAGTATTACGAGGTGAACTAACCTTGAGGTTTCTTTCCATCATCAGCTTGTTTGACTCCTGCTCATTCGGCTTGCTTTGCAGCAAAGGAAGAAATAGCCTGAGGCGGAGTACCAAATGCCCATGAAGAGCTCGTTTCAAGTATTGGTAGCTGACCTGTTGGGTAACCAAAAGAAACCTGGGAGGCACCACCCATCGTCTGGATAGCTAGTCCATTGTGTACGGGTGGCCTCAATTGCACTATATACATTGGAGGAAAATTGGGTGCATTAGTTATGCCCAGGGGTGCTGAAACCTGAGTCTGGCCTTGATATTGCGCAGTCACTACATTCGATGCTTGTAAGGGATTTCTATGCGGCAACTTTCCAGAGCTAGATTCACTACCTGAAAAGCTCGGTTGCCTCTTTCCTTGAATCCACCTGTAGCATCATCACTGGATCTCTTTATATCAGATCCTCTGTTTACCAAAGAGCCATTGTCACTGTCTTCACGCTGTGCAACCAACCAAGAGTTTGAGCCTTCTGCTTCCGAGTCCGCAACATCCTCATTTTCACCGTTGAACCATCATCTGTGCTAATTGAAATTGGTGCATTTTTCACACCTCCTTCAGAGCTCTTACTGAATGCGTCAGGCTAGTCAACAGCAGAATGATGCTTCTTCTGAAAACTTGTCTCTTCAGAAAGCATCTTTCTTTTACTTGAGACTGGCATGTTTTCCTCAGAATTATTTCCAATATTATTTGGAGTCCGCCCCTCTTGATACTGGGGAAGCTGAGATTGGTGGGCCATTAGTTCACTGGATCCATCTGCCACTGGAGCAGAGGAGCCCCCATATTGTCCCCAGAAGTTCCCAAACGGCGGGGTAGCAGGGCTCTGCCTCTTCTTGCTACTGTGTTACTGGTTCTCAGCAGTTGCTTGATAGTAATGCGCAAAAGGAGCGTCGGGAGGTTGCGAGACACCTTTGCTACTGCTCTCTTCCACTTGAGGTTCCGCCTTAGGCTCTAGAGAAGCATATCTTGCCTTAGATTTCCCAGAAGACCCACCACCCAAAGAGAGGCCTAAACTAAGCTCAAGGCCATCCTCCATTTCTAGTTTCTGGTGATTGTATGGTTAAAACCTGATTCTTTAGCATATAACACCAGACTGCCTCGAGTTATAATTATCCCATTTAAGCAGTCATTTGCAATGTAACAATATTATAGTAAGGGTATGCTATCATGTCTGTCCATGACAATAAATAAGTAAGTGTATGTAGAAGTATACAAACATAGCAATCCATCATAAGAACATATGCTAAACGACTATGAAGCACCAATATAGCCAGGTCTGGCATGTCTATTACAATACACATCCGATACGCTAGATACACGTATCCCTAGAGTGACACGGGTAGACGATACAGCCATCGGCACGCTGCCGGCATGTCAGGACACGATAAGCCCAGTAGATGCCCACTCCTAAACCAACCAGCCAGCTCTCACTACTAGGGAAAACACTAGTAGTAGCGCGAGTTTTGAGGCTAGCAGCAGCGCGGGTGGACCCGCTACTAATAAGTCGCTACAACTAACTCATAGTAGTAGCGCGACCCTTACCCGCGCTACTACTATTTACGATATCAGCAGCGCTTTTTAAGAACGCGCTACTATTACCTAGCTGTAGCGATTTCGCCATCCCTCGCTACTGCTATATCTTTCATTATTTTCCCATTACCCCTTTCCCTTTCAGATACTAGATACTAGGTACTGCTAGTAGATATCAAATTCATAAGCCATTACTAGGTAGTACTCCCTTCGTTCCAAATTACTCGTCGTGGTTTTAGTTCAAACCACGACGAGTAATTTGGAACGAAGGGAGTACTAGATAACAATTTCATGCATAGTCAACATGCATCCTCAAGCAGTACAAGGTCATATCAACGGCCATCATCATATGTAGTTCTAGATGATATCGACGACGATCATCATATGTAGTTCTAGATGATATAGCCACACACACATATGTAGTTCTAGATGATATCAAAGACAATCATCATCCTTAAGCCTGGGCGGTTGGTGTTCCTGATAGTAATTAGGATGGCCTGTCCAACACGAAGATTTTTGCCATCGAGGAATTTCTTCCACCCAACCGAGTTTAAGTGTGTGCGACCGCCCGTGTCCACGCGGTAAGTGCAGGTTGTGACGGAGCCCCTTGCAGTAAGGCGTAGTCCAGCCGAGCCTTCTTCGTCAGGCTCGATACCATAACTCACAGATATGCTCTTTCCCAATTTCTGAATAAAAAAAACATATCAATTAATAAATAGCCTCGCAAATAAGTACATATGGATTATCTACACTATTAATAGTTTCGTTAGATTCTACACTAATAAGCATGTGATCAAACTCTACACTAAAACATATCATCGATTAGATTCCACACAACATACCATATCATTGGACTGTACACTAAGTAATTCATCGGATAATTTGCATTTGTAAGTATAACATACCATATCATGTCGATCAACCATGGTATTTGTCAAGCGAGTCACGAATGGCACCCCGACAAAGTCAGCACGTGGCGGAATTATGTCCCACAGATTGGACACCTCCTCCTCACTTAGCCTTGTTCTTTGAGCTACGATGGCTTCATGAAGTGGGTCCTCATCATCTTCATCGAGTGGGTCCTCATTATCTTCATCATCTTCGTCATCTTCATCATCTTCCACCAGATTGAGATAAATGACAGCTAGCTTGGGTCTTTCTGCTCGGAAGGAGAAGCTGATTAACTCACCACCAATAAGACGCATGGGAGCGACGAAACGGGCCCATCCATCTCCTCCAATCTGCGACATATTGCGTCCTTTCTCGACCTCCATAGTGTACGCCCCCCCAGGAGCCTCAAATATCACAGTGTCTCCCGTCAGCTTGTTGAATTTCAACTTCACATTGCATGGGACGATCTGTGTAAAATAAGCAAAATGACACAATGCAGTAATGCCAACACTAAAAACAAAATAGTTATTACATTTCATCTAATTTCTTACCGCCGCATGACGAAAACTCGGCTAGAAGTAGATGCCGAACAACTTGCCAGTTGCAAGGCTGCTGGCGCATCTTGACTTGCACAGTCGACATAGTGGTGGTGGTGGTGGCGCCATTTTCCCTAAAGCAATATGAGCAAAGGATTAACGATCAACTAAATCAAAATGTTCTAAGTCAACTAAATCAACTAGCCTACTAAATCAACTAAATTAAAATGTTCTAAATCAACTAAATCAACTAGCCTACTAAATCAACTAAATCAAAATGTTCTAAGTCAAGTAAATCAACTAGCTTACTAAATCAACTAAATCATATCAACTAAATCAAAGTGTTGCATATGAACTAGCCTACTAAATCAACTAAATCAAAATGTTCTAAGTCAACTAAATCAACTAGCCTACTAAATCAACTAAATCAACTAAATCAACTAGCCTACTAAATCAACTAAATCAAAATGTTCTAAATCAATTAAATGAACTAGCCTACTAAAGCAACTAAATCAAAATGTTCTAAGTCCACTAAATGAACTAGCCTATTAAATCAACTAAATCAAAATGTTCTAAGTCAACTAAATCAACTAGCCTACTAAATCAACTAAATCATATCAACTAAATCAAAATGTTGCATATGAACTAGCCTAGCTACTAAATCAAAATGTAGCGGGCAGGAGGGAGAAGGAGGGGCGACTCGAGGAGGGAGAAGAGAGTAGGATGGAGGAGGAAGGTGGAGCGAGGAGGGGCCGGCCGGCGCGGCCAGTGGAGGGAGGACGGAGGAGGAAGGCGGAGCGAGGAGGGGCCGGCCAACGGCGAGTGGAGAGGAAGGACGGAGGAGGAGGCCGGTACCGAGTCCAGCAAGGAGGAGGAGGTGACGGCGGCGCAGACGGAAGAGGGGTGACGGGGGTGGACCAGCGCGGGGGATTGAGAGGGGATCCAGTGAGCTAGTGTGTGACTGTGTGAGTGGATCGGATAGAGGAGATGGGGCTAAATTTTTGTAGTAAATTTAGCAGTAGCGCTTATTGGAGAAATGCGCTGCTACTATGCTACGTAGCAGTAGCGCCCGTCGTTATAACACGTTGCTGCTATAACTAGCCTCGTGGCGGCCTCGTGAGAATTATAGCAGTAGCGCGTCTTTGAGCGGGCGCGCTACTGCTATATTTGTTTCAGCAGCGAGTTACTCCTGAGCACGCTACTGCTAATTAGCAGCAGCGCCTTATTTTAAAGCGCGCTGATAAGATTCTGTGTATAGGCTTTTCCCTAGTAGTGTCTCTCTCTCTCTCCCTCTTTATTCGCTCAATTGACCAGGGCAGTAGATTGGATCAAGAGCAACTGGGCGACAACACGAGCACGCCTCCGCATGGATTCGTCTTGCTGCGGTCTAGAGTCACCACTATACTTTGTTGTATAATGCTCCTCCTGATCTACTGATGTTGCTGCTGTGTTGGCTAGGGAGTAACACAACGACATGGCATCTGGAGGCAGTGGCATCCCAGGCAGCCAATCTTTAGTTGGTGAGAGTATATTAAACAATAGTATCAGTGTTGATATTGAAGAAACTGGGGCTGGTGTTGTCAATCAAAAATATCCTCTAAGGGCTCATGCTACAACTTAAAAGTACCATGATGATTGAGGAAATCGATGATAATTCAGTACTCAAAGCCTCGAAAAAGAGGCATGAAAGCAACACATGGGGCAGTATTTTGATCTCTCACGCATCCGGTTTTTCTGTTTTTATTACATGGCACTTCATTAATTATGTATACATACTTGCCGTATGGCTGTTTCTAGACATTGCTACATCCCATGTCCTTGTATCCATGTCACCATATCAGTGTACCATAGCTAAACCACTGTGTTTCAGACTATTTTGGGCTGCTCGACGGCACATAAATGGTACATGGTGACACAAAATGTTCTAATCGGTTACACGAAAGACATCTGAACCATAGCCTAGATATATGTCTGTCTACAGTAACTATTAGGAATTCAGAATCAGCCCTCTTTTGAAGCCAGAACTGTTCTTATTTGACTCGAATCTGTAACACCCACGATGCGGCTATATCTCCCACGTGTCGAAGCACGACTTAGAGGCATAACTGCATAGTAGTTTTGTCGCAAGAAGGGTCATCTTCACACAATCCCATGTAATGAACAAGACTGGGATAAAGAGAGTTGGCTTACAATCGCCACTTCACACAATACATAAATTAAGAGCATACATCATTCAAATACACTCATAGACCGGCTACGGTCAAGTTCAAATGAAAAGAAGACAACCCCAAATGCTAGATCCCCGATCGTCCCGACTGGGCTCCTCTACTGATCATCTGGAAACGATACATAGTAACGACCAAGGGCCTCATCAAATTTCCACTTCAGCTCAGTTGCGCCATTTGCGCCAGTATCCTCGGCACCTGCATCTGTTTTGGTAGAATCTGTGAGCCACGGGGACTCAGCAATCTCACACCCGCGAGATCAAGACTATTTAAGCTCATAGGTAGGAAAGGTGTAATATGGTGAAGCTGCGGCAAGCACTAAGCATATATGGTGGCTAACATACGCAAGTGAGAGCGAGAAAAGAAGCAACGCATCGGTCGAGAAGCTAGAAGCGATCAAGAAGTGATCCTAAAACTACTTACGTCAAGCATAACTCAAACCGTGTTCACTTCCCGGACTCCGCCGAGAAGAGACCATCACGGCTACACACACAGTTGATGCATTTTAAAGAGGTCAAGTGTCAAGTTATCTACAACCGGACATTAACAAATTCCCATCTGCCTCATAACCGCGGGCACGACTTTCGAAAGATTATATACCCTGCAGGGGTGTCCCAACTCAGCCCATCACAAGCTCTCACGGCCAACGAAGGAATAGACCTTCTCCCGGGAAGACCCGATCAGTCTCGGAATCCCGGTTCGCAAAACATTTCGACAATGGTAAAACAAGACCAGCAAAGCCGCCCGATGTGCCGACAAATCCCGATAGGAGTCGCACGTATCTCGTTCTCAGGGCACACCGGATGGGTCAGCCTACGTGTAAAACCAGCCCTCGAGTTGCCCCGAGGTGGCCCCGCAGTCTGCCCGTTT
>NC_041393.1:513390035-513501354 GCF_002162155.2 Triticum dicoccoides | reverse complement strand
TGACCCTCGGGCTCGCGAAAACCCCAGGGAAAAAGGCTTAGGTGGCAAATGGTAAAACCAAGGTTGGCCTTGCTGGAGGAGTTTTATTAAAAGCGAACTGTTAAGGGGGTCCCATAAATCACCCAACCGTGTAAGGAACGCGAAATCCAGAAACATAACACCGGTATGACGGAAACTAGGGCGGCAAGAGTGGAACAAGTCACCAGGCATAAGGCCGAGCCTTCCACCCTTTACCAAGTATATAAGGTGCATTAATTAAACAGGAGATATTGTGATATCCCAAAATATCCATGTTCCGACCAGGAATAAACTTCATCTTCACCTGCAACTAACAACGCTATAAGAGGGGCTGAGCAAAAGCGGTGACATAGCCAAACAACGGTTGCTAGGACAGGTTGGTTAGAGGGTTGACATGGCAATAGGTAGGCATGGTAAACAAAGGCATGCAGGTCTAACATAGCGAAAGAGCGAGTACTAGCAAGCAAAGATAGAAGTGATATCGAAGGTATGATCATCTTGCCTGCAAGGTTCTCAGAGTTGTCGAAGGCTGGATCATCGTAAGCGTACTCAACAGGTTCCTCGTTCACGTACTCGTCTCCTGGCTCTACCCAAAGCAAGAACACAAGCAAGGAACCACAATAAATCATGGTGCAATGCACAAGCATCATGATGCAAAACATGTCATGATATGCGAGAGGTGATATGCAAAGCATATGCATGCTTCGGAAGGAAGGATGATGAACAAGGCATCAACTTGGCAAACCAAGTATGCCGCTGGAAAGATGAGATGATTTCGGTTGAAATCGATATAAGGATCACCGGTTTCGGGTACACGGTTTGCAAATCACAAGCAAGACAAGAATGACACAAACAACAACATGGCCACTTGGATGCAAAGTATGAACAAGCTATAGAACCCAAACATATGAACAAGATGCATAACAGTGATGTACAGGAGATGCCCTACGAAACATGAACACGGAGCTCAACCTAAAAACCACTAGAGCATGACTAAAATAGCATGGCAATATTGCAAGAGATAACAGTTCTACAGACTTAGTGGAATTACTAGACATAGCAAAAACAGATTCATCATGGCATCTCTACAGGCTTGATCAACTCATTACCAGGCATGTCATGGCATGGAATAAGTACTAGTATGAAGTAGGCATGACAAAGTAGCTACTCAGTGCAAAACAAACAACTAGCATATTTGCATGAACAAGCACATAAGAGACAAAACAACAACAAGAAGTGAGATTGCATGATTATGAACTTGCTCAAATGTAGAAACTAATGCCACCAATGGATTGGTGGGATTTTTCTACCCCAAAAACATATATAATATGTTAGAGTTGCTGTAGAAAAATCATCACAATGCACTAAGATGAAACCTGCCTAAAATGATAATTGACAGAAATGGAACTTTCCATATTTGGAAACGTCCAGAAAAGGACTTGCCCGAAATGGAAAGGTACTAAATGCCAGAAATGGTATATTCGCTGGAACAGCAATAAAACACTTAAAAATAATAAAATAAATAAATAAATAAAAAAAACAGACATGCTAAGAGAGTATGACAGGTGGGGCCACCCTGTCATACGCACAGTGCAAAGGAAAAGAAAAAAAGGGGGGAAGAAATATGCAGCCGCGGGGGATCGAACCTGGGTCTCCCTGGTGTGGCTCTGCTACTGCAACCACTAGGCTAGGCGGGCGCTACTGATAGGGGAAGGGCTTCGGCCCCTTTTAGATAGGCACCAGGTCGCGCAACTCTGTTGCAAACAGAGTGGACGACGGCGCCGGCGAGGGCAACGGCGGCAACCAGTGGGCACAGGGCCTCCGGCGGCCGTGCGGAAAGGGAAAAAGGACGCGCGCATCTACGAGGGAAAGCAGGGGCGCTCGAGCTCGAGCAGTTGCTCGACTCGGGGCCATGGCGTCCGCGGCGAGCGGCAGAGGGACTCACCGGAGCTGCGGGAGGCTTGCAGGGTGCACGCGAAGGCGTAAACGAGTGCGCGAGCGCGCTACGGGAGCACGACAAGGGGGAACCAGAGCGAGGACACGCACAACACGCATACGGTTGCACCGCACTGCACCAACAAATTCAGAAATGCCGGAGCACTGCGAGCGCGGGAAAGACACGGATCGGACGTGCCCTACGGTTGCCTAAATGCCAGGGAAAGGATGGGAGAGGGAGGTGCGTTACCCAGCTCACCCAAGGACACGGAGTAGTCGACGGAGATGAGCTGCCAGCGACGAGGTGGAGCTCTGAATCGTGGCGCGTTTTCTGACCGAGAGGTAGGAGGAAGCAGGGGACGTCGATGAACTCGTCGTCCGGGCACCGTAGTCGACATTGTGGAAGGAGACGACGGCGAGGAAGAAGATGGACACGAACTGCGGGGTTTGGAGTGGCCGGAGAGCACGCTGGCGATGAGGCGCGCTCTCAGGTGCGCTCGGGACGGGGCGGAAGCGGCAGATCTGGTGGCTAAACTCACCTGGAAACGGCGGCGGCGGACGAGGGAAACCCTAGGCGATGCGAGGGACACGGAAGCTGGGGCTTATAAGGGCTAGGGCGAGCGGTGCAAGCTCACGCGCGCTCGTGCTCGCGGTCCCCATGGCGACGGCAAGAGGAGAGGGAAAAGGTGGGTGCGGGAAACAGGGGAGGCGCTGACGAGCGGGGCCAATCTTACCACGTGTCGAGGGTCTAGCGAGGGTGCGCGCTTGCGTGGGTGAGAAAAAGCACGGAGGAGAGGACCGAGCGGGCCGGCTGGCGCGAAGGCTGGGCTGCGCGGTGTGCTAGCTGGGCCGGCCTGGGAGGCCGAGGCCCAGGGGGGGGGGGCTGCTGCGCTGGCTGCTGCTGCTGCTTCATTTCTATTTATATAAACAGAAATAGAAACAAAAAAGCTCAGGAAAAAGGGAGAGGAGTTAGAGCATAAAGAAAATACTCTCCAACTCCTGGAATTATCCACTATTTTAATAAATTGCATTGGGCATTTTTAGAGGTAGAAAAATAAGACAAGTTTGAATATAATTCAAACTTGTGTCATTTTTGAACCTGACCAAAACAACTTCAAATAAGGATATATTTGGCAGAGAGGTTTAGGGCAAGGAGCAAGATTTACAGGGAGAAGATGAACATTAATAGAGAAAGGAAAATTAGCACTTGATAAAAGAAGGAAGGAAAAAGGGAGGAAGGAGAAGTGATGGTGCCATGGTTGAAAAGGGGGGGACAAGGTCATGCCCATGATGCTCATGGCAACAACATGAATGACAAAATGCAACATGAGATGGCATGAGATGAAAATGCACTATATGATGAGGATGAATGCAAAATGACAAGAGGCACAAATGCAAAATGGCTAAAAGGAAATGACAATGAAAAGAATAAAACCACACAACCAAACAAGATGAGGCCAAACATGATAAAACCCACAAGAATTGGATGAGGTCAAGTTGATATATTGCCAAATTGGGACATGTTACAACTGGGGTGTTACAGAATCAAGCAGCTTAACTGCCTTCCTCTCGCAGCCCCAGGCGAAAGCAGTTCTCCAGGGTCAAGGCGGCGGAGCGATCCAAACACCCCTCCTCTCCCCAGGCGACGAGATCTAGCTATAGGGGCGACCTCGATATCATGCCGGTAATCGTCCTGCTTCTCTTCCCCTGACCGTCGGCTAATCAATCGCGTGGATTCCTACATCAACCCCTCCCTCCCTCCCTCCCTAAAACTCCCCTCTGCGCAGATCCAAATCCTATCAACCCGCCTCCAACTGTAATAACTGTAAAATCCTGAGCCCAGCACCCAGGAAAAAAATCAAAACAAAAAGTAGATCAGGAGCCCCAAACCAGTGGTGCGCAGAGCACCGAGCCCACCTTCTTCTTCGCAGCTGGCGAGCCCGCCGGCGACAGGTCACGGAGTGGGGCCGGGGAGGCGACAACGGGGCGGAGTCTTGTGCAGGGGGGGGATGGGGGCTCTGGTCACCGGTGATGGACCGGAAGGGTAGGGAGGGGAGCTCGATCTAGTTGGTTAGTTTGGGCGCGTGGAGAGGAAGAGGGAGCAGGGGAGGAGGGAGACAAGAGGAAGCTACATGATGGAGGAAGGGAGGGTCGTTTGCTCCTGGTGAGGCAGGTGGGGCCGAGCGCTCAGCGACCGTGTGGGATGGGACGCAGTCGCGTGGGCGGTTCGGCAGGTCGACGGTGCGGCGTGGGCCTGGCTGCCGGATTTGTTTGTTCGCTCGCCCTCTTTTGTTTACTATTCACACGTGGTTTCTATGGGGGTGTTTGTTTTGTGGTGTTTGTTTAAGCAATATAAGCGTAAGTCGTCGGAGTAGTGCCTTTTTCTCTTTTCCTTTTCCATCAAGGCGGCTACCCACTGGATTTGTTATCCTTTTTTAATAAAACAAGGGGGAGCTCCCGGCTCCATTTTATAAGAGCATCTCCGGCCGTTTGGCCCACAGAGGCTAGAAATAGCGCCACGTGGGGGCGCGCCGGCGGGAAATTTGGCGTTGGGGGCTCGGGCTCCCAGCCACCCCCAAGGTCGCACCTCAGGCGTCGATTTTGGCTCACTTTCGGCGTAAAATGGCCCACTTTTAGCTTGCTTTCGGCGCAAATTGGCCCATATTCGGCATACTTCGACACAAATTCAACATAAGCTATTTTTAATCACATAGTTCATCACAGAAAATCAATACAAATCAAATAGTTCAACAAATGAATACAAATCAAATAGTTTAACAAATAATAAAAACTCATATTTCATCACACGACGGGCTAGGCATTACCCTTGAGCCTCCATAGGTGCTCCACCAGATCTTGCTGCAGTTGTTGATGCACCTGTGGGTCTCGGATCTCCTGACGCATATTAAGGAAGGCAGTCTAGGTAGCTGGTAGCTGGTGATCAACTTGGGCAAGAGGACCCTGCCTATAATATGGTTCAGTGTCAAACACTGGCTCTTCCTGCTCGCTCTCAATGATCATGTTGGGCAAGATGACACAACAAGTCATGACCTTCCATATTTGATCTTTCGACCAGGTCTGAGCGGGGTACCGGACAACAATAAGTCGAGATTGGAGCACACCAAATGCCCGCTCGACATCCTTCCTGCAAGCCTCTTGACACTTGGCAAAGTAGGAGTTCCTCCTGGCACAGGGTTTGAGATAGTCTTCACAAATGTGGACCATCTCGGATAGATGCCATCTGCCAGGTAGTATCCCTTGTTGTAGTGGCGCCCATTAACCTCAAAGTTCACTGGAGGAGCATGACCTTCAACAAGCTTGGAAAAGACAGGGGAGCACTGCAATATGTTGATGCCATTGTGTGTTCCTGGCATACCAAAGAAGGAGTGCCAAATCCAGAGGTCCTGTGTGGCCATTGCCTCAAGTACCACACTGCAACCGCCTTTGGCGCCTTTGTACATTCCCTACCAAGCAAATGGATAGTTTTTCCATTTCCAATGCATCAAGTCGATGCTTCCAATCATCCCAGTAATCCTCTTGCTGCATTCTGTGCTAGGATCCGAGTAGTGTCTTCAACATTGGGTGATCGCTAGTATTGAGGTCCAAACGCTGCCACCACTACCCTGCAGAACTTGTACAAACACTTAATGGTGGTGGACTCGGCCATGCGTCCATAGTCTTCTAGTATATCACCGGGAGCTTCGTATGCAAGCATCTTCATAGCCGTCATGCAATTCTGAAGTGAGGTGAATCCAAGTGTGCCGGTGCAATCCTTCTTCCACTTGAAGTAGCTGTCGAACTCCCGGATGGAATTCACAATCCTGAGGAAGAGCTTCCGGCTCATCTGATAAAGGCGTCGAAATACTTTCTCGCCGTGCAGTGGAGCGTCAATGAAGTAGTCAACGTAGAGAAAGCAATAGCCTTCTAGTTGATGCCTCTACTTTGCCTTTAGCCGGCCCGACGCCGAGCCACCATGCCATGACTTTGCATTGCTTGCGAACAGGCCGGCCAAAGCAGTGAGGACCATGAGGTGCTCTTCGTCCTGGGCCTCAACATCGGCTTCCTCCTCTACAGTGCCACAAACGCCTCCTCGTCGTCGTTGTCCATCACCGAGCAGACAAAATGGAGAACACCTAGCGGGCATGGCTAGGTTTGGTCAGAGCAACGAATCCCCGCCGGTGTGGCCGGAGCGCCGGGAAAGCTCGCTAAGAAGCGGTGTGGGCGCTGCCGCGCAGGCTCTCTCTTTCTCAGTGAGGATATGGCCTTTCTAGCAGCGGTAGGCAGGTGGACGGCGCCGGGATCGGATGGCGGCGGGAGGTGTCGTGCATGTGTGTGTGTGTGTGGGGGGGGGGAGGCGAATCCGGAGGTGGGAAAAGACGATTTGGCCTGACAATGGTGGCCATGCGCCGTTTTCCCTTCCGCCGGAGCCCCCAAGCGCCCCCCAGTGCATTGGGTTCGGCCTGGGATCGTCGGGCCCAAAAATGGGCTGAACCGGCGGAAATCGACATCTTGGGGGCGCGACTGGGTTATTTTTTTCGGCGCCAGCAAAAGAAAACAGGCCCCGGGGGGGGGGGGCTATTTTGAGCGTGGCTGGAGATGCTCTAACATCTAGATGGACCTCTCAAACCTGAATCATACGCCCGGGCGACCCAAACGGGATCCTTAGACGGGCCTCAAACGTCCGGGCTGACCGGCATCCCCCATATCCAGTCCAACTATGGGACGAATAAGGGGCATCCAGGCACGCGTAGGCACGCCCGCCATATCGGATCCGACAGACCGACCCACCCAAATTGCACCAAATCCACCAAACCCTTCCTCCTCCCGCCGCCCCCAGCCTTTCCCGGGCCCGAGCCCTCGCCGTCCGCCACCCTTGCCCCACATCCTCTCCATTGGTCTCGAACCACCACCGTAGATGTGATCGAGCCCATCCCCGACTGCCCGATGGAGACACAGTCTGCCTCTTCCGTCACCGTCCCCTCCTCGGGTCCGTCCTGCAAGGCAGAGAATGTCGCCCGGAAGTTGCGGCATCGGTGACAGCAAGAGAGGGAGACGGTGGTGGCGGCGTTGCAGGGAGGTTCGGACATGGCCAACAAGATGTCTCCCCTGGTGCGCCTGGCACCCCGTACCCCTTCCATCTGAGCACCGACGCGGATTACGCCGTCCGACATTGTTGGGACAAAGGAGGATTCGACAGCTGACCGAGCCATTTCGGACACCTTTCCGATGATGCAGAACCCAATGGTGGACGTTTGTGACTAGACGCACCTCGTTTGGGCAAGGGTGAACACAGGCACGGCCGACGCTCGAGCTGCGCTCGACATGTTTGATGAAATGACCGAACAAGACATGGTACATTTTCTTTGCTCCTATTTGATCAAATTTGAGCATTCACCACTAGTTCATTTCGCAAATGATGAATGCTTGCAAACCATGCATGATCATGTAGGAGGCGTCCATGTCGAACATGATCAATGAGAATGAAGATCCGACCGAAATGGAGTATGAATTGGAGGCCACCACCGCATTTGGGACAACATCCGATCCCAATCCAAGCAAGAAGAAGAAGAAGAACAAGAAGACGACAAAGGCAAGAGGTCTAACATTCTCAAGATATGAGGACATTTTGTTGGTCAAAGCTTGGTTGGCCACAACAATGGACCCAATATGCGGCACCGAACAAAAGGGGAACACATATTAGGAGAAGATTTGGAAGGAGTATCATGAACAAAAGGAGTATGTGGAGCCGCATCCTATCATGACCACCCACAATGTGGCATCTCTCCAACATCGATGGGGGATCATTCAAGGTGAAGTGAACAAGTACATCGACTACTATTCACAAGTCACCAAACGTCCTCAAAGTGGGTCGGGAGTGGAAACTCATGTAAGTTCAATTTTTTCATCTTGTCGTCATTTGCATGTACTTCATGTGTTTGCATTCTCGTGCTCATACATATGTTGTTTGCTAGACGCTGGTGGCGGCCACTATATATCATGAGTTCAAGAAGAAGTCGTTTGCTTTTAGCCATTGTTGGATCTTATTGAATGGCAAGCTGAAGTGGAACCAAGTTGTGGCCGAGATCAAGGCCAAAAAGAAGAGGAATGATGGCTCAAGCTCCCACCAATCAATTGGGTTGGACGATGTTTTCGTCACGAACAGGAGAGCCACCATTCCAAAGGATAACTGACAAGTCATGTGAAACAAATGGGAGAAGGCACAGGTCTCTCGTGATGCCACGGCTAGAAAAGTGTCATCCACATGGACGGGAATTTTTTCGGTAAGGGAGACCAAGAAAGAGGAGAGGCATAAGCTCATGATGGATGTGCAAACGGAGAGGGTGGAATGGATCGGAAGAGGGCAGAGAAGAAGCTCAAAATTGAACTCGAGAAGATCGAGTTGGAGAAGCAACAAGCGGCGATCAAATGGGAGCTCGAGAAGGCCAATACATTTGGCGATATTGAGCTTGATAAGGAGAGGTTGCAACTTGTACGGGACGCGGAGGATGTGAGAATCATGTTGGCAGATGAAACCCGTTTGGATGAGAATGACCGTAGAGAGTACAAGGCAGCCAGGAAGGGTGCGGCCATGATGCAGGTGGAGGAGGCAGCTCGACTGCAAGCGGAGCAGGACGAGCAGGACGCATTCCGTCGGGACCACGACGCATTCCACCTAGAGGAAGACGCATTCCTCTCGGATCAGGCGCCCGACCAGTGATCTGATGCCATCGTTCATGCTCGGACATTGATTTCATTTTGGCTTGTCCGTTTGGTTGAACTATGATTTCTTTGCTTTGTTTTGAACTGTTGAATTTAGACAATTTGTATCATATGATTGACGTGCATGGATTTGAGGTATGTGGATGTGCGGCGCAATATATGAGGGGCCGGCGGGCGCTGTCCGCGGGCGTGCCAGGATGCACCCGCGGGCCTTGATATATCCAGGCCTCTGTTTCACACACATTGCATATGTTACATTTTTTGTTTGAGATATCATCGACACATTGCCTCTAGTTCGCACAAACCATCTTTTTTTTGAGTAAAAAGAAAAAACCATCTCTCTCACACCCACCCACGTACGTGGGGTACCTGCATGTAGAGAAGAGGTGCATGCATGGTGCACATACTCACGTCTCGTTCCCGACCACACTCGCATGGGTACACGTGGAGCTCATTTCTGAACGAAAAGGCAACCCACGTGATAATTTGACGCGTGGATCAGTTGTTTACTCAAAGGAGGGTCATGTACCACGCGTACACAGAAAAATGTTCGACATGATGTGTTAGTTTCAAATAAAGTTATATTCCTCAATGGCACGTACAGAATATAGAGCAGTTATTATCGAGAACAAATAAATCAGCTCCACTATATACAATGGAGCCTGCCTGCCGACATTTGTCTCTTGTCACACTATCTCACACAAGGAGGCGGCGGCCTCTCTCTCTCTCACTGTTGGTCACTGATCCAGCCGCATCCCATCCGCCGACGTAAAGGGAGGATGTGAATCGTTTCTCCATTCGACGGCGTCGAGGCAGTATGTCCCGATCTACAGTACCCGCCGTTCTCGCTGACCAAGCTCCGGCTCGGTAGGGCCTTTGCCACTTGTTTGCTGCTGCAGTATGGGCAGATCCTGGTTGCTGACACCCTCCTAGTTACATCCCGATGACCCTCAGGTACAGCTTCCTCCGGCCTTGCTCCACTTCCCATCTTCCCACGTTGGTGCATGTGGAAAATCTAGCATGTGGATCTTCCCTAGTTCTTTGCCCAAAACATAGCTCGTCCGACATATTTTCTATAGTGCAATCTCGTCCTCACACCGTTTTAGACAAACAACCGTGTTGTTATCTTCCCTTTGGACAAGGAATATGCTTCTTTTTTGTCGTTGTATGTGTCATAAACTGTTATTGGCCAGTAATTGTTTCCTTTCTACCTCCTTTTTGCAAAAAGGGCTATCCATTTCACCTCGTTGCTATTGCGACCTTTTGGTGAACTGCACAAATCATTTTTTCTTAAGAGCGTTTTGTGCAGTTGTACTAAAATGTCACACGAGCAACGTCTCCACATTTCAGTGCGACTGCACAAAGTGAGATTGGTTTTGCTCTATCATCCTCATCCAACTCCGAGCCTAATCTTCTGCAACTATTTTCTTAATCTTCTCCAACTTGTTAGTCTTAAGAGAGACTGCAAAGGTGACCGACTTCTATTTGTGTGTTTATTGTTTCATCAACAGTCCTCTATTATTTTAATCACACTTACTCAATATGTTTGGAACAGGGACACTCAACTCTATTTTACTGGAACTGCACAAAATGATTAGAATGTTGCATGCTCCTGAAAACTACTTTTTTCCCAACATGCCTTGTTGATTTAGACAGAGCTGGGGGGAAGTTGCTGCCAATGAAAGCATGGATCAATTTTAATTTAACACCTTCTTACAACTTCGTCTTTAGTTGTGATGTAAATATTAGCTGTGATCTGCTAATCATTGAGATGCATTAGCAAGGAAATTAGTTTTTTATTTTTTCCAAAAGAGCATGGATATTAGTTTCGTTTCTACTATTCGGTTGATGTTGTAATGAGACAACCTTCCAGCTGGCAAGACACATGAAACGAAAGCTGAAAACTTCAGAGCATTGTACAATTTCATGTCGCTGGAAAATCATTTGTATACGTCAATTATGTAAACAAATGTTGGAAGCTTAATAGCGCTGCCAGGAGCCATTCAGTATCCGGGTCCATGTGCCATGCACCAAATTAGAGTGCACAACCGCATGGGAGACTCAGCCCGGTCGTTGCACCGCACTAATAGTGAGTAATGAGCAGTCAAATCATAAGCCCCACCTTTCCCACTGTAAAGTTGCTCGAAAGAAGCAACCATCAATATGCTCTTCTTTGAATCCGCTCATACTAGTATGAAGGTGCAAAACAAGTCCGCGTATGGCCCGTCGGTCAATGCGCTTCCTCTTGGCATATTCTTGACATGTGGGACCGGAGTGTGAGCAAAACAATCTCAATTGATGGCAAAATGGCCAACCCGCCGCTCCTTGAGAGTGACGGGGAGCGAGAACACAGACGGGATAGGTGTTGCATAGAGGCCAAGATATATTCGAGCGTTGATCGATGTCATCATTACATGTTTGATGTTTTTAATAGAACTATTGAGCTGCGTAAGTAATAACATAAATAATGTGCCAGTTGGACAAATATGATTGGAGATGGAGATGAAGATAGAGATGAAAGTAAGAATTTTCGTAAACACGGATATGCATGTCTATGTGTATGTGTGTGTGCGCACACACACATAGTGACGACTCTCGCGACTACTCATACACATCATCGATGTCTTGTTCTCCCTACACACACACAAACTTAGTACCACCTCATTTTGTTCCTAGGATAGGAATATCATAGGAGTAGGAAACAATATGAAGTGAGATAAATGGAGTACTACTACGTACAAGAATAAATGTACACGAAGAGGCAACTTACATACGCAATAATTTGACCCTTTAATTTGTTCACTTAATAATGGAGGGTAGGGGACCACATGTGAGGGATACAAACTGCGACCTGGAAGCGGGGGCATGTTATTGATCGAGTTTTCTTTCTTGGTACGTTAAAAAAAGATTTGTCCACCAATTTTTGTTTCTTTATTCCGGGAACGCGCGTATTCTTTTTGAAACCACTGCTATCGAGAGATTTTTTTACTCCATTGTATATATAGCCTATTGTTTGATAGGGTTTCTCGCGTCTCTCTCTCTCACCCTCTCCATATCTAAACACCGGTGGTCACAGATCCGTCCGGATCCCGTCAGCTGCGGGAGGTGAGGAGCTCCAGCGTTGACGTTGTCGCTATTGGCGATGGAGGAAGCCAATGCACACCATCCTCTCTAAGCCGGTGCCGGCATGGACAAAGGTCCTCCGCGCCCTTGTTCGCTGCCGTCGTGTGGGAAGATCCCCCCCGCCAACCTAAGCCACATCTCGCCCACCTGAGGTATAACTTCTTTTGGATTTCATGCTTCATTGTACTCTGCATGTGGGTTTTCTTCTATATCACTACTCCCCAGATCCCCATGTTTAGTAGCTAGGGTTCGTTGGTGGTCCAACATCACCTATTATTTACTATTATAGAGGAAAGGCCACTCCAAAAGTTGTCCTGATTTATCATTTATGCATCGATGGAGGTACACATATTTTTTTGACAAAAAGCACATGGTGGTTGTGCGGCCATTGTCCATATGCTCCTATTGCTGCTGCTAATCTAAAACTATCATTGGTAAAATGAAGCAATGCCCATGTAGAGGTCGATAAATGCTTCTGTCCTGCTTTAGTTTTTTCGTATCCTGCTTTAGTTCCGATCAAGATAATCATGATGCTTCTATTTTTTGGTGTACGTTTTATTAATTATTATTGACAATTAAGATGTCGCTGTTAATTCCACTGCTAAAATAAAGTAACAACACTACTTAAATATCATTTTTTTATATTTTTGCAAATAGGGATGTGTATCTCCATACTCGGGCATGTCTTCCTCAATTTTAGTGGAACTGCACAAAATTGGATGGCCACAAAATAAGAGTACATACGCTCCACCATGCGGTTCCTAGTACCTGTATACTGGTAGTACTGTACTACTCGTACTACTAAACCTTGCGCTTGGCTCTTCGCCTCTTCGGGAAGTCGAACAATGATGGTACTAGAGTGTATGCCTCTGGCAATCTGACAACGAATGAACTGCTGCACGTCCACTGCCTGGGCGAGGGTAGGTTGCATTAGTCAAAAGCTTCTCCTCGTCTTGTGAGCCACCGCGCGTGAGGTAGTCGGAGAAGGCGTAAGCAAGTTTCACCTTGTCTTGCAAGCTTCTACTCGTTCTGCGAGTTGACGGGGCACACAAAGTAGTGGTAGTCCATAATGCATCCTTTCCGGTTAATATGGCTTAATATTTTTTGCGGGTAAATGAGAGAGCTTTATTCATATATAAGCATTCTCAGGACAACTAGCCAAGAGACTGGTCACTAGGAAGCGAGGTACCCCGCAAAAAAAGGAAGCGAGGTGTTTCATCAAGCCAGCTCTCGGCCACATTCAAAGCGCAGCAAGCACGGTTGGCACAAAGATGCACCGCAAGGTTTGCTGACCTGTTTACATGTTGAATAACAAAAAAAGAGAAAATATTACCGAGTGCTCCTATTTCTAACAGGATAGGATCCAGAATTAAGAGAGATTGTGGCAAGTTTGCATGTAATCAACTTCCATTATCACATGCGAGAACCCTCGAAGAGTAGCAAATGTATTGAAGATTGCTTTATCATAGATTAAAATAAAATAAGAGTGCAGATGCTCCACCATGCGGTTCCTAGTAGTACATGTATACTTCTGTAGTAAACTTTGCGCTTGGCTCTTCGCCTCTTTGGAAAGTCGAACAATGATGGTACTAGTACAGTGTATGCTTCTAACAATCTAACACCGAATTAACTGTTGCACGTCCACCGCCTGAGCGAGGGAGAGCTTGCACTAGTCAAAAGTTTCTCCTTTGTTCTGCGAGCCACCATGCGCAAGCTTGTTCTACAAGTTGACGGGACACAACAAAGTAGTAATGCTAGTCCATACTACCTCCTTTCCGATTAATATGGCTTAATTTGAAATGAGATAAATATTGGATTATATATTTCCAACAATAAATACACTGGCTGTCACTGTATATTTGTAAAAAATACGGTCCATGGACTTCATAATATGCTCATTGCGGGCAATATATACATTTTCCGGTGTTTATGCGGTCACTAGCTCACCCTGGCTTAGTGTGTGTGTGCATGGAAGTGTAGGTTGAGCACTTGAGCGTGACCGTGTGTGTTCTATCGTGCTCAGACATGCATGCATTACAGTGTCGCGCGTGTTTTTGCGTGCATGTCCCTCACATTCACATGTTCATATGTCAATGCTTTGTCAAAATGTTGCATGCAAGGTTTAATCATTCGTTGTTCATGCATGCATTCCCGATATTAATACGTTGATAAAGACAATTTCTTGAGGAAAACGAGCCCATGGATTGAGTACAAAGGGAACCAAGAACCCAGGACGGAGGCAGTACTAGTAGTGAATCAGAAGGAGGGAGTAGGTACATAACAATGTGCAGTAACACAATTCCTCTGTGTGCATCATGTCTGATCCCACTATCGAGGGAAGCGAACCATGTTCTGCGTAGACGCGATCGACAGCAGCGAGGAAGAAAAACCCACTGGTGATGCGTGCCGATCGGGGGTCCCCGCGGTATGGGCTGATGCCGCCTCCCGCCGCCCTTCTAGCTACACCCTGAGGTCCTAGGTACAACTTCCTTTTGGAGCGGGCTTGCTCCACTGCCACAGCTCCCCACATAGCTCCATCTCCATGTGGATCTTGTTCTACTTCTACCAGCTTCTATTTGTGATGAGCTTATGTCTCATGAACTAGTGCCACTATTATTATTCTAATCACACTTCTTCAATATATTTGCCAACAGGGATGCTCAGCTCGATTTCAGCGGAACTGCACAAAAGCATCGTGTGATCTGAGGGTGCCAGGCTTCTTTCCTTCGACAGGTTCTACCTAGCCAGGAAATTAAATCCTGTTTAGGGTTTAAAGCATAGAGACCCCATCAGTAGTTTTTTTGTACACCCTCTCACAATTTTTGTCTTTAGTTGTGAAGTAAATATTGGCTATGATCTGTGAATCATTGAGATGCATCAACATGCGTGTTAGTTTTCCTTTGTATTTGATGGAATGTTGTAACAAGGCAAGCTTGGAGTCAGATACATACATGAAACAAAATCTGAAATCTTCGTACTCCCTCCGGTCCATTTTTGTATGCGTATAAGGCTACTCATAATGGGGAGTATCATATACTAGTATCATGCATAAATTACATAGGGGACTAATAAACCTGGACGGAGGTAGTATGTGAGAGTGTATGGTGAGTCATGTCATAAAATGTATTAGTACTTTCTTGTAGCCCATTACTATATATATTGACTATTATATTGGCCACAACAAAAAAATACATTTTGCATCTATACGAGGCCACTAACAGTAATCAATAGTATTTTCTTGTATGGAGGGAGTAGTACTTTCTTGTAGCCCATTACTATACATGTTGACTATTACATTGACTATAGATGACATGGCAACATGTTAGCCATCAACTAACTATATTATTAACCATGCTTAAGGCATGCTTGCACACACACACACACACACACACACAGAGAGAGAGAGAGAGAGAGAGAGAGAGAGAGATAGTCGTGTCGCATGCATGTAAAACCGGAGAGAGAGAGCTGCATACAGATAGATCTAGTGAGCCTGCATCTAGAGAGATGGAGAGAGGATTAATTGTTTGCAAGAATTGTGTAATTTGCATGCGCGTAACTACCGAGGCATTTCCTCAAAAGAAAATCCAGGGAAAAAATAGTCTATACACTCTGGTGTATAGTAATTTTTTCTTGGCATGCGGGCTGTGCAAGGAATATGGTGATAGTGGGAGGTGCGCCATGTAGTCACTGGGTTGCCGTGTTTCGTACTACTTCGGTGTAAGAGTGGAGAAAGTTAGTTTTATCACCAAATAAATACTAAATAAGAGTGCAGACGCTCTATGACACTCTACCACCGCAGTAATAATGACCATTGAGCCGTCAAATCACATAGACCCGATAGTTAGTTGGACAGAAGAAGCAAACCATCACTCTTCGTTGAATCCGCTTCTCCCTCATGCAATACAGTGTTCTTTTGGAAACCAACGTTTCATTTCGTTGGATCGCGCCATCGAGCAAAACCATGGTTTAAATCACGTCTGTCGCGTTCGTGTCTCACCCTCCTCCACCCCACATCAAGCAAACCGAGTATACACAAACTTTCTCGGCTGCTTGTCGATGGATCGCGCCATGGCGTACTAGCACTAGTGGAAGAGATAGACAAGGAGGGGGAGGACAGCTAGCTGTAGCACGGACTCCCAAGAATTTTTTTACATGCATGTTGCGGCCGACCGTGGTGACGTTTGAGCGCGAAGCAGTCAGGTGCACCGGGAAGCGGCGCGGGCGGCACTCTCTAGGCCGACGTGCCACTTCAATGCCGGCGCCAGTGAGAGGTCATGTCCGCTCTAGCCGGGCATGAATGCGGCACTGACTGTTTCGGGCAGGAAGAGGGTTTGGGTTGGCCAAGGCAGTCAGGAGCGGGCGTGCCAGTGGTCCGGACGCCCACAAACGAGAGATACGAGACGTATGTAAATATTATTGCGTAATTAATAACATAAATAATGTGCCAGTTGGACAAATATGATTGGAGATGGAGATGAAGATAGAGATGAAAGTAAGAATTTTCGTAAACACGGATATGCATGTCTATGTGTATGTGTGTGTGCGCACACACACATAGTGACGACTCTCGCGACTACTCATACACATCATCGATGTCTCGTTCTCCCTACACACACACAAACTTAGTACCGCCTCATTTTGTTCCTAGGATAGGAATATCATAGGAGTGGGAAACAATACGAAGTGAGATAAATGGAGTACTACTACGTACAAGAATAAATGTACACGAAGAGGCAACTTACATACGTAATAATTTGACCCTTTAATTTGTTCACTTAATAATGGAGGGTAGGGGACCACATGTGAGGGATACAAACTGCGACCTGGAAGCGGGGGCATGTTATTGATCGAGTTTTCTTTCTTGGTACGTTAAAAAAAGATTTGTCCACCAGTTTTTGTTTCTTTATTCCAGGAACACGCGTATTCTTTTTGAAAACACTGCTATCGAGAGATTTTTTTACTCCATTGTATATATAGCCTATTGTTTGATAGGGTTTCTCGCGTCTCTCTCTCTCACCCTCTCCATATCTAAACACCGGTGGTCAAAGATCCGGCCGGATCCCGTCAGCTGCGGGAGGTGAGGAGCTCCAGCGTTGACGTTGTCGCTGTTGGCGATGGAGGAAGCCAATGCACACCATCCTCTCTAAGCCGGTGCCGGCATGGACAAAGGTCCTCCGCGCCCTTGTTCGCTGCCGTCGTGTGGGAAGATCCCCCCGCCCACCTAAGCCACATCTCGCCCACCTGAGGTATAACTTCTTTTGGATTTCATGCTTCATTGTACTCTGCATGCGGGTTTTCTTCTATACCACTACTCCCCAGATCCCCATGTATAGTAGCTAGGGTTCGTTGGTGGTCCAACATCACCTATTATTTACTATTATAGAGGAAAGGCCACTCCAAAAGTTGTCCTGATTTATCATTTATGCATCGATGGAGGTACACATATTTTTTTGACAAAAAGCAGATGGTGGTTGTGCGGCCATTGTCCATATGCTCCTATTGCTGCTGCTAATCTAAAACTATCATTGGTAAAATGAAGCAATGCCCATGTAGAGGTCGATAAATGCTTTTGTCCTGCTTTAGTTTTTCGTATCCTGCTTTAGTTCCCATCAAGATAATCATGATGCTTCTATTTTTTGGTGTACGTTTTATTAATTATTATTGACAGTTAAGATGTCGCTGTTAATTCCACTGCTAAAATAAAGTAACAACACTACTTAAATATCAATTTTTTATATTTTTGCAAATAGGGATGTGTATCTCCATACTCGGGCATGTCTTCCTCAATTTTAGTGGAACTGCACAAAATTGGATGGCCACTGTTGCTTAGCCTCACTGTCTTCTGCCAAGTGGATCTTCCTTTCTCGAGCTTTATTACCAAGAAGAAACAAACCAAAGTGAGGACTGCCAAACTTCATTGGTGCCTAACCCAAACTTGATGCCAAAATCGATCATGCATCACCACGATGACCTATCAATGCTCATGGTTGCGTCTCATGGTTGCATTGGCTGGTGAAGCTGATCGATTTTAAATGAAGAATGGGATGTCTTCCATCAGTGCTCTTTGCTTGTTACCACAAAGACGATATCCTTTATCAGTTTATCATGGAGCAGTCGTTTTTACGTTGGTGCAATTTTATCACACAATTGGATATGAACCAAATGTTTCCTCGAAGAAGTATCGACATTTGTACTACGAGCAAAAGTTTTGTATTGATTTCTAAGCCTTCTCACAACTTTGTTTTCAGCTACCGTGTAATTTTATTTGTCCAGCTTTTAACTAAATATGTGGTCAGACTTTGATTAAAAATGTGGTGTGGACTAAAAACCCGGATGGAGGTAGTACCCCTCCGTTTTATGTACTCTACATATTAGATTTGACTAAAGTCAAACTTTGTAACGTTTGACCAAGTTTAGGCCAAACACAACAAACCTAATTATTGAGAGAGGACAAACTATACATACAAAATAATTGAAATTAAATTTCTTGTACACACTCTCACACCTTTCCGATAATTTGGTGTGTGTGAGGTTGTTCACTTAACGGAGGGTAGTGTACGGCACGTGAACGATAGGAAGTGCGACTAGGACGCGAGGATCGTTAGTTGATCGTAGTTTTCTTCACTGGCACGTTAAATAAAGAGTTTCATTTCTTACACAATTTAAAATGATTGTTATGGAGAGAAAAATAAAACCACTCCACTATATTAGTACTATATGCGAGTACTACTATATATAAGCTGGAGCCTCAGCGCTTGTTCGCTAGGGTGTGCACTCTTCACACTCTCTCAATGCACTACACACACACACACACACACATATATATATATACATGCTGGAGGCTCAACATTCCTTTGCTAGGGTTTGCTCTATTCACAATATCTCACCCTCTTCATCAGATCTAAACAAGACTACGTTGGCCTCTCTCTCTCTCTCCCCCCTCACAGCCGGTGAAGGAGCCGTCCGGATCCCGTCGCACTGGGAAGGGAATGAGGTGCATCTTTAACTCTGTCGCCTTCGGTGAGGGAGGCAATCCACTGCCAGCTGTGCTATTCCCTTTCACCCAACGCCTATGCGGGAGGGCCTCCGACCCCTTCTTCCTTGCTGCTGTACATAGTGTGGGCAGATTCGGCCTCCCGCCGCATGCCTAGCCACATCCCGACGACCCTAAGATATAACTTTCTTTGAAACCGTATTGTTCTAGCTGCATGCGGATCTTTTTTGATTCTGTAGTCAAATCTAGGTCTTGGTTCAAAGAGGAAAGAAAGATGGGTGGGGTGGAGCATGAATCTAGGACATGGTTCAATGAGGAATGGAAGGAGGGAAATTAGTATAGACTAGCTATCCAGCCATTCTGTTGGTCGAAAAGGGAAAGGGGGGGGGGGTAACCCAGTACACACATCTGTAAGGAACCGATCTCTTTGTTGTAAAAGGAAAGAAACCGAGTGGTTTGGGAGTTTGTGCAGGACTAGAATTGCTGCCCTCACATAGGAAAAAGGTTCAAAGAGAACAAATATGGGACCAACACAGATATGCTACTTGGCAACATACTCTGCATCACCCATTTATACGTGTGGAGGCACATGGTGCTGGCATGTCCCATGCCCCATACAACTATTTTATTGTTTTTAATCTAATAATGCCGATGGAAAATTTAAGCAATGCCACTATTAAAGTGAAATACATTTTTAATGAATGTTATTTTCAGAGAATGTCTCTGTTAATCTGAATCAATGCCACCATTTAGGAATGCTACTGTCCTACTTTGTTTAGATGCTTTTTTTGTGCCCATATGTTTAATCCTCCTTTGTGGGCCGGTAATTATTTCCTTTTTACCTATATGAAAAATGGATATCTATTCAACTCGTTGCTATTGCGACCTTTTGCTTCACTATGCAAAAAACTTTTGTCTTAAGAGTGTTTTGTGCAGTTCAACTAAAATGTCACACCAGCAACTTTGCTTGATTTTAGTGGAACTGCACAAAACAAGATTGGATTTCCTATTCGTGTTGGCAGATTCGTATTTATCTTGTCCGCCACATGAAAGGTCAGTACAGGCCTTCATCCACATGATTGTGCAGTGTGCTTTGAGATGTTGTGCTGCTTGTATTGGTACTGTTTTAAATAAATTTTGAATTGAAGCTATTATATTGTTGTCTTTTCCCATTAAGTGAACAAAAATGGGACCAACCAAGACATGATGCTTGTTTCTTTGTTACAACAAACTCTGCATCACCCCTATATAAGTCGATGGAAGCACATGGTGCTGTTGCGCCCACTCTCCACTACAACTGTTTATGCTCTTTGTTAATCTAATGCCACTGGTAAAATTAAGCAATGCCACTCTTAGAATTAACTACTGAATCTTAGTTCAAAACTCTGACACTTGTTAGGGATCGACATGACTACATGTTCAACAAATGTATTGTTGACATAATGTCTCTGTTATTACGAATCAGTTACAGTGTTATAGAAATGGTACTATCCTGCTTTGTAGTTCTTTCTACATGTTTAACCAAGGTATTGTTAAGATAATGTCTCTGTCAATATGAACCAGTTAATGTTTTAGGAATGGTACTTTGCTCCTTTCTCATTCTTTATACATGTTTAACCAAGGTATTGTTAAGATAATGTCTCAGTTAATATGAATAAATGACATTGTCTGAGAATTGCTACTGTCCTGCTTTGTTTCCCATTAAGATAAGGTAGATGTTTTTTCTTGTGGGCGTATAATTCATCAACTATTATTGGTCAATAATTATTTGCTTTATACCTATTTGTACATACAGGGATATCAAAACTTCTGCTCATTGCTATTTTGACATTGATTTAGTTGAAATGCACAAAAGGAGCCAATGTGTTTAAGACAAATTGTTGAATTACTGGGCCCAGTTGATGTTTTCACTTTGCAGAAAGAAGCAGTCACTATTTGCGCTACATTACAGAAGGAATGATCGAGAAGCTTTAGAGTATTAGTAGATGCTGGTGACATGACTAGTCTGCAGACAAAGGGAAACTCAACTCAACAGCAGGTGGGGTGCAAAATTCACTCCACAAGGAAAGGTATGACCAAGTCAGTCACCGACGCAGCTGTAACAAACAAGGTCAGTATCGGCCTTCATCCACATGATCGTGCTTTGTTATGTTGTGCTAATTATATTTTTGTATTGTTTTGAATAAATGTTTAATTGAAGCTATTGTATTGCTATCTTTTCCTGTTAAGATAATGAACATGATTATAGTCGTGAGCGTATGTTTAATCAACTAGTACCACTATTGTATTCATCACACATTTCCTATATTTATGCAGACATGGATGCTCAGCTTGATTTCAATGGAACTACACAAAATATTCAGATGGTTTGTGTCCTCCATAACACTTCAACATGCACAATACATTTAATGGTTTTCTAATCATTTGTCATCAGCTTGAGCCACCAGACTATCTACTTGAATGGAGCTGCCAACATCTTCAAGGCTTTGCAACATATAAATACGAAATCCACCGTGCTACACAAGACATTGTTTGATTTCAGTGGAACTGCACAAAAAGATATGCTGGTTAATCCGGCCCCATGTGCCATTTCAATGTGCAAACTGATGACAAACCATGCCCGTTCCACAATCATAGGCATTACATATTTTGAATGGGAAAAGCTTATCAAAGTTTAATCATTGATGTTAGCAAGAAGACATTGGTTTAATATTTTGGAATTGGAAAACATTGTCAAATTTTGCTCATTGATGTTAGCCAGAAGACATGCATTTGATATTTTGGAATGGGACGCCCTTTGCTGTGAGCAACGTCAATCATTTTTTCCTATTCGTGTGTTCAGTTCAAAAGTAAATATTTACTCTGATGAGATGCATAGTCATGAATGTTTACTTATGTAAGGTATTTTAAGAGTTTGTTCTGAATGTTGTCTATGAAATTCCAGGCCTTGTGAGTTTGATTGTAAAGTTGAGCTTGGAATGCTCTGGCATGCGGCATCATGAGCTATTCGTCGTGCCTCCTGAGAATAATGTTTTGTATTGTTTTGCATGTTGTTCTAATGCCAGTGATTTGCATGTTAAGAAGATCATCCTCTTTTGTTGTTTATGTGCTTAAGAAGTTCATCGTCTTATGTTTCATTCATAGCCTATACGACAACTCGGGTAGCTTAGAGGTGAAACCATATGATCTTCAAACCATCTCATCATCTTAGGTCGTGATTGGATCGTCATTTTCCAACCAAAACCACTTGTAAAACCGATGCTTGTAAATAAAAGCAGATGGTCTTGGGCGAAGCACTTGGTTGGTCATTTTCTACTGGTAAAATATACATTGGTTTCTCAAATTACATGTGTAACTCGCCGGTTTTCGTTATAGACCTTGGGCCCTCGGTTTCACTAAGCCTGTATTTTACGCGTTGCTGCCGGTGATGAGTAAATTACACTTGTATCCTTAATACAGACGTGAAACAATCCAGAGCACCCAATCGCGGCATTACCGTTTCATGCCAGCTCAGTCTCTCAAAGGTGCTCCTAGGGGTCTGATGATCCTGGCTTCCTAAATGAGCAGCGGGCGCTGTATCAGACCATCCGTAGGGCCTGCGAGGCCCTCTCCATCGTCCTTCAAGTTGTTGCACTCGCCGTGGTGCCACCATCTCGCGTTGTCAACATGGTCAACGAACATGAGGAATCAGGAGATGACTTTACTTGGAGAGGATGATAGTGGGGACCCATCAGGGCCATAGCCACTCGTACGCAAGTGCCTCCTTATTATATACAACTATAATTTTTTTTTGCTTCCTCCTGGTTTCCTGATATCAGGGTCCCACTCCATTATCAACCTATATAGTCAATAAACGAGAGAATTTCACAAGGAGCGGCCGACAGCTGGGACCCAGCAGCTCGAGCAATATTTGTTTTTGAGGTGTGAGCAGAGTTTTTCTTGAGCGATGTTTTTGTTGTTGGTCAGAAGAGCAGTGTATCAACTGGGCAGGCTATGGCGCGTCTAACCCATGCTATTATTTTTTGTTGACGAAATATCCACCCCAGATATTATTTTTTCAAGGTGAAAATGGCTAGCCCGACTATACTTTTTTGGCGGAATACCCAACCCAGGTCAACTTGTTATTCTTCGCCCCGTTGGGCAGCAAATCTTTCCTTGAAGGGATGCATTAGGCCTAACAAGAAAATAGGCTTTCCCGCAAAAAAACAATAAAACGGGCTTTAAGAAATAATAAATGGGATGTAATTGTAAAAGCTGGGTTGTAAATATTTTAAAAAGGCACCAAATAGGTAATTAGTTTAAAATATTATTTTTGGATTTTGAAAATTTTAATTTTATTACTGGTTGCGCGTGCAATATTTCGTTGGACTTTTACCTAGTATAAATTTATTTTAAATTATATTTAATTTGACTCAAAATTTAGGGATAAAATTATTTTGGATCCCTCAAAATGTGTGATTTTTTGTTGATTTCTGTTTTGAGCAGTTGGTTGAAGTTATTAATCGTTGTCCTGGCTAGAAAATGGGTTGTAATTTTAACAAACTGTAAATGGGATGCAGTAAATTCCATTAGAATTCGAAAATGGGTTGTACATTATTACAAATCGCAAATGGGCTATATGTTCTATGCCACAGATGTGTTGCTCATTTGTGGGCCTACCAAGTTGACGCGTATGGAAGGCTTTGTCAACTTATAGTCAACACACGATTCTTTTTTTTGACTGTACACAGTAGGGAAAAATCCCACTGCAATTTTTATATTATAATAAGGAACAAAAAAAAGGTTCCACTATACAGAAGGCTTGAGATAAGCCAAGAAAACAGAAAAGAAAAAGAAAACAAGGGAAAAACTAGCTACTATGATTACAACACAAGGTTATCAAGCCATGAACAGTAGGCTGCAACATAGCTCTTCTTAATTCTAAATCTGAGTAAGTTTAGCTCCTCCAAGAAGATAGCTTTCCATCTCTGAACGCTAGGATGAATTGCTTGGAAGATCAAGTTGTTCCTTGAGATCGAAATAGCCCAAGAAGCAAGGATGATTATTTCCATGAAAAATGGCACATGTAGTCTCTGCTTGAGATCAAGAAAGGCTTCCAGTACTGAAGCATTGCCTGTCTTGAAGGGCATATCAGGTCCCAACACTGAGCTGCAAAAGGACAGGTCCAGAAAAGATGCTGGAGGGTTTCCTCCTATGGGCAATTGTTGACATCATAGTTATAGTTGTCCAGATGAAAAGGTTTCCTTCTCAGAAGGTTCCTAGTATTGAGCCTGTCATGAAGTAGTCTCCAGGAAAACACCTTGTGTTTTGGCTGACAGGAGCTGTTCCAGATCCAGTTGAATTGTTGTGGCACAATTTTAACTCCCATCATAACTTTATATGCCTTAGCAACTAAAAATTGCTCATTTCCCCAAATGTAACTCCAGGTGTCAGTGCAATCTAGGGTGTTAGAGGCCCTTAAAGCAATGCAAATGTCTTCCATAGCTTCAAATTCCTGTAAAGCTTGCACAGTCAGAGGTAAATGAAAGAGATCCTCCAAGTATTCAGTTTGGATAATGCTGTGGACAGTAGCAGTGGCCATTGGATGTCCATCCAACGGTTGTAGTGCTTCTTCAATCTCAGATATTCTTGCTTCAGCCGACCAAACCATCGCCAGCGGTACTGCCTGCTAACGCCTCCTGTGACCAACTGTGCTGGCGCGCAGGCTTCACTGGCCCACCCTACTCCCATCACCGTCCATGCCATTCCTCTACTCACCAACACCTCCTGTTATTCTCCGGCGACGGCGGCCTCACACCGCTGCCTAACTAGTGAACCCTCGTACTCCCCTCCGTGTGGGCATCCACTTCTGTATCTTCGCTCGCTCCGGGTCGTTCCCTTCCTAGGCCTCATCATCGTTCACCGCGTTGGTTCTCTCGGTGCGGTGTGGTCAACTTAGTCAACAAATGACAACAATCGGAAGAGGCATGTACTTGTAGTAGCTGACAGTGGGGACCCACATGGCCCATGGCCGCATGTAGCAAGTTCCCCCTTATTATGCAAAAACAAATGATTTCTCCCCCTGATAGGTTTGACCCACCAGCTACATCTTTGCATGCAAGGAAGTGCTTCCTGTATTACGCAGAAAAAAAGTTTCCTCTCCCTGACAGCTCAGACCCACTAGCTTTATTATGATCCATTTCATGAAAATATAGATTGTACCAAAGATGCTAAATTGTTTTCTTTTTATTCTAACTCAAAAAAGAAGAAATAAAAAAACACCAAAAAACTTATTCGCACGCAAGGAAGTGCCACCTTATTACGCGCAAAAAAAATGATTCCCCCTGCTAGCTGGGACCCACCTAATTCGGAGGCTGACTTGTGGGCCTACTAAGATGACGGGTACGTAGGGCTCTGTCAACTTAGTCAATAAACGATTCTAGATGCATTGATCGTTGGATGTTAATCCAACGGCCGAGCTGCATCTTCAACCTCTGGTCTTCTTGCTCCAGCCGCCCAAACCAGCGCCTGCCCAAACCAGCGCCCGCCGTACCGCCTGCTCTAGCCTCCCGTGGCCAGCTGTGCTACTGCACAGGACTCACCGCCCAATCATACTACCACTGGCCATGCCTTCCCTCTACTCACCCACACCCCCGGTTATTCTCCCACGGCGGCAGCCTTACACCGCAGCCGAACCAGTGTACCCTCGTACTCCCCTCCGTGTGGGCATCCACCTGCCTTGTCTTCCCTAGCTCAACATCGTTCCCTTCCTAGGCCTCGCCGTCGTCCACCTCCTGGGTTTTCTCCACGCGGCATGGTCAAGGTGGTCAATGAATGACAGCCATCAGAAGAGTACTGTACACGATGAGGCTGACAGATGGACCCAGCAGGTACATCTTCGCACGCAAGGAAGTGCGTCCATATTACGGGAAAAAATAAATGATTCTTCCCCTTGACAGGTGGGACCCACCAATTATATGTTTGCAGGCAAGGAAGTGCCTCCTTATCCTCCTTAACAGCTGGGACCCATTCGGCCGAAGCGTGCATAGCGTTGTCTATCTGGTGCGAACGTGTACGTACATACTAGTCGATCGGTCTCTCTGCAAGTATGAACCATGGCCGAGTAAGTAGCATCACGTGTCGTAGTAGAGCACCTGACGTAGCAGTTCAGGCAGTCCCTCTAAATCATATACACGTACATACAACCACAAGGCAAAAAATACGACCACATACGTACACACGGGCGGGATCTCGAACGCGTAATCACGCATACGGACAACTAGGGCTCGTGTACATGGAGAGGCAATGGACGTCAGCAACAGCGTCCTGTTCATTAGGCAACCAACTGGCTGGGTCGGAATGGAGAAAATCGTCCTGTTCATTGGGAGGCAACATACTGGGTCGGAATGCGTCGTGTTCAACAGGAGCCAACCAGCTTGGATGGAATAGTCGAAATGGGGTATGGCGTACCACAAAATGAAGGAAACGACCTTCTGTTCAAGCTCCTACGATCGAAACAGGGTGTTGTTGATCAGGAGGGGTGTGGCGTACCGCAAACGAAGGAAACAGACTTGTGTTGGAGCACCTACGATCGAAACGGGGTCTTGTTGGGTGTGGCGTACCGCAAAACATGACTCCACGGGCTACTATTCATTAGGGCTGGATGAAAAGCTCGAAGCTCACGAGTGTAATAAATGCTCGATAGTTCAGCTTGTTTCGGCTCGTGCTCATTAGTTAATGAACCAAGCTGAACAATGTTTTTTGCTCGTTAAGATTAACGAGCTTAACGAGAGAGCAAATGAGTATCACGAGCTAACTCGTTTAGCTTGCTAATTTTTAAAAGTTTGACATGAGAACCCTAATTCAAATCAGCCCACTAACAAAGAGTTGCTAGTTAGCCCAAGCTAGGGGCCTAGCACCCCAGCCCACTTCGGCACATCTCCTAGACCTAGGAGCTAGCCTCCAGTAGATCCTAGAGTCAACCAGGAGCCAGCCGCCAGGAACCAAACGTCCTTATTAAATTTATGCCGTTGTGAATTTTTGATGGGGTCATGGGATTCTTTTGTATTGTTTATTACCTTTATGTCCTTGTTTAATTTATTCCATTGTGAATCTTTTATGGGATCATGAGATTTTTCTATGTTATTTATTACCTTAACGAGCACTCATGAACACTCACAAGCTTAACGATCCCATAATGAACCGAGCTGAACATACATTTTTGCTCGTTTATATTAACGAGCTTAACGTTAATGAGCTTAATGATAACGAGTCAAACGAGCCGAGCAGCTCGTTAATCCAGCCCTACTGTTCATCCACCATCTACTGCCTCGCTCCAGCTTCCATGTGCTACTGTTTATCCACCGGCGACTTCCTCCAGCCTTCACCTGATACTGTTCATCCACCATCAATTTCCTCCAGCCTCCAAGAGACACTGTTCATCCACCGGCTACTGTTCAACCAGCCCTCCATGGGGTCCTATTCATCCGCCCTCCACCCTCCATCAGCTACTGTTCAACTAGCCCTCCACGGGGTCCTGTTCATCCAACCCCAACCGGCAGGGTGTGGCAGCCTCTTCGATCGGTCGGGGTCCTGTTCATACACAACGGCCTACTACTATCACCGGGTCCTGTTCATCCAACCCCCACCGGGAACTGTTCATCCAACCCAACAACGGTCACTGTTCATCAAGAGGCTGCAGGTTCGACCGGTTTCAGTTAGCAGCAGTAGCGAAGGAATCGCTTGGGTTCAGTTAACAGTCAAGGGATGTATCGCTCGGGTTCAATAACGCGTGTAGCTAGTGCAATCGCTCGGGTTCAGTAAGTGAACGCCTCGCTCAGGTTTAGTTAGAGCCCAACACCTTGCACAGACGTGCGTACGTGTATGAGAGAAACGCGCAAAGCTCACGTGCATCGCTCGGCCCCGACCACCCACAATAACCGGGAACTCCCATATATTTTCCTCGCCCTCGCTTCTACCATGATTTTTTCCATCATGGACGGCCCAAAGAATGTCATGGACGGCCCGCTCAGGAAAAAAAACCCATTTTCTATCATGATTTTTTGTCATAGAAGTAGGAGCCCACAACAACTATGATGATGCGTTGTTTTGTCACAATTATCATCATAGAAGTGTCATAAGCATGACATGATAAAAACCGTTCGACCCATAATGCCACGAATGTGTCTTTTTTTGTAGTGTGCAATTAGCGGCCATAAATGCTTCTCATAGTACTCCTTGGTATGCTGATTATACTAATTATATTGTTGCTAAATTCACACCACCTAGCTTCACATACCAACAAAAGAAAAAGTTTTTCTATGATTTAAGACATTAATTCTAGGATGACCCACACCTTTATAAAGAAGGAGCAGACTGTGTTATTAGACATTGTGTACCTGAGTATGAACTTGAATAGAACCTACGCAAGTGTCACTCCGAGGCTTATGGAGGGCACCATGTTGGTGATAGAACTGCACACAAGGTACTACAATCTGGTTTTTATTGGCCTACTCTTTTTAAGGATGCTCGTAAGTTTGTCTTGTCTTGTGATGAATGTCAATGAATTGGAAATATTAGTAGACATCAGGAAATGCCTATGAATTATTCACTTGTTATTGAACCATTTGATGTTTGGGGATTTGATTATATGGGACCTTTTCCCCCCTCTAATGGGTATACACATATTGTAGTTGCTGTTGATTACGTTACTAAGTGGGTAGAAGATATTCCAACTAGTAGTGCTGATCATAACACTTCTATTAAAATGCTTAAAGAAGTTATTTCCCTGAGGTTTGGAGTCCCTAGATATTTAATGACTGATGGTGGTTCACACTTTATTCATGGCGCTTTCTGTAAATTGCTTGCTAAATATGATGTTAACCATAGAATTGCATCTCCTTATCATCCTCAGTCTAGTGGTCAAGTAGAATTAAGTAATGACAAATAAAATTGATCTTGCAAAATACTGCTAATAGATCTAGAAAGAACTAGTCTAAGAAACTTGATGATGCATTATGGGCTTATAGAACTGCTTATAAAAACCCTATGGGTATGTCCCCATATAAAATGGTCTATGGAAAAACATGTCACTTACCTATTGAACTAGAACATAAAGCTTATTGGGCGATTAAAGAGCTCAACTATGATTTCAAACTTGCCAGCGAGAAGAGGTTATTTGGCATTAGCCCACTTGATGAATGGAGAACCCAAGCCTATGAAAATGCCAGTTTAAAGAAAAGGTTAAAAGATGGCATGCCGAAAGGATACAAACGCGTGAATTCAATGTAGGTGACTATGTCTTGCTATTCAATTCTCATTTAATATTTTTTGCAGGAAAACTTCTCTCCAAGTGGGAAGGTCCTTACATTATCGAGGAGGTTTATCGTTCTGGTGCCATCAAAATCAATAATGATGAAGGCACTAACCCAAAGGTGGTAAACAGGCAGAGAATATCTCAGTTACTCCCATAAATGTTGAAACCAATATTATTAATACCATAACACTGGAGGAGTACACAAGGGAAACCTTTCAGAACGCTCCAGAACCCTGAAAAGGAGTAGGTATGTGGTACGGTAAGTAGACCGACTCCAAAACTTTTCCAATAGCAATTTTACTCCGTTTTGTAATATTTATAAAATTAGGAAAATAAAAAGCAGTCCAAAAAGTACATGAGGAGGAGACAAGCCTTGGGGGCGCGCCCTACCCCCTGGACGCGCCTTCCTGGCTTGTGGCCACCTCATGTGCTCTCCGGACTCCGTTTTCTTGTAGGATACTCCTTTTGGTCGGTAAAAATTCATTATATAATCTCCTGAAGGTTTTGACCACCATACCATGGCAATATCCTTTGGTTTTTGTTTATAGCTATTCCTGCAACAGTTTTAGAGCAAGATGTCATTACAAGAATTGGTCAGGGGGAATCATGTCTCTCATTCGATGGCATTCAGCGAAGCTGACCACTTTGGGTGGTAAACGAAGGAAGAGTTTGAGGCCGAATTGAAAAGGGTGGATGCTATGGAGGAGGATCAAGAAGTCACCTCTCACCTCCAAGCGGGAGCCTTGCTTGAGGAACTCTAAAGCTCAGCAGTACTGATTCGGTCATACCTCCCAATGCTAAATTTCTCTCTTATAATAACATGAAAAAGAGTGTTGCCTTCTGCCCCGCAGCCAGGAAGCACCCATGGGTGTATGGTGCTCTAGCCATCACAAGCAAACTCCTAAAGGTAATAATGGATCTGAAGCAGCAAATCAATAGGCTCGAGGAGGAAAATCGCATGTTGAAAGGCATCATCACCAAGAATATTACACCACCACCTCCCAAGAAGGAGAATTGAGTACACGGGTATGGGCACTCCCCTTGGCTTGTGCCAAGCTTGGGGGAGGCCTCCCAGTATCATATCACCATCACATATTTATCTTTCTCGTTTTTCTTAGTTCGATCCTTTTGGTTATATCCTGGTTTAGTAGTATAAAGTTTTAATATGATATAATCTTTGAGTATTGCTTTGTGTTATATCTATGTAATCGAGTCCGTGAGTTATATAATAAAGATTAGTTTTGAGTTGAGGGCTTTGCTTTCCTGTTATGATATTGAGAAAAAGAAATAAAGAAAAAGAATAAAAGAAGTAAAAAGATTATATAATTATCTTATGGCGAGTGATGACTTCACATATAAGAAGTATGAGGATTGAAACTTGTTGTGGGTTGACAAACATAGTGTTGGTCATTGTTGCAATTAAAAGGAAGTAATAAATAAAGGGATGTTCACATATAAATATATTATCTTGGACATCTTTTATGATTGTGAGCACTCATTAAAAATATTATATGCTAAGAAGTTGATGTTGGACAAGGAAGACAACATAATGAGTTATGTTTACTTATTTCCGAATAGAAGTTTGTCATGGATCCTCTAACATGTGATGCTTGCTTCCACCTCATACTAGCCAAAAATTCTGCAACAAGTAGAGATATTACTTGTGCATCCAAACACCCTTAAACCAGTTTTGCCATGAGAGTCCACCATACTTACCTATGGATTGAGTAAGATCCTTCAAGTAAGTTGTCGTCGGTGCAAGCAATAAAAGTTGGTCCTTAAATATGTATGATCTATTAGTGTGAGGAAAATAAGCTTTATACGAACTTGTGACGGGGAAGAAATAAAAGCGATGAACTGCATAATAAAGTTTCTTATCACAAGCGGCAATATAAGTGACATTCTTTCGCATTAAGATTTCATGCATCAAACCAAAAGCGCATGACAACCTCTGCTTCCCTCTATGAAGGCCTATCTTTTACTTTTTAATACTTACCTTTATGCAAGAGTCATGCTGATCTTCACCACTTCCTTTATTTCGCCTTTTTCTTTGGGCAAGCGTCATGTGTTGGGGAAAGATCTAGATACATATATCCACTCGGATGTAGGTGATCATGAGTTATTATTGTTAACATTACCCTTGAGGTAAATAGTTGGGAGGCGAAACTATAAGCCCCTATCTTTCTCTGTGTCCAATTGAAGCTTTGATCTCATAAGTACGGCGTGAGTGTTAGCAATTATGAAAGACTAAAAGATGATTGAGTATGTGAATTTGCTAGATAAGCTCTTATATTGACTCTTTCTGATGTTATGATAAACTGCAATTGCTTCAATGACTGGGATTATAGTTTGTTGGTTTAAAATAAAGTTTTGGATTCATACTTTACTTTGTGGATGAATTGTCACTTTAGCATGAGAAGTTATATGACAATATGTTGTTGTTCTAAAGATGATCATGATGCCTTCATGTTCGTATTTTATTTTATCGACAACTCTATCTCTAAACATGTTGACATGATTATCGATCTCGGCTTTCACTTGAGGACAAGCGAGGTCTAAGCTTGGGGGAGTTGATACGTCCATTTTTTATCATGTTTTTATATCAATATTTATTGCATTATGGACTGTTATTTCATGTTATGGTACAATGCTTATGCCTTTTCTCTCTTATTCTACTAGACTTACATGAAGAGGGAGGATGCTGGTAGCTGGAATTGTGGAACGGAAAGGAGCAAATCTGAGAGACCTATTCTGCACAACTCCAAAAGTCCTGAAAATTTATAGATAATTATTTTGGAATACATAAAAATTATTGGGCCAAGAAAATACTAGACGGGACCCATCAGATCGCCACAAGCCTGGGGGCGCGCCCTACGCCCTAGGGCTTGTGGCCCCCCTGGCAGGTCTCCTGTGCCCATCTTTGGCTATATGGTGGCGTTTGACCTAGAAAAAATCAGAAGAGATCTTTCGAGACGAAGCGTCACCGTATCGAGGCGGAACCTGGGCATGAGAAATCTAGAGCTCCGACATAGTGATTCTGTCGGGGAACCTTCCCTCCTAGAGGGGGAAGTCGAAGCCATCATCATCACCAACGATCCTCTCATCGAATGGGGTCAATATCCATAAACATCTTCATGAGCACCATCTCCTCTCAAACCCTAGTTCATCTCTTGTATCCGATGTTTGTCTCAAAACCTTAGATTGGTACCTGTAGGTTGCTAGTAGTGTTGTTTAATCTCCGTAGTTGATGCTAGTTGGTTTATTTGGTGGAAGATCAAATGTTCAGATCTTTAATGATATTCAATACCCCTCTGATATTGAACATGAATATTCTTTGTGAGTCTTGAGGACATGGGAGAAGTCTTGTTATAAGTAATCCTGTGAATTTGGTATTCGTTCGATATTTTGATGAGATGTATGTTGTCTTTCCTCTAGTGGTGTTATGTGAATGTCGACTACATGAAACTTCACCATGATTTGGGCATGGGGAAGGCATTGGGAAAGTAGATGATGGGTTGCTAGAGTGATAGAAGCTTAAACCCTAGTTTATGCGTTGCTTTGTAAGGGGCTGATTTGGATCCACATGTTTCATGCTATGGTTAGATTTATCTTAATTCTTCTTTCATAGTTGTGGATGCTTGCAAGAGGGGTTAATCATAAGTGGGATGATTTTCCAAGTAAGGACAATGCCCAAGCACCGGTCCACCCACATATCAAATTATCAAAGTGACGAACGCGAATCATATGAGCATGATGAGAAACTAACTTGATAGTAATTCCCATGTGTCCTAGGGAGCGCTTTGCTTTATATAAGAATTTATCTAGGCTTGTCCTTTGCAATAAAAAGGATTGGGCCACCTTGCTGCACCTTTGCTACACTTTTCACTTGTTACCCGTTACGAATTATCTTGTCACCAAACTATTTTTTACCGATAATTCTAGTGCTTGCAGAAAATACCTTATTGAAAACTGCTTGTCATTTCCTTCTGCTCCTCATTGGGTTCGACACTCTTACTTACCAAAAGGACTACGATAGATCCCCTATACTTGTGGGTCATCAACCCCAAGGAAACATGTATGATTTTTCTGGCCATTTTGGTGCACTGGAGCATGTATTCATAATTCCGATTTGAATTATGGACATTAAATGCCTAGAAAACTCAGTTAGTGAATGAAAAAGGTCAAACAAACCCTGAATAATTTCAAAGTTCAGCATGAATCTCCCTTTGTTCCATGTTGCACGTAGAACAAAATACAAGGCTAGAAGAGGGAGCAATTATCATTTCGCCCACAAGGGGACATGTTTCCCTATCGAACCCACGAGGGTTCTTGCGACATGCTCCGACTTGTAAGAGGTTTGTAATAAAGCTTGGCCCAAATTGGAAAATGTTTTTACCAGGACATATATGTGCCATGACATGACACCATGCCAACTTTCATGACTTTCTTGTGTGTTTTGGATTTACAAGGATTCAAAAAACCGAGATTCCAAATGTTTGAGGATGAGCCAGGACACCGGTACGGTTGAAATTTATTCCCATTCCCTGCATGGGACTTAAACATGAACCCAAGGACACATGTATGATTTTTCTAGCTATTTTGGTGAACTGGAGCACGTATTTGTAGTTCAGATTTGAATTATGGATATTACATGCCTAGGAAAGTCAATTAATGTATAAGAAGGCCAAACGAACCCTGAATAATTTTAAATTTCAGCACGGATATCATGTCGTTCCATGTTGTCTGTAGAAGAAAATACAAGGCAAAAAGAGGCAATTATTATCATTTCACCCACAAGGGGGACATGTTTCCCTCTGGGAACCACGAGGCTTCTTGAGAGAAGCTCCGATTTGTAAGAGACGTGTAATAAAACTTGCCCCAAAATGGACAAAAAAATTCCTTGACATATATGTGCCATGTCGAGACACCATGCCAAGTTTCACGATTTTCGGGCGAGTTTTGTATTTACGGGGATTTAAAAACCGAGATTCTCGCGAAATGTTTTGAAATAGCACACGGTTCATTCACGAAAGCCGTGTGCCTACCAAACTATGGCCGATGCCCCCAGGCGCGCACACGATCTGAGTCGTGCGTTCTGATTGGCCAGAATCCAAACCCCATGGATTGTACATCTGCACCGTTGGATGCTCCCAGATCGAACGACAATTCTCATCCCTTTCGACAACACATGCAGTTTTGGTTGTGATTCTATTTATATGTGTAAGGACTGTTTTCCATATTAATATTGTTATGTATCCAAACACGCTACCGTTTCCCGCCACTCCTCCCATCGGTTTCCCACCTCTTCTCCCATTGTTTTCCCACTGCCAGTGTTAGTGCTCATAGAAGACTAGGTGGCGACACACCGGCCATGTAAATAATGCACACAGTTTCTAAAAGCACAAACGTGTGTGATAGTAGGGAGTAGGTCCCATAGGGTGACCAACATTGAAACGCCTTAAAGGCAAGGAGGCAATTCCTATCTGCAAGGTCCCATCAGCTAGCCTCGTCTAATAGAACACAAAAGTTAAGCATGCTCCGGTTGGAGTAGTCTAAGGATGGGTGACCCGTTGGGAAGTTGCATATCTCAAGCTTCATTTAAACGCTATGATACGATCATTATAGACATTTATCTAAATGTTTGTATACTGACCTTCCATGACGATTATATAAACCTTGGGATCCTTGTTTTGCTAATTTGTAGAATATGTTTTTGGTTATTTTTTGTTCTCAAAAATCAAAGAATGATCGACATCCTGTAGGCCCACACAAATTATCCCTTTGACCCAACGCATGAGAAGAGTTTACTCTTTGCTTAGTGTGCTATGTTAGAATAAATCAAGTTTCAGCACACGCGCTGGACGGCACCTAACCCCTACCCCCCACCCACCATGAAGATGCGTTCCTGACATTATACATCTTTAAACTGGCCGCGGGGGTATACGATGTTCAGTTTGCAATGTTATTGATGTACTTGGTGCCCCATCGAACTTGTGCTTTTGGGATTTGAACAAATCACACACCAGACCCATACATTTTTTGGGCCGCATGCAGGGTATAGGGGGGCGGGTGTTCTGATCGAGCATGTCTCCCTTGTGTGGTTTATACACGCCGCACATATCTGTGGGCTCCCCGAGGTATATAAATACATCATCCTTGACCGATAATGGGGGGCACACAATCTATCCCTTCGACCAAAAATAGGAGAAGGGTTTGGCCATGATGGTTTCCTATTGCTATGTGTGCCATGTTAGAGCAAATAAGGTTTGAGCACATGCGTTGGACGACACCCCCCTAACCTTGAAGTTGGAGAACTGACATCGTACATATTGAACCTGGCTTGGGGTTGGGTACGGTGTTTGATTTGTAATGTAGTTGGCGCCCCATAGGAGTTGTGCATTCGGGATTTGAACACATCACACACCACCGTACCCATACATATTTTTGAGCCGCATGTAGTGTATAGGGGGTCTTGTGATCGACCACGTCTCCCTTGTGCGATTTTTTATGATGACACGCATATCTGTGAGCTCCCCGAGTGTATATATCATCCCTTTAACCGATAATGAGGGGTATGTGTTGCCATGAATGGATTCCTCCTAGTTCGTGTTAGGGATGGTCACCATCACATGCCGTTCAACCAAAGCTCGAGCTCATGCATTGTCAGGATTCCCTCACACACGCTCGGATTGATGGGTTAGACCGACACCATACCCTAAGGATGTCGTCCTTAACTACCTGGCTTTCATGGTTGTTGTCTGTATTGAGAGGCAGGCGCCACATCTAAATTGTACATTATTCGATATTGAAAACACACATCACCCCTTCCAACGTACATCATTTTGGGCCACATGTAGGCGGTGTTGGTTTTGTCATCCCTCTCGTGCGATATTTTATGATGGTTCAATCTATTGGCCCAAGCGGTTTATATATATATATATTCTATCCATTTTTTATCAACAACAACAGTTGTCGTTTGACCAAATGATAGATTCACTGGTCCGTCTTATGGTAGGTCATGGCGACATGCATGTATGTCTAAAGTATCATTACATGCATCTGCCCCGCTAACATGAAGTGGGAGGTGGGGGTCAAGCACCCTAGCTAGGTAGCTATGACATTATGTCATTATAAATATATCCAAGGGTGCTTTCGGGTTTGCGAGGCAGGTGCCACCAAAGTTGTGCATTGTGTATTTAAAGTTTTAAACATCACACCCTATATTCCTACATATATTTGGCTACTTCTAGGTGGTTCTTGACTTCTGGCCCCTCTCATCGATCTTAGCCAACACGGCCAACCATGGGCCCGCACGGTCAAAGTTGTGCATTGGAATTTTGAACATCACATACCACCCTTTTCACTCATATATATTTGGCACACATGCTGGTGTGGATGTCTTCTGACCCTCTCTAATGTTTTTTTGCTGCAAAGACTTTGATGACACTCAATGGACATGGGTGTACTGGCTTAACCGTGTGTGATGCAAGTGCGCTGTAAATCACCATGACTTCGCAAGCATGAGCAAAGGTGGAGGTACTGGCTTAACCGTGTGTGATGCTAGTGCCCTGTAAAATCAGCACCCGTGCAAGCTAAAGGCAGGTAATTCATTTAGATTGAATTCCACTTCTGCGTCTGAAAATTAGGACAGACCGTGGGTGGTAGACTAGCTAGCTAGAAATCTAAAAACAAACTACCTGCATTGAGTGTTGCAAAAATTGGCGGTTCCGTCGCTTTTCCATATTATCATAGACACATATTCTTATTGGACCGTGGGCGATCTTGGGTACTCCCGCCCCGCATCAATTCCTTTACCCAAATTTAGTAGCCGCCGTACTTCAATCATCGACAACACTCCTCCAGCACCACCCTTATAGTAAAATTTTAGTTGCCGAGGCATTTGAACCGTCGCCCTCCCTCATCCACCACCATCTCCACCCACCATTACTAAAATTTTTAGTAGCCGTAGTGTATCTTCAAACACCACCCCACCCATCCTTCCACCCCTCCATAGTCCCTCCACCCGGCCCCCTCCCCCATAGAACCCTAGCTCGTCGCCGCCAACCCCTACCGGTCTGCCCATTCCTCCTAGCTTAGATAATAAAGTTCAGGTTACCCAGCAATTCCCACACCGTTGCCCCACTCCCCTGAGTTTTTAAATAAGGCCCGCGGTGTCCCTCCCTGCCAGATCCACATCCCCTACTCCAAAATGTCCCAGCCTAAGCTCGACCACGTATCCTGGGGAGCCCAACGAGCGTTCGGCGAAGAAGAGGATTATCATGGCCTCTCCGGTGGATGTTGGCGAGGTGGCCGCCGTTCGCCCCGACCTGTCGATCCCGGAGCAACACCTCACCATGGAAGCTAGTGAAGACGTTGACTATGTTGCCATCCCAAAGGCTTCACGTCAGTGGGCTAGCGTAGTACTGTATCTCGGGAAAGCTGGCTATGACATCAAGCTCGTCGACAATGATGGCTTCACACGGACTATGTCACAGGTTAAGTGGTCCATCCCCAACCCCTTTGGTTCAACCGCCATCGATCTCTTCGATGGCCCTGCCGTTATTCTCCTCCACCACGCGGTCAAGGATTTGTGATCCTTGTACACCATCGAGCCCATTTTATCATTTCTAAAGGACACATTCTATGTCGGCAACTTGGGATCCCCAATTTCCAAGTCAGATCTCATCGACCACGGCCACGGCCACGAGGAGGGCACCCACAAAGGTTCTTCCAAGGTGAACCGGCCCATCTGTGACATCACAGAGCGCACCATGGGTCTGTGCTCTTCCAACTGGAAGTATCCCATCCATGACATATGAGGCAACATCCTATCAGCAAATCTTACCTTTTCTAGCTGGTCAACCCATACCCTTTGTTGTAGTAGGTGTTGCCATGCGGTGTATTAACTGTGCCATGTTTAATTATTTGAGTTATGCAAAAATGTAATGTTCAATAGGGCTATGTGATGTTTAGGTATGCATTGTCCACTTCAGTTTCACAAATGGCTATATTTGGTTGTTTATAATGAGTAGATGCCTTGTTTATCTGTATTTGGTTGTTAGGTTGGTTGCAGTAGCATTTGTCCAGTTATCAAGCAGATGCTTTGTTTATCTATATTTGGTTGTTAGGTTGGTTGAAGTGAGCATTTGTCCAGTTATCAAGCAGATGCCTTGTTTATCTGTATTTGGTTTTTAGGTTGGTTGCAGTGAGCATTTGTCCAATTTTCAAGCAGATACCTTGTTTATCTGTATTTGCTTGTTAGGTTGGTTGCAATGAGCATTTGTCCAGTTTTCAAGCATATGCCATGTGTATCTGTATTTGCTTGTTAGGTTGGTTGCATTGAGACTCTGTCCAGTTTTCAGTGGCTATATCTGGTTGTTATACTGATCATTTATGCCTTGTTTATTTCAGTCATTCACAATGTGATGTTCATTATGTGCAAGTCGGAACTGCGCCGCTCGATTGCATACCAGTTTGAACAGCTATATTTGGTTCCAGTTATGCCTGGTGTAGTTAACACATGCTCCTTATTTTAGTTTTACACATGTATCCAGTGTGATGTTTAAGCATGACCTACGTTCTATTCATTTTGAACAATACCAGTTTGAATTGCAATATTTGATGGTTGTTAAGCCTGTTGTAGGTAACATTACCTTCTATTTTATATCTGCTTTAACAGGATGCTGAAATCAATACATTCAAGCTATCATTTGGTGATGATGTTGTTTACCTTTGCTACATTTGTTTGATGTTAAGGTTGATGTACTTATCATGCCTTTCCACTACTTATGCAGGACAACAACGGGAGTGGCCACCATTTCCTGCCGAGGTTAGTTTCAGCCCTTGGCTTGTACTCCCCCCGTCGTCCATAATGTAGTGCATATAGATCTAGGCCTGGACACTTGTTAGCTTCTAATATTGACTTGTTGCTTGTAGGTACATATGCCCTTGGCAAGGATCCACACATCGACCCTTTTTGCATATGTGGCAATGAGATATTCATGAACAAGCATCAAGTGAGGAAACTGATATGGATTATTAGCAAAAAGATACGAACGGTGGCAAGTAAATTTTTTGTTTACGCTCTATCCAACACAACAGTAGCTGTAGGATGGTAACTACAAACTCTGTAACCTTCTCTTTTTACTGCCCATAATGAGTTGTTAGACAACAATGTCTGAATCTTTTTCATTCGCAGTGGTTCCTGACGTAGTTTACTCAAGATTACCTCACAAGGTACATGATTGGTGGACTCACAATTAAGGTTAAAGTATTTCATCCAGACTACAATGAGCATCGAGAAGTCCTAATGAAGATAATGAAGGATGAACGGGCAGCCATCACAAGGGGTTGGCCTAGAGTCGTGCGTGCATTACGCATGGAGGAGGGCACAATATGGGCATTCCGCTTCACCTTCTCCAGCAACCAGAATGTCTTTTGCCTATCTCTTTACAGTCTTTAGTACAACCGTGGTTCATCATTCTTTACTTGGTGCTTCTGTAGTTCTTCAATATATGTAACTGTGCATCAAATTATGCATTCGTGGTTGAACCTATATTTGTAACAAGCATGGTTAGATATGAAATAAGTGATTGCCTACTTTCAATTTCAAAATATGTGATTTTTGAATTAGGATTAAATTAGGGATTAATTAGGAATTACACTGCACACGCTTGGTGAAAGCAAAATGTCCGCGATAGACGTGGAGATCAGACATGCTTCTGGGATCCACTACGTGTGCGATCAATCTCTATCGCACACACGATTAGCCAAGAAAAAATGTTTGCGATTAACAATAGCATCGCACACAATTTGTTCTTATTAAATGTTTGCAAAAGTCTCCTTATCACACACGCTTGGCAATTATGGACCATTTATGATGTTGTGTGCATCGCAAATGTTTGGTCATTGAAGAACGCGTGCGATAGGTCTTCATTCGACACAGGTACGATGGATGAGTCATGTGGGATGTATTCAAGCTTCGCATATAATTTCATAGGGACAACTGTATGCGCTCTTACATCTAATCGCATACAGTCGAGGAAAAGTAAATGTGTGTGATTGTCTGCTTATCATACACGTTCTACAATCATGAACTATTTGTGATGGGTCGCGCATCGTAAAGGTAGAACCACAGAATATCTACTGTGATGGCAGACAAACGTGTTGCAAGGATGAAGTGTTTTGGATATTAGAGATATTAGAAACAGTTTTATAGGGACAATTGTATGCATCAAGGCTCCCTATCCCTGACGGTTTCTAGGTCATGTGGGAAGGACCCCCCTATCGCAGTTGTTAGAAGGGAGAGAGGGATTGGCGGAATATGATTGATTGATTACTGAGCCTCGAGGGCGAGTATATATTGAGTATAAGACTTGGAGGGAAAAGCCTCTCCTGCAAATAAGCTAGGAGATGGATTACAAATCCTAGACTACCAAATACATATATCCCAAATATATCTCTAACATCCCCCCAACAGTCGTAGCAGTAGTGTTGCGAACAACAGGAGCGTCGCAGATGGTTAGACTGGAGAGAAGAGCAGCCGACGGGCTGACATCCCCCTGCAGTCGTAGAGGGAGCATCATGGACGGTGTCGCATCACGTACACGTCGACTGTAGAGGAAGCCAATGAGTTGCTCAAGCGGATGATAGCCTTTTGTGCCATTGTCGAGGTAGACTAGAGCGTGGGTGGTGTAGCCGTCATAGCCGTGCGAAGAACACCATGGTCGATGACAAGTCAGGGTAGCCGGTGTCGAGGTAGTCGCCGTGGAGCCACAGGCGCAAGGGGGCACCGAGTTAGCATCGGCACTATGGTGTCGAAGTAGTGGTGCGCTGGGAAGAAGATGGTGCTGATGAGGCGTCATGCCGAGTTTGCCAAACCCGGGGACACGTCGTAGACGAAGGCACACATCGGTGTTGCCAGCATTGGGCATGCGAAGACGGATGAAGATGAAGTTGACGAAGCGCCTCACCAGGCTTGCCAGGTCTGGGGACACGTCGTGGATGAAGGCACGCATCGCGGCTACCAGCACCGGGCATGCTGAGACGATGGACCTGCTCGAGCTATACGCCATATCGAGGAGTCGGAGGGCCAGAAGAGAAGAAGATTCGATGACGGTTGTGGCGCCAATCGACGCGGGGCCGATGTCGCCGGCGGTTGTCGGAGTAGATGAAATGGTGAGGTAGATGACGGTGAGGCTGGCGACAGGCTGGTTATATATGAAGACGAATGGGGTGGATGGGCAGCGGAGGCGACTACAGGGGTAGCAGTGGCGGCGGCCGAAGAAGAGCGGCGGCTAGGTTAGGAGCGCGGCAGCGATGCTCGAAGTAGGCGAGGATCTCGACAACATGATGAAGACCGGCATGGACGGTGGCATTCCTGCGCCAAGCGAGGTGGCGCGACGCATACCACGAGAGGTCGACGCGCGGCGACAACAGTGGACCATAGGCCGCGGCACTATGACCCTAAGGGGCAACGCAGCAGCGGCGGGCAGATCGGGGCAACAACGGAAGACCTCGAGGCGGTCGCGGGGACCGCGGGCCACAACGCTACGACCCATAGGGGCAGTGTAGTGGCAGAACCCAGGTCAGTGCAAGCGCGGGAACGGTCTTGGGACGGCAGCGTGGACTGCGTGCCAAGCTTGCTATGGCCCAACGGGGTGATGTAGTTGTGGCGCGAGGGTCAGTGCAGCCACGGGACAACTGATACCTGTCCAACGTATCTATAATTTTTATTGTTCCATGTTGTTATATTATCATTCTTGGATGTTTTACAATCATTTTATAGCAACTTTATATAATTTTTGGGACTAATCTAATGACATAGTGCCTAGTGCCAGTTGCTGTTTTTTGCTTGTTTTTTACTTTGCAGAAAATCAATATCAAACGGAGTCCAAATGCAACAAAACTATTTGGAGAATTTTTCTAGGCCAGAAGAGACAGGATGGGCCAAAGAATTACCAGAGGGGGTACCCCGAGGAAGGCACAACCCACCTGGGGACGCCTGGGAGCCCAGGCGCGCCCTGGTGGGTTGTGCCCACCTCAGTGTCCTCCCGCATCACCTCTTTGCTCTATAAATACCCAAATATTCTAGAAACCCTACGAGTCGACGAAAAACAATTCCAGCCGCCGCAAGTTCCAGAACCATAAGATCCAATCTAGACACGAACACAGAAGGGTTCATCATCCTCATTGGTGCCTCTCCGATGATGTGTAAGTAGTTCATTGTAGACCTTCGGCTCTGTAGTTGGTAGCTAGATGGCTTCCTCTCTCTCTTTTCATTCTCAATACAATGGTCTCTTGGAGATCTATTTGATGTATCTGTTTTTGTGGTGTGTTTGTTGGGATCCGATGAACTTTGAGTTTATGATCAAATCTATTTTATATCCATGAAAGTTATTTGAGTTTCTTTCATCTCTTATATGCATGCTTACTTATAGCCTCATATTTCTTCTTCAAATATTTGGTTTAGTTAGGCCGACTGAGGGAGTCCTGGATTAGGGGGTGTCCGGATGGCCGGACTAAGACCTTTGGCCGGACTCCCGGACTATGAAGATACAAGATTGAAGACTCCGTCCCGTGTCTGGATGGGACTTTCCTTGGCGTGGAAGGCTAGCTTGGCGATATGATATGAAGATCTCCTCCCATTGTAACCGACTCTGTGTAACCCTAGCCCTCTCCGGTGTCTATATAAACCGGAGAGGTCCGTAGGACGAACAACAATCATACCATAGGCTAGATTCTAGGGTTTAGCCACTCCGATCTTGTGGTAGATCTACTCTTGTACTACCCATATCATCAATATTAATCAAGCAGGAGTAGGGTTTTACCTCCATCGAGAGGGACCGAACCTGGGTAAAAACATCGTGTCCCTTGTCTCCTGTTACCATCCGCCTAGACGCACAGTTCGGGACCCCCTACCCGAGATCCGCCGGTTTTGACATCGACATTGGTGCTTTCATTAAGAGTTCCGCTGTGTCGTCACCATCAGGAAGGATGCCGCATCCCGTCTTTAAAGACGGCGTCGTTGCTAAAGGAGCTTTGGCTGTCGGCCAAACTCTCCGGCTAGGCAGGTTTTTGATGACTGCCAGTCCGGCCGCCGCGCCGACGATGACCTCTCGGGCCATCAAAAGCAATCTTCACATCAGCTCGGAGATCGCCGAGCAGTTAGATCCGATGGAGCTCTTCTCCCTGAACGAACTCTTGGATCGCATTGCGGCCCTGGGAGTCGCTACTGATTACGACCAGATTGGGCTTAAACCTGATCAGAGAGAGATTGACTCTCCCAGATTACCTACCACGTCGAAGTGGTGGAAGAATAATGCGGCGAGTCTTCGCCCGCCCTAAGGACCAGATGCGTCCAGACTCCCGATCCCTCCAAGTTGGATACCTGCGGAGGGGAGGATGTCGCCCAAACCCTGAACCTAAAGTCAGGCAGCAGGCCCGATTCATTGAATAATATCCGAGAAAGCAAGCTTCCGAATTCGGAAACCGCTCGGCCCTGAATCTTACATCGGGCAGGGTTCCGGATTTATTTCCACCCGCCCACCCAACTATACGGGATTTATCCCTAATACGACAAGAGTCCAGAGAAACAGTACACCACTACTAGGCCAGATTCCTCTTGGTTATGAACATGATAAAGGACTGCCGTGAGAAAGAAGCAATTTCACTCTTCTTTAACAACTGCACGGACATCGGAATCCTCAACGCCATAAGTCGCCACGAAATTACATGATTCGCCGACTTGACATCCATAGTATGAAAGTACCGTGCGACTGAAAGCGTTCGGAAAACTGAAGATAAATTCTGGGACAATCCGGCCCCGAATATAACACGAGTCCGAAACAAAAGGGCGCATTATCGCCAGGCATCTGAGCCAAACATCAAAAAACAAAAACCCTCTACAGGGTACGGGACCATATTGGAAGGATGGCTCAATGGACCCTGTAAAATTCATAATTCAAGGAAAGCCACACCAACGCACAACCTTAGAGCATGTTGGATACTACGGCAGGTGGCCAGAAGTGGCGAGGAGCTTTTAACTCCAGCACCCGAAGAATACCTCCCCAGTACGGTGTTGACAGTCTTCGAGACTTTCACATCAAACAATGCAAGGAAACGAATGCTCCGCAACCTCGCCGAAGTCTACCAAGTAGCAACAATAAACCCATGGAGTGACACGGCTATCACCTTTAATGCCAGTGACGAACCTAAATTTCGGACAGCCCGAGCACCAGCCGCATTGGTCCTCAGTCCGATAGTGGACGGCTTCCGACTTACAAAGGTACTCATGGATGGCGGCAGCAGACTCAACCTCATCTACGAGGAAACCCTGCGAAAAATGGAAATTGACTGGAGCCGCATTGAGCGAAGCAACACAACTTTTAGGGGAATAATCCCAAGCCGGGAAGCGTGCTGTTCAGGAAAAATCACACTGGATGTGGTGTTCGGCACGCGGACAATTACAGATCCGAGGAGGTCACGTTTCAAGTGGCCCCGTTCAGCAGCGGCTACCACGCTCTGCTAGGGCGAGAAGCATTTACAATTTTCCAAGCCATACCCCATTATGGGTACATGAAGCTCAAAATGCCCGGGCCCAACGGAATCATCACTCTCGCAAGTGATCCGGACATAGCGCTCTGCGCTGAAAACAAGACAGCCGCACTGGCCCTGGAGGCATTATCTGAGGCCCTAGCGGCCGAGGAATTAACGGCGTTGCGCTCTACGGTGGACAGGGACGATGTGATACTAGACAAGAGATCCAAGTCCACCTCTTTTAAACCAGCGGACGAAATAGTCAAATTCCAAGTCCATCCAACGGACCCTACAAAAACGGCCGCCATCGGGGCACAATTAAAACCCGATGTAGACGCCGCACTCAGAGACTTTCTGCGAGAAAATTGGGACATTTTCACCTGGCACCCCTCGGATATGCCAGGAATCCCACACAGGCTGGCCGAGCACAGCCTGAACATCATAAAAGGGTTTAAACCCGTCAAGCAGACCCTACGGCATTTTTCCGAACCCAAGAGACAAGCCATGGGAGAGGAGCTAGCAAAACTGCTGGAAGCCGGATTCATCAGAGACATAAAACATCCGGACTGGCTAGCAAACCTGGTGATGGTACCAAAGAAGGACAAATCTTGGCGCCTATGTGTCGATTTCAAAGACCTAAACAAGGCCTGTCCAAAGGACCCTTTCCCACTCCCCCGAATTGATCAAATCATCGACGCCACCGCAGGACACGACTCATTGTGTTTCCTTGATGCATACTCTGGCTACCATCAAATCAAGATGGCAGAGTCAGACCAGGCCGCAACGCCATTCATCACCCCATACGGCCCATTCTTCTTCAACACGATGCCCTTCAGGCTCAAAAACGCCGGCGCAACATATCAACGCATGATTCAGACATGTCTGGCCAACCAGATCGGCAAAACAGTCGAAGCATACGTAGATGACGTGGTCGTCAAAACAAAACATGTCGATACTCTAGTAGACGACTTGAGGCTCACGTTCGACAATCTCCGAACATATGACATTAAGCTCAACCTGGAAAAATGCGTTTTCGGCATACCAGCCGGAAAGCTCCTGGGCTTCATCGTATCCGGTAGAGGAATTGAAGCAAACCCAGCGAAGATCCGAGCTCTGTCACAATTAGATACCCCAAAGGACCTCAAACAAATACAAAAACTGACAGGATGCGTGGCGGCTCTAAGCCGCTTTATCTCCTGCTTAGGAGAAAAGGCATTACCCCTTTATCGCCTCCTACGGCGCACTGACCACTTCGAGTGGACGGATGCCGCCATGGCCGGACTCGAAGAAATAAAAGCCTTACTGGCAACAAATCTGGTCCTGGCCGCGCCCAACACGGGCGGACCAATGCTATTATACATCGCGACAACCCATCAAGTTGTAAGCGCGGTGCTTGTCGTCGAACGAGAAGCGGACGGACACAAGTTCCCCCTCCAAAAACCAGTGTACTACGTGTCCACTGTGCTAACTCCATGCAAGTCACGGTACCCGCATTATCAAAAGATAGCATACGCGGTGTTCATGGCATCCCGGAAGCTGCGACACTACTTTCAAGAGTGCTCCATAACAGTGGCATCCGAAGTACCCCTTAATGACATTATAAACAACCACGACGCAATGGGCCGGATTGCCAAATGGGCCATCGAGCTCCTCCCATTCGACATAACCTACAGGCCAAGGCGAGCTATTAAGTCACAGGTTTTGGCCGACTTCATCGCCAAATGGACTGAAGCCGAACTCCCTAAAGAATACGGCGCATACTCCAACTGGATCATGCACTTCGACGGCTCCAAAATGTTGGCTGGCCTGGGGGCTGGCGTTGTTCTGACGTCCCCAACCGGGGACACAGTCCAATACGTACTTCAGATAATGTACACGGATACGAACAACGCAGCCGAATACGAGGCCCTTTTACATGGCCTCCGAATGGCAGTCTCCATGGGCATTCAGTGCCTAGAGGTCCGCGGGGATTCAAATCTCGCAATATCCCAAATAAATGGAGACATCGACGCCAAGGACCCAAAAATGGCAGCTTACTGCAACGCCATCATAAAGATGTCAGCTCGGTTTGAGGGGCTCAAATTTCATCATATAGCCCGGGAAAATAACCAAGCAGCAGACGTGCTGGCACGCATCGGCGCCAAGCGCGAGGCCGTCCCTCCCAAAATCTTCCTAGAAAGGCTGTTCAAGCCATCTGTATCATGGGAAGGAGAATCCGGAAACAATAGCCCGGACACAACTACACTGCCCCTCACCGAACATTCTGACACAATTGGGGGCTCCGCCAACGAAACAACGCCGTCAGCCCATGCAATAATGGCAGTCATTGCCCCTTGGACAGAACCATTCCTAGCCTACCTAACTAGGCAGGAACTTCCTGAGGACCAAAACGAGGCCCGCTGCATAGTGCGGCGATCTAAAGCCTACAAAGTCCACGAGGGAGAGCTTTACAAGAAAAGCACAACCGGAATCCTTCAAAGGTGTATCTCCGAAGAGGAAGGGCGAGAACTTTTGACTGAAATTCATGCCGGACTCGGCGGGCACCACGCCGCAGCCCGGGCCCTTGTAAGCAAGGCCTTCCGTACCGGATTTTATTGGCCAACGGCCCGGGCAGACGCTCAGGACTTAGTGCAACGATGTGTTGGTTGCCAGTTATTCGCCAACCAAAGCCACATGCCGCCTACCGCCCTAAAAATATTCCCATTACCTGGCCTTTCGCGGTCTGGGGGCTTGACATGGTCGGACCCCTTAAAGGAGGAACCCACAAGCAAAAATACCTACTGGTCATGGTGGACAAATTCACCAAATGGATAGAAGCCAAGCTTGTAAAGACGGCCGAATCCGGACCAGTGATAGACTTCATATCCGGGGTCGTACACCATTATAGCGTCCCCCATAGCATCATAACCGACAACGACACAAACTTCACGGCCGATGAAGTCAAACTTTGGTGCAAAAACATGGGCATCAAGCTCGACTATGCTTCAGTCTATCACCCTCAAACTAACAATCAAGTCGAACGGGCCAATGGTCTCATTATGAGCGGCATCAAACCCAGACTAGTGCGATCCCTCAAGGAATCTAACACGCACTGGGTAGAGGAGCTTGACTCCGTACTCTGGGGGCTGCGGACCACGCCGAATCACACTATCGGATTCACACCATTTTTTATGGTATACGGCGCAGAGGCAGTACTGCCATGCGACATAATCCATGACTCACCTCGAGTGCGCATGTACGAAGAAAGAGAAGCCGAGCTCGATCGGAAGGACAGCTTGGACGCATTGGAAGAGGAGCGCGACGTGGCGAAGGCTCATTCCACATTCTATCAACAGCAGGCTCGAAGATACCAAAGCAGAGAAGTACGGGCCAAAACATATAACGTTGGCGAACTAGTTCTACGCCTGCCGGACAAGAAAAAGGATAAATTAAAGCCCAAATGGGAGGGGCCCTTCATCATCGACCAAGTACTGTCCGGTGGAGCGTACCGTCTGCGAGGGGCATCGGACAACCGACTAGAGCCGAACCCATGGAATGCAGCACGCCTACGAAGGTTCTACGCGTAGCACCGGACTCCGTGTTCGTCTCCTTCCCTCGTCCCTTTGTTTTATTTTTTTATTTTTATTTTTGGCAGTCCGGGATTTTGTTCCTTCTCCCTACCCTTTTTTCTCACAAGTCCTTAGGGGCTTGCATGTGCAATATTCGCACACACCCGACGCGCTACCCGCGCTCACAATACCTGGGGGCTTCTCTACCAAGAAGTTTATATAAAACGGGCCTCATGCCCAAAACATGTGTGATGCTTCCGCATGAACCTTTTATACACCATTATATGCATCGATATGACTTAAGTTTTGGCCAACCTGGGTTTCCTGGCTCCTGTGCTTACCCCTACGTTCCCGTTCGTTCGGCTAGGTGGTAAAGGGAGCACCTCTGCGATTGTTACTGCCGGGTCAGACAGATGTGTACCTCAGACTGGGTGAAGCCGAAAGCTAGTGTTCTTAAGGGAATATTCGGTCGGTGAACTAAAAGATGATCTTTCGTATTTATTCATTTGCCCCCAGATGCTTTTCTGCTCTTTCCGGCAGTCCGGACATGCACTTTAGGGCATGCCTCCTAGGGAAAGGAACCCCTAACGGAACTATTCTCTCTGGAAGATGTTTCTTACTAACCATGTAATATAACATAACTAGTTGGGCACTTGTCTGCTAAAGCACTTATGACCCCTACGCCTTGTCTCCATGCATGCCCCGGTTCTTACATAACCAAGAGGGTATTCGGACACACTCCGGACTATAGGGTCCAGAGGTCGAAGCGAACAAGTCCACAATGACAAACGATCTACAATCCGGCTAGAGGACATTTTTATGTCATTTTTACAGAGTCAATCCGACTCGACATATTCTTCTTCAATGCCATCCAATAGGCGGTCTAATTTACAGTCCTGTTGGGAATACTTGGCAGCCAGCTCCACCTGGCCATATGCCAAGCTGACCGGGATCTCCTTTCTGTCCGGACCTATAGGGCCGACCTCGGCCATGTGGTTTGGGTCAGCCTTCGTGTACCGAGTCTTCACCATGGCCCAGGCCTCCCTGGCACCTTGACGGCAAGCCGATATCTTCCACAACCGGAAGCGCTGCCGCCCTCCCTCCAGCTTCTTGGCAAGCTCCTCAAGGCCTTCGGGCACGGAGAGGGATGGCCACATAGCCTGGATGACGCCTTGCATTGCCTGCCAAACTCGCTCGTGTAGTTGCAACAACTCGGGAAGAAGGTCTCCCGATGAACTGGGCATTTCCTCTGCCGAACGATCCGTCAGCAGACCTACAGACATAGCTCTGTAAATCGACTTCCTCGCTGAATTCTTTTTTCGAAGATTCGTTCAAGCGCTTACTAAAAATGCCGCGTCGAAGTCGCCGATTCTCCTTCACGGCAGAAGACAGCTGAATCCGAACATCTTTCAGTTCCTCGCCTAGCTGGGTATTGGCGTCTTGAAGCTTGTTCTTCTCTTGCCTCACCCTCGTCAGCATGTTCTCACCAGCCTTTAGTTGGCGTAGGAGTTGTTGCTGGTCCGGATTTACTCCGGCCTCATCTGCATTATTATAGTCAGGGTTGCACGCCTGTCGCATTTCAAAACGGAGGTACCTTTCGAAACACATATTACCTGCGGGCGTCCCCTTGACATTCTCTGAAGTGGCCAATGCGGCCTTGAGCTGAGCCTTGCACTCTTCGAGCTCCTGGGACAATTGCGTGTTCTTCTTTGTAAGACACCGCATAGCACATGATCCTTCAAACAGTTATCTTCACTGTTTCAAGTCTCGGGGGCTACTGACATATATAACCTTCAATTTTACTCACCTGTATGTCTTTCACATACTTCTCCGTGGCTCTGGCTAGACCATTTTGAGCAGCACGGAGATATGCATCTCCTGTATTAAAGGCATCCAACGTCTCTGGGGAAAAACACGCGTCACGAAGAATAGCCCGGCGACGCCTGTGGTTCAGGGCACTCTCCACCTCTGAATTGGTGGCAGATAGCCCGTCGGCGCCCTCTGTCGGAGGAGCGCCCGAGGCGCGTCCCGTGTCCGTCTCCGCTTTCGGACCCGGCCTCGAACCTTGGCCGGTGGACATAGTCCGGCGGGCTCTATTCTTCCTAAGAAAATCATGAGCATTAGTAAGACTCAAGGGTGTAAACCCTAGGCGTTAAATCCGCACGCCATACCGTTGCGCCGGAATCTCGATCCGGTCCGCACTTCTTTTTGGCCCGCTTGGCTTCGGCGGCCCTTGTTGGCTGCCCACCGCGGGCTCGGCCTTCTGCCTCAAGGATTTACCCTGCGAAACATTGTTAGTACACGGCATGCAAGATAAAGCATTAGAATACTGGGACTTCGGTCTTAGTTACCTTGGAGGTTGGAAGTAGTCCGGGATAGTCGGCCGTGATGGCCACTAAGGAGTTATTCTTGCTCAACTGATGAAATACTCCATCAATCAACTCCACGCATAAGTCCGGATCTTCTTGGGAGTCTGGATCGAGGGGCCGTCCCGGGTCCTCGGGTTGTGGAGTAGGGCTGTTTATTTCCTTCACAGACTGGCGCAGCTCCTGCGTTTGAACATTACTAAATCTAAGTACTCAACTACGGGAATTTCACAAACGGACAGGCAAGTGAAAGTGTCCGCTCACCCAACTAGGAGGATTGTACATGGAGAATCCGCCTTCCGGGTTGACACGGAGGAATTCTTCCTCTTACCCCTTGTACAAAGCGGATAAGATTCTCGTTAAAGTGGCGGCCGAATCTGGCCCCTTGCGACCGCACTGGGTGGTGTCATCCTCCCTGTTGAAATCCCACATGGGGTGGCCTCTGTACTGAAGCGGCTGCACCCCTCGCGTAATGCATACGGCCATGACCTTAGTCATGGTCAGTCCGGAGTGAGCCAACAACCTTATCCGGCTCATCAGGTACAAGACGTCCCTGTCAGCTTCCCTCTATGGGTTCCGTGGGTGCCAACTCAGGCGCTTCTTCAATGGGGCATTATTGAACTCGGGGAGTCTGATCCGTACAGGGTCCAGCAGGGGGACGTCATCTATATAAAACCACTCCGAGGGCCAGTCTTCGGATGCCCTCTTTGGGGTGCCGGATAGATATCCGGTCCCGGCGATGCACCATAGTTCGGCTTCACCCACCTGATAAATAGACCCCTCCTGAGAACGGGGCACAAGGAAAAACAACCTCTTCCACAGTGCGAAATGGGCCTCAACACCCAAGAACAGCTCGCAGAGGGCCACGAAGCCCGCGATGTGCAGAATGGAGGTGGGCGTGAGGTTATGCAGCTGGAGGCCGTAAAACTCTAGCAACCCTCGGAGAAACGGATGAATTGGAAATCCTAGTCCTCTCATCAAATAAGGGACTAGGCATACCCGCTCTCCTTGAGAGGGATTGGGAAAGCTCTCCGCCTGCTCTCCGCCGCTATATGCAGCAATCCCGGCTCGAACAGGGACCATATATGCTGGGGGGAGAAGCCCCTTGGACTGAAGCACTACTAACACGCTATGCGGGATGGAGCACCGCCCCCAATCTCCGGGTCGAGGGCTAGAAGAGCGAGAGGAGGAGCGGCATCGACTGGCCATGTTGGAATGGATCTCTGTCAGAGGCGCTCTGATGAAGACTCGCAGAGGGAAGATGGTGCGAGTTGGATCTAAAACCCCGTCTCTTTTATGGGCGGCTCATTAACGCACCCTGGAGGGGGGGGGGGGTAAGTGAAAAGAAAACCCCCTGACTTTTCGCATTCGTTTGACGCGTGGAAGATGGTCATTATGGGGCACAAAAGCCGAGGAGGACATCACACACTAGAAGCCGGACACTATTCGACGGATACAGAGAATTTGTAGGAGAACCCGCCTTGCAATGCCGAAGACAACTTGCGCGCCGGACTCGTCGTCATTGAAGCCTGGTTTGGGGGCTACTGAGGGAGTCTTGGATTAGGGGGTGTCCGGATGGCTGGACTAAGACCTTTGGCCGGACTCCCGGACTATGAAGATACAAGATTGAAGACTCCGTCCCGTGTCCGGATGGGACTTCCCTTGGCGTGGAAGGCTAGCTTGGCGATATGATATGAAGATCTCCTCCCATTGTAACCGACTCTGTGTAACCGTAGCCCTCTCCGGTGTCTATATAAACCGGAGAGTTTTAGTCCATAGGACGAACAACAATCATACCATAGGCTAGATTCTAGGGTTTAGCCACTCCGATCTCGTGGTAGATCTACTCTTGTACTACCCATATCATCAATATTAATCAAGCAGGAGTAGGGTTTTACCTCCATCGAGAGGGCCCGAACCTGGGTAAAAACATCGTGTCCCTTGTCTCCTGTTACCATCCGCCTAGACGCACAGTTCAGGACCCCCTACCCGAGATCCGCCGGTTTTGACACCGACACCGACTAGATCGATTTTTCTTGCCATGGGAAGAGGTGCTTTGTGATGGGTTTGATCTTGCGGTGTTCTTTCCTAGTGACAAAAGGGGCAACAAGACATGTATTGATCATTGCCATTAAGGATAACAAGAAAGGGTCTATTCCTACATGAATAGATCTTGTCTACATCGTGTCATCATTCTTATTGCATTACTCCATTTCTCCATGAACTTAATACACTAGATGCATGCTGGATAGCGGTCGATGTGTGGAGTAATAGTAGTAGATGCAGGCAAGAGTCGGTCTACTAATATTGGACGTGATGCCTATATAATGATTATTGCCTGGATATCGTCATAATTATTTGAAGTTCTATCAATTGCCTAATAGTAATTTGTTTACCCATCGTATGCTATTTTCTCGAGAGAAGCCTCTAGTGAAATCTACGGCCCCCGGGTCTATTTTCTCACCATATATTTTCAGATCTATATTGCTATTTGCCTTTTTATTTATTTGCATATTTTGTTTTCAGATCTATATTATCAGAAACCCAAAAATACCTCACTGAATTTTATTTTCCGTTATTCTATTTGCATCTACCAAATTATATCTTTACCAATCTTTTACCTACGAGGGATTGACAATCCCTCTTACGTGTCAGGTTGCAAGTATTTGTTCTTTGTGTGTAAGTACCATTTACATAGTGTTGCTTGGTTCTCCTACTGGTTCGATAACCTTGGTTTTAGCACTGAGGGAAATACCTACCGTAGCTGTGCTGCATCATCCGTTCCTCTTCAGGGAAAAAACTAACATGGACGCGAGCCATGAAGAAAGGATTTTTGGCGTCGTTGTCGGGGAGACATCATCAACATCTATCAGGTTCCTAATCACAAATCTCATCTCCTTGCAATTTACATCATTTGCCATTTGCCTCTCGTTTTCATCTCCCCCACTTCACAAAAATTTGTCGTTTTATTCGCCCCTCTTTTTTTGTTCGCTCTTTTCTCGTTAGATCTTGTTTGCTATCTCTACTTGTGTTACCATGTGCCTTCTATTTGCAAGCATCTTGTCTTGAAAAAACATATATTGGTATGGATCCTCATCCACTTGCTAATCTTTTCAAAAGATCCAATTATGATGAACTAATTTCTAGTGAATTGAGTTTACTAGATTATCTTTATGAAGTTTTGCTTGAGATTTATGAATCGAAAATTGTGATGAAGTGTTAAATGCAGAAGTTTATAAACTGATTCATGATAGCTCCTTGAATGAAAAGCTTGATTCCAATGATGTTATTATAAATTTTATTAATGTCAATTGTGCTAATAATATGCAAACCCCCAAGCTTGGGGATGTTAATATTGCTGTGTCCACTACTTATTGCAATGATCATGATTGGGGTGATAATGATTCTTATGATCTTTAAAATTTATTGAAACCTCATGAAGAATATGCTTGCGATGATATTAAAAGTGGGTTTGGAAGAGTGTCAACTTTAGCTAAAAATAATCCCACATACTGTTATGATTGTGTTTTTAACCTTTAATTAGTGTCCGTTCCAAGTAAAGCCTTTGGGATCATGTTGGGTGATAGTTGATTCGATCTTGTTGTAAACAGAAACTTTTGCGCTCAGTAAAATAATTTGCATAAATCATAGAAACATGCTTTTGGTCTGAAATTTGTACACAAGATTGATTTACAAATTTTCCACGTGGTCCTAATTTTTCAGAATTTTTTAAGTTGATTCTTTTTGCAGAAGATTGAAGACAAATTTCTCACGTTCACCAATTTATTTCAGAATTTTTGGAGTTACAGAAGTATTCGAAATATTGAGATTGCTACCGACTATTCTGTTTTTGACAGATTCTGTTTTCTTTGCATTGTGTGTTTATTTTGATGAATCTATGGTTTGTATTGGAGGGTATAAGCCATAATAAAGTTGAAATATAGTAGAATATAATGCAAGAATAAAATATGAATGGGTTTGCAATAGTACTTACTAGAAAAAAAGTCCATTTTACTACCCTGAATAAAGTGGGTAGTTCACTTTACCCCCTGACCTATTTTCCAGCTTCTTTTACCCCCCAAACAAACTCAAATTGGACAAAACAACCCCCTGGTTGGTATTTCTCCACCTGCTGCTGATGTGGCACTAATCAACGCTGATTTTGACCTGGGTGGGGCCCCCTTGTCAGCATCTCTCTCTCTCTCTCCAGATACACCCGCCGGCGAGTAGAGTTGGGGCAGGTGGTGGCGCGCGAGGTCGAGGAGGTGGTGGCAACCACCAGCGGTGGGATGGCGTGGCCGGCGGGGTCAATGGCTCAAACCAACGGCGACGGGGTCGATTGACTTCCTTCCTATAAACTTTTGTCATTGCTAGCTCGAGCTCGTGAACACGCTCCACTCCAGTAACAGTAATGGATTCGCGAGCCTATAAACTTTTGCCATTGCCAGCTCAGGCTCGTGAACACGCTCCACTCCAGTAATAGTAATGGATTCCCTTGCGACGTCCACGGCCCGAAGATGGGCGCTCTGCTCCCTCGTCTATTTCTACCTCTTCTTCGCGGGCCTCCTCCTCGGCTCCCGCCCCTTATTCTTCCCTGCGCTGCGGCTGCCACCGTGGGGGCACTTCTCCAAGCTGCAGCAACCCACTCCCCGTCCTCCTTCACGTCCTCCTCCTCATCGTGCTGCTGCTGTGTACCATGACCACTGTCGGTGTCAAAACCGGCGGATCTCGGGTAGGGGGTCCCGAACTGTGCGTCTAGTTGGATGGTAACAGGAGACAAGGGACACGATGTTTTACCCAGGTTCGGGCCCTCTTGATGGAGGTAAAACCCTACGTCCTGCTTGATTGATATTGATGATGTGGGTATTACAAGAGTAGATCTACCACGAGATCAAGGAGGCTAAACCCTAGAAGCTAGCCTATGGTATGATTGTTGTTTGTCCTACGGACTAAAGCCATCCGCTTTATATAGACACCGGAGAGGGCTAGGGTTACACAGAGTCGGTTACAATGGTAGGAGATCTACATATCCATATCGCCAAGCTTGCCTTCCACGCCAAGGAAAGTCCCATCCGGACATGGGACAAATTCTTCAATCTTGTATCTTCATAGTCTTGGAGTCTGGCCGATGATGATAGTTCGGCTATCCGGACACCCCCTAGTCCAGGACTCCCTCAGTAGCCCCTGAACCAGGCTTCAATGACGACGAGTCCGGCGCGCATGTTGTCTTCGGCATTGCAAGGCGAGTTCCTTCTCCGAATAATTTATAGAAGATTGTGAACACCAGGATAGTGTCCGGCTCTGCAAAATAAATTCCACATACCATCGTAGAGAGAATAATATTTACACAAGTTCAATCTGCTGACGTATTTCGTGGCGTGACATCACACAGATACCAAGCCTTTAGTCGAATCGTTTTTATTATACCACCTCAGCGTGCTTAACGAAGCGGTTTCCTTGGTACGTCTTGTCGAAGCAGAGATCGTGTTCCCCTTATTCCGGGATTCCCATCAATACAGACGTGGGTAACCCAACCACGCCATTTATTGCGGCGCTTGGGAGATAAGCGAGTTTTATCAGGCCGGTGGGGACGCATGTTTCCGTCCGCCCATATAAGGGGATAAAGATCCAACCCTTTTACCTGCACCTTCTTCCTCCTTGGCTTATCCATCTTCGCGAACTCGAGCTCCAGCGCCCAAGTCCGCACATCTCACCTCAACCTCCTCCAACTATGTCCGGAGCGGGAGGCAAGTGGATGGCCTCCTCCGTTACGGAGGGGCACATCCAGAAGTTGCGCAGCGCCGGATATCTGTCCAGCGACATCGCGCACCGGCTCCCCAACGAGGGAGAGCTCATCCCCACCCCCAGACCCCACGAGAGGGTAGTATTTCTTCCCCATTTCCTCTGCGGACTGGGCTTCCCACTCCATCCCTTTGTCCCGGGGCTCATGTTCTACTACGGCCTGGATTTCCATGATCTGGCCCCGAATTTTATCCTCAATATCTCGGCGATTATCGTCATGTGTGAGGCTTTCCTCTGCATCCAGCTCCACTTCGGCCTGTGGCTCAAGACCTTCAGTATCAAGCCGAAGGTGGTAAAGGGTAGCCAACCGGAGTGCAGAGGCGTCATGGTGGGCAAGATGCCCAACGTTACTTGGCTTGAGGGCACTTTCGTGGAAACCATTAAGGGGTGGCAATCGGGGTGGTTCTATATCACCGAGCCGCGTGACCCTGAATGGGCAGCGGCCCCCGAATTCAGATCTGGCATCCCCATACGGCTCACCTCTTGGAAAGAGAGTGGCCGGACATGGGGTGATTCGGAGGAGCTGACCGGACTCCAAGCCTGCATCAAAAAGCTAGTGAACAAGAAGCTCAAGCTTGTCAACGTAGTCCAGGTCATGCTTATCCGCCGGATTCTCCCGTGCCAACGACGGGGCTTCAGTATGTGGGAGTTCGATTCGGTGCAATACCAGACTTTGAGCGGGCTCTTCGACACTACGTACGAAGATGTCTGGAGGGTGCTGTTTAAAGGTGCCGAGGCCCCCGCATCCGCTATCGAAGATCGCGGATTCAGCTCGCAGCGCCCGGCGAGCGAGTTAAGCGATTTTGCCCTTTACGAGACACTTGTTTTCCATAGTTTGACTCTATGCGGGATCTAAACTCCCTCTCCCTTGACAGGACTGGCTGAAGAAGGCTGAACAGACTATTTGTCCGGCCCCATTGCCAGAGGACCCAGCTGACGCCCGCTTAACGGGGCTGCTGGCTCCGGCACCCCACATGGTGCCGGAGAAGAAGGCCACGGGCACTCGAAAGAGTTCCTATTTTCAGGTGTCATCGGACGATGACTCCGAGGCATACTCCTCCCACAAAGGCGAGGAGGAGAAGAAGAAGGCCTCTCCCCCAGCGGGGGGAGGGAAGAAAAGGAAGGCTTCCCCAACAAGGGGGGCCGAAGGGTCCAAGAAGGGAAAGACTCTTCCCCCGGACTGCTCCGCCAACGCCAGTGATGACGACGAGGATTGGCCTCCAAGGGCCAAGCCCCTGGCGAGATCGTAAGTATCCGGACTCCCGAATAACTTCATGGTTTTTCTTTTCGCCACATAGTGTCTTTCTAATGCCGTATACAACCTTGCAGTCCGCCCAAGGATGATGTTCCTGCTTCGTCGAGTGGGTCCTTGGGTGCGTCGGATATGGATTCCCTTCCAACCGCCTCCACCCCCCATGATGCGGATGATGCCAAGGTGGGATCCCTGGAAGGGACCCGCTAGGAGGGGGAGGCCCCGGAGGTGCCGCAGGGCAACCTCCCGGACTTTGCGCCGGACTCCGCACCGGAACCTGAAGTGGCTCCGGAGTCCGTCGGGCGGCCCCTTCGTAAGAAGGGCAAGACCGCGATGCCAGCGGCCTCCGTCCAACCGGAGGCGCCGGATAGCTTGTTGGAGGCGCTCAACGGCGCCTCCATCAAAGAGGAACACCGCACTTTCATGAGTGCGGTGATTCAGAAGGTTCAGCTCGCCAAGAGCGGGCTGTCCGAAGCCTGCAGCAGCCTTCTAACAAGCTTTGAGGTAAGAATTTTGATATATGTAGAATAGTACCGCATAAACAGTAGCCCCTGATGCTCGGTTCGGTATTCGGAAAGAAAAGCCGGACTGAGGATCTAAAAAGATATACGCAGGAGTTTATGAAATATGTCAATATGGGGTTGCAGGCTGTGCTGCTGACCTCTGCCGCACTGACTGCGGAGGTTAATACTTTGAAGCAAAGCCTCGAGCGGTCCGAGAACGAGCTCGACCGTGCCAAGAAGCGGCTCGAGGACAAGGAAGGTGAATAACACCGTATTTAAGATTGTACCTTACAGAAAAGGATTTGGTTGCAAGAAAAGTGACAAGGATAACATGGGTATTGAAGGTGCCACGACCGAGGTGGCGACCCTGAAGGAGGCGGTGTCCGCGGCCGAACGTAATGCGGCCGCGGAGCGCACCGAGAGAGAAAAGCAGGAGGCGCGGGTGGCGGAGGTACAGCAAGAGCTCCAGGATCTCATGGAAAAACATGAGAGCCTGGAGCGTGACTCGAAGACTCAAGAGTCTGAGCTTGCATCGGCTCTTGAGAGTGCCAAAGCCGCTAAGGCCGAAGCCTACAAGGCCCTCCAAGAAATCGAGGCGTTGAAGAAAATAGCAGCGGGTAAGGCATTTTTCATGCAAAGTAGGCATGTGAGTGTGAATTACCTATCACTTACCCGAATTCGGAGCTCTCCAGGAGCGTTCGCAGATCTTCCTCGCAGCGCGCCCGATGCTACTGCTTTCTACCAGGCCGAGGAGGGGAGCTCGATGGAGAAGGTCTTCTGGTCTCAGTATGCTGAGGCCGGACATCCGGTGCCCCTTAGCGACCAGCTGAAGCAGCTGGTCGAGCTCCACAAGGTGGCCGAATAGGCCATGAGGGGCCTCATAGTTCGGCTGTGGCCGAAGGAGGCCGTGCGTGGGATCTACTTCGGCCTGGTGCGGCGGCTAGTGGATGCGTGTCCATGGGTTGAAGTCATCAAGCACTCCGCCTGTATTGAAGGTGCCCGTCGGGCCCTTGCCCGCGCAAAGGTGCACTGGGGCAAGATGGATGCTGCGAAGCTTGTGACGGACGCGCCACCGCTGGGCAAGGAGTATTGTACTCCCGAGATGTATTATAAGACTGTTCTGAAGGGTGCCCGCACTATTGCGGGTGAGTGCTCCAAAGATGTAATATTCGAGTAGACTCGCATTTTGTTATCCTGTGCGCTGAAAACTTTGTTCATATGCGCTAAGCAACGCTTGTTAATTTAAAATATTACCTTCTGTGCGGCCATTTATCAAATCTGAGAGATGGCAAGTTGTCGGCTTCGGCCCCCATGCCACGAGTGCTGGGGTGTTCGGGATAAATTTGAGCACTCTTGTTCCCATTTTTGGGTCCATCTAGGGAGGCACTCAACACAATGAACAAGGCAACCAGACTTATAATGCTTGAACACTCTCACTTAGCCATAGAATTCTATAATTTTAAATTTCGGCGAAGTCCCTAGTGTTCGGAAGGCCGAATTTGGGGCGCTATCCACGCCTAGACCGGACAAAGCCGATTCCTCGCTCTAAGCAGCATAAGTCTTTAGGGACTCGAAAAAACCTCTCGAACAACGACCGGCTCTCGCCTCATCATGATGGTCAGTTTTAGCTTTCTCCACTGAGGCGCTCGCCCAGCTCAACTGGGGCGCAATCGCAGTGGTTCTCCCAGTGCTACCTTAGCCGATACAACAGAACATAAGGTACCAAAACATGGGAGCCAGGCAAACCCAACTATTGACCCAAGACATGATTCGGAGCCGATGCATACAATGCTATAAGTTCGGGGTGCCGCACTTGTGAAAGTGTTCGGACTTATCGCACCATGATGCGGGAAACATAAGCCCCTGGTGTATTTAGCCGTACCAAAGTGTACGGATGCAAAATGTCATAAATGAACATATGTATAAGAAAAAGGAATGCAATTGTAAGCAAAAAGGTGCATTGTTTATTCAAGAAATACTGCTGTGAATGCAGAACGATACAAATGGTGCGGTAAGCAAGGGATGGGACTATTAAACCTGTCCCCCTCCAGGGGTAGGCTGCGGAATGGTGTATAAAACAGATTTAATGCTCATAATGGAGACCACCTGGATATTCGTCGTAGCCTTTCTCCTTCCCTGGATGTTGCATCGTGAGTTCGGCAGGTCCACTGCCGGACAGGGCCTCTGATGAACGGGCTCCCGTGGGTAAAAAAAAGAAAAGAAAAAAGAACGACACACTAGTGAGCCCCTGGTGTGGTTAAGCCGCATTCTGGGCCTATCGTGGTCGTGCCCCTCCCCCTATGCCCATGGTATCTTCAGAGCGTAATGATGTATGCGAAGGACCCGTCTTGAAATTTTGTAGGGGCCGGGGTTGGGGCCGCATTGCTACGCGTGCTAGGAACGTGCCAGGTGGTCTTGTTGTAGGTTACTCCGGGCGCGTTTAGCCGTGTCCGGTCGCTTAACGGCCGGACTCGAAATTTCCTTAAGAGGTTGCACTGTACTTCTGCCGCGAGAGCCGATGTATGTTCCTCTGTTCGGAGAGAGCGTTCAGTGTTTCCGTTGACCGTGATGACTCCTCGAGGGCCTGGCATCTTGAGCTTAAGGTATGCGTAGTGCGGTACCGCGTTGAACTTTGTGAACGCGGTGCGTCCGAGCAGAGCATGATAGCCGCTGCGGAACGGAACTATGTCGAAGATTAACTCTTCGCTTCGGAAGTTATCCGGGGATCCGAATACCACTTCCAGTGTAATTGAGCCTGTACAATTGGCGTCTACACCTGGTATGATGCCTTTAAAGGTCGTCTTTGTAGGTTTAATCCTTGAGGGGTCTATGCCCATTTTGCGCACTGTATCCTGGTAAAGCAGGTTCAGGCTGTTGCCGCCGTCCATCAGGACTCTGGTGAGGTGAAATCCATCAACGATTGGGTCTAAAACCAATGCAGCGAATCCGCCGTGGCGGATGCTGGTGGGGTGGTCCCTTCGGTCAAAAGTGATTGGGCAGGAGGACCATGGATTGAACTTCGGGGCAACTGGCTCCATCGCGTATACATCCCTGAGTGCAGGCTTCGGCTCCCTTTTGGGTATGTGGGTTGCGTATATCATGTTCACCGTCCGCACTTGTGGGGGGAAACCCTTCTGTCCTCTATTGTTCGGTGGTCGGGTCTCTTCCTCGTCGTCGCTATGCAGCCCCTTGTCATTGTTTTCGGCGATTAACTTGCCTGCCTGCTTGAATACCCAACAGTCCCTGTTGGTGTGGTTAGCTGGCTTTTCGGGGGTGCCGTGTATCTAGCACGAGCGGTCGAGTATTCGATCCAAATTGGACGGTCCCGGAGTAGTTCTTTTGAATGGCTTTTTCCGTTGACCGGGTTTAGAGCCTCTGAATCCGGCATTGACTGCCATATCCTCACTATTCTCGCCGTTAATGCGGCGTTTGTTTTTGTTGCGACGCGGCCTGCCATTGTGGTCCTTGATATCCGGACTGCCAGAATTTTACTGAGGTTGTTGCTGCGTGCTAGCCAGCTGTCCTCACCCGCGCAGAAGCGGGTCATGAGTGATGTGAGGGCTGCCATGGATTTCGGCTTTTCCTGTCCCAGGTGCCGGGCAAGCCACTCGTCACGGATGTTATGTTTGAAAGCCGCGAGGGCCTCCGCATCCGGACAATCGACGATTTGATTTTTCTTGGTTAAGAACCGTGTCCAGAATTGTCTGGCCGATTCGTCTGGCTGCTGAATTATATGGCTTAGGTCGTCAGCGTCTGGTGGTCGCACGTACGTGCCTTGGAAGTTATCGAGAAATGCGGCTTCCAGGACTTCCCAGCTCCCAATTGACTCTGCTGGCAAGCTGTTAAGCCAATGCTGGGCTGGTCCTTTAAGCTTGAGTGGGAGATATTTGATGGCGTGGAGATCATCACCGCGGGCCATGTGGATATGAAGGAGATAGTCCTCGATCCAAACCGCGGGGTCTGTTGTGCCATCATAAGATTCAATGTTCACGAGTTTAAACCCTTCGGGGATTTGATGATCCATTACTTCATCTATGAAGCATAGTGGGTGTGCGGCGCCTCTGTATTGGGCGATATCACGACGGAGTTCAAAAGAGCTTTGTGTATTTTGTTCGGCCCGGCCGAACTTACTGTGTCCGGCGCGACGGTTGTCATCGCGTATCATGGGGCGCCCACGCGATCCATAGATCGATCTTGATTGTCTTTCCTTATCCTCCAATATATCTCGTAAGTCCGGAGCATTCCCCTGTGGCCTTGTGCTTTTCGAGCGATGCCGAGGTACGGTTCTGGTGGAGGGCCTAGAGGGCTCTCTGTCGCGGCCACGGGGTGGCTGGTCAGCCGTATTGTCTGCTGGCGATGCAGGTTCATATGCCTCCTCCTCTAATCGGGGGAGCAGCTTGCGTTTAGGGTAGCTTTTGGAGGGGCGGTCGAGCTCATGCTCTTCGGCCGCAAGGACTTTAGTCCATCTGTCGGCTAGCAGATCTTGATCAGCTCTAAGCTGCTGCTGCTTTTTCTTGAGGCTGTTTGCCGTGGCCATAAGCCTGCGTTTAAAACACTCTTGTTCGACGGGATCCTCAGGTACGACGAATTCGTCGTCGTCGAGGCTTGCCTCGTCTCCGGAGGGAGGCATGTAATCCTCTACTTCTTCGTCTGCTGCCTTCTCATGAGGGCTAGCGTCTCCGTCCTCCTGTGCTGAATCTTGCTGGAGGGGTTTGTCTTCAGCACTGTCTGGTGTGTTATTATCTCCGGTGCCGGAATCTCCATTCTTGCTGTGGCGGGATTTAGAGCGGCGCCGCTGACGCCGGCGCTTGGGCTGTTTCTTGGAGGGGTCATCCTCCGCTGTTCCTTCGCCATTCCCATCCTTTGGTGTATCCACCATGTATATGTCATATGATGAGGTGGCTTCCCAGTGCCCAGTAGGCGCTGGTTCTTGGTCGTCTCCGGCATCGTCGTCCATACCGTCGATGTCTTCGGAGTCGAAGTCTAGCATGTCGGTTAGATCGTCGACAGTGGCTACTAAGTGGGTGGTGGGTGGGCCTTGAATTTCTTCGTCGTCCGCATCCCAACCGTCCTGACCGCAGTCCGGCCAGGGCTCTCCTGATAACGAGAGATACTTTAGCGAACTCAAGATGTCGCCGAAAGGTGAGTGTTGAAAGATGTCCGCAGCGGTGAACTCCATGACCGGAGCCCAATCAGATTCGATTGGAGGGGCCGCGAGAGGTTCGGAGTCCGGCAAGTAGTCCGGCACCTCGGGGTCACGAGCTTCATGAGGGACAAGGTCAGTGTTTGGCTCTATCGCCGTAGAGGTTGCAGCCCCCGAGGCGGTGTCTAGCCACCCGTCCTCGATCTGCGTAGCCGGCTCCGAATTGAAGATCGGAGCAGACTCGTGTGCAGCCTCTAGGTTACTGTCCGGCTGCAGAGCTAAGTCATGCCCGTCGTGACAGTGCGGCGCGCTCGGCTGTGGCTCGAATCCATCGAAGGTCAAGTCCCCGCGGATGTCAGCTGTGAAGTTCAAACTTCCAAATCTGACCTGACGGCCAGGGGCGTAGCTTTCGATCTGCTCCAGATGGCCAAGCGAATTGGCCCGCAGTGCAAAGCCGCCGAATACGAAGATCTGTCCGGGGAGGAAGGTCTCACCCTGGACTGCATCATTGTTGATGATCGAAGAAGCCATCGAGCCTATCGGTGACGACACAGAGGAACTCTCAATGAAAGCACCAATGTCGGTGTCAAAACCGGGCGGATCTCGGGTAGGGGGTCCCGAACTGTGCGTCTAGGCGGATGGTAACAGGAGACAAGGGACACGATGTTTTACCCAGGTTCGGGCCCTCTTGATGGAGGTAAAACCCTACGTCCTGCTTGATTGATATTGATGATGTGGGTATTACAAGAGTAGATCTACCACGAGATCAAGGAGGCTAAACCCTAGAAGCTAGCCTATGGTATGATTGTTGTTCGTCCTACGGACTAAAGCCATTCGGTTTATATAGACACCGGAGAGGGCTAGGGTTACACAGAGTCGGTTACAATGGTAGGAGATCTACATATCCGTATCGCCAAGCTTGCCTTCCATGCCAAGGAAAGTCCCATCTGGACATGGGACGAAGTCTTCAATCTTGTATCTTCATAGTCTTGGAGGCCGGCCGATGATGATAGTGCGGCTATCCGGACACCCCCTAGTCCAGGACTCCCTCAACCACAATGACTCCATGGCGCCCGCGCCGGATGCTGGCCCTGGAGATCTCGATAGTGAGGAGGAGTTGGAGCAAGAAGAGGAGCCGAAAGCGCTGGAGCCCGTGCCTGCATCAGCATCGATCATGGGAGGACAGCAGCGGCGGAGAGGGAAGGGAGTCCGACGTGTTCGACGGGAGCTGGGTGCACGACCCGGTGAGTTACCCGCTGTACGAGCCGGCGAAGTGCCCGTTCCTCAGCGACTAGGTCACCTGTCGGAGGAACGGCCGCCCGGACGCCGGCTACGAGGAGTGGCGGACGGCTCCGGGTCGCTGGAGTAGTGCCGGAACAGGCGGCTCGTGTTCGTGGGCAACTCGCTCAACAAGAACATGTGGCAGTCGCTGGCCTAGATCCTCTACATGGCACTCCTTCAGGCGGGGGTGGTTCTGACCTAGAGAGAGAAACCTTACACGAGGGCCCCACCCAGGTCAAAACCGCTGTTGACTACTGCCACATCAGCAGCGGGTGAAGAAAAACCAGCCGGGGGGTGTTTTGTCCGGTTTGGGTTTATTTGGGGGGGGGGGTAAAAGAAGTTGAAAAATAGATCAGGGGCTAAAGTGAACCACTCACTTTATTCAGGGTAGTAAAATGGACTTTTTTCTTTCTACTTACAATAGTGATTTGTTTTCTTATACGAACGGATCTCACGAAGGTTGTCGGTGTCAAAACCGGCGGATCTCGGGTAGGGGGTCCCGAACTGTGCGTCTAGGCGGATGGTAACAGGAGACAGGGGACACGATGTTTTTACCCAGGTTCGGGCCCTCTCGATGGAGGTAAAACCCTACTCCTGCTTGATTAATATTGATGATATGGGTAGTACAAGAGTAGATCTACCACGAGACCAAAGAGGCTAAACCCTAGAAGCTAGCCTATGGTATGATTGTTGTTCGTCCTACGGACTAAAACCATCCAGTCTATATAGACACTAGAGAGGGCTAGGGTTACACAGAGTCGGTTACAATGGGAGGAGATCTACATATCCGTATCGCCAAGCTTGCCTTCCACGCCAAGGAAAGTCCCATCCGGACACGGGACGAAGTATTCAATCTTATATCTTCATAGTCCGGGAGTCCGGCCAAAGGTCATAGTCTGGTCATCCGGACACCCCCTAATCCAGGACTCCCTCAGTAGCCCCTGAACCAGGCTTCAATGACGACAAGTCCGGCGCACAAATTGTCTTCGGCATTGCAAGGCAGGTTCCTCCTCCGAATACTTCATAAAAGATGTTGAACACAAGGATAGTGTCCAGCTCTGCAAAATAAGTTCCACATACCACCGTAGAGAGAATAGTATTTGTACGAATCTAATCTGCTGACGTATTCCATAGCGTGACATCATGCCACGGCCAAGCCTTTATTCGAATCGTTTTACGTCCCACCTCAGCATGTTTAGCGAGGCGGTTTCCTTGGCACGTCTTGCCAAAGCAGAGATCGTGTCCCCTTATTTCGGGATTCTCATCGACACGGGCGTGGGTAACCCAACCGTGCCATTGGTATGTCTCTTTAATCGAAAGTGAGTCCCAAACGGTCACAGGGGGGGGGGCTCTTGGTATTCAACCTCTTTATAAAGAGACCAAGGCTCGAATCCTTTCTTTCAATCCCAATCAAATCCGGCTCTCGCCCTGAGTTCCAACACCCAAAGCTCCAGATTCAGGCGCTTCGGACCTTCAATGATGTCCGGCTTCGACCTTCAAGGCTGGTGGATGCCCTCCTCCGTTACGGAAGAAGACATGTTAAAGTTAAGAGACGCCAGGTATCTAACCGGCGAAATCTTGCATAGGCTGCCTGCTCAAGGGCAGGTCATTCCCACTCCCAAGCCCGGTGAGAGCATGGTGTTCGCGTCTCACTTCCTTTGGGGGCTAGGCTTCCCGATTGACCCCTTCGTGAGGGGGCTCATGTTTTACTACGGGCTGGAATTTCACGATTTAGCTCCGGAGTCCATCCTCCATATCTCATTGTTCATTGTCGTGTGCGAGGCCTTCCTTCATATTACTCCTCACTTCGGATTGTGACTTAAGACCTTCAAGGTAGAGCGGAAGATGATCGAGGGGCAGCACGCAGAGTGCGGAGGTGCTGTTATAAGCAAGATTGCCGACGCTCCATGGCCCGAGGGCTCTTTTCAAGAGGAGTTCGGCTCATGGCAACGAGAGTGGTTCTACATCACAACTCCCAGGGGCACCAAATGGGCGGCGCCTCCTGCCTTTCGCCCGGGTCCTCCACCACAGCTGGCGTCATGGGACAATGAAGGGCTCAACTGGGGGCCGTCCAAGGACGTGTGAGGGAGTCCTGGACTAGGGGGTGTCCGGATAGCCGAACTATCATCATCGGCCGGACTCCAAGACTATGAAGATACAAGATTGAAGACTTTGTCCCGTGTCCGGATGGGACTTTCCTTGGCGTGGAAGGCAAGCTTGGCGATACGAATATGTAGATCTCCTACCATTGTAACCGACTTTGTGTAACCCTAGCCCTATCCGGTGTCTATATAAACCGGATGGCTTTAGTCCGTAGGACGAACAACAATCATACCATAGGCTAGCTTCTAGGGTTTAGCCTCCTTGATCTCGTGGTAGATCTACTCTTGTAATACCCACATCATCAATATCAATCAAGCAGGACGTAGGGTTTTACCTCCATCAAGAGGGCCCGAACCTGGGTAAAACATCGTGTCCCTTGTCTCCTGTTACCATCCGCCTAGATGCACAGTTCGGGACCCCCTACCTGAGATCCGCCGGTTTTGACACCGACATTGGTGCTTTCATTGAGAGTTCCTCTGTGTCGTCACCGACAGGCTCGATGGATTCTTCAATCATCAACAACGATGCAGTCCAGGGTGAGACCTTCCTCCCCGGACAGATCTTTGTATTCGGCGGCTTTGCACTGCGGGCCAATTCGCTTGGCCATCTGGAGCAGATCGAAAGCTACGCCCCTGGCCATCAGGTCAGATTTGGAAGTTTGAACTTCACGGCTGACATCCGCGGGGACTTGACCTTCAATGGATTCGAGCCACAGCCGAGCACGCCGCACTGTCACGACGGGCATGACTTAGCTCTGCAGCCGGACAGTAACCTAGAGGCCGCACACGAGTCCGCTCCGATCTTCAATTCGGAGCCGGCTGTGCAGATCGAGGACGGGTGGCTAGACACTGCCTCGGGGGCTGCAACCTCTACGGCGATAGAGCCGAACACTGACCTTGTCCCTCATGAAGCTCGTGACCCCAAGGTGCCGGACTCCGAACCTCCCGCGCCCCCTCCAGTCGAATCCGATTGGGCGCCAGTCATGGAGTTCACCACTGCGGACATCTTTCAACACTCACCTTTCGGTGACATCTTGAGTTCGCTAAAGTATCTCTCGTTATCAGGAGAGCCCTGGCCGGATTGCGGTCAGGACGGTTGGGATGTGGACGACGAAGAAATTCAAGGCCCACCCACCACCCACTTAGTAGCCACTGTCGACGATCTAACTGACATGCTAGACTTTGACTCCGAAGACATCGACGGTATGGACGACGATGCCGGAGACGACCAAGAACCAGCGCCTACTGGGCACCGGAAAGCCACCTCATCATATGACATATACATGGTGGATACACCAAAGGATGGGAATGGCGAAGGAATAGCGGAGGATGACCCCTCCAAGAAACAGCCCAAGCGCCGGCGTCAGCGGCGCCGCTCTAAATCCCACCACAACAAGAATGGAGATTCCAGCACCGAAGATAATAACACCCCATACAGTGCCGAAGACAACCCCCTCCAGCAAGATTCAGCGCAGGAGGATGGAGACGCTAGACCTCATGAGAAGGCAGTAGACAAAGAAGTAGAGGATTACATGCCTCCCTCCGGAGATGAGGCAAGCCTCGACGATGATGAATTCATCGTACCTGAGGATCCCGTCGAACAAGAGCATTTTAAACGCAGGCTTATGGCCACGGCAAACAGCCTCAAGAAAAAGCAGCAGCAGCTTAGAGCTGATCAAGATCTGCTAGCCGACAGATGGACTGAAGTCCTTGCGGCCGAAGAGCATGAGATCGACCGCCCCTCCAAAAGCTACCCTAAACGCAAGCTGCTCCCCCGATTAGAGGAGGAGGCATATGAACCTGCATCGCCAGCAGACAATACGGCTGACCGACCACCCCGTGGCCGCGACAGAGAGCCCTCTAGGCCCTCCAGCAGAACCGTACCCCAACATCGCTCGAAAAGCACAAGGCCACAGGGGAATGCTCCGGACTTGCGAGATATATTGGAGGATAAGGCAAGACAATCAAGATCGATCTATGGATCGCGTGGGTGCCCCATGATACGCGATGACAACCGTCACGCCGGACACAGTAAGTCCGGCCGGGCCGAACAAAAAACACAAAGCTCTTTTGAACTCCGTCGTGATATCGCCCAATACAGAGGCGCCGCACACCCACTATGCTTCACAGATGAAGTAATGGATCATCAAATCCCCGAAGGGTTTAAACCCGTGAACATTGAATCTTATGATGGCACAATAGACCCTGCGGTTTGGATCGAGGACTATCTCCTTCATATCCACATGGCCCGCGGTGATGATCTCCACGCCATCAAATATCTCCCACTCAAGCTTAAAGGACCAGCCCGGCATTGGCTTAACAGCTTGCCAGCAGAGTCAATTGGGAGCTGGGAAGACCTGGAAGCCGCATTTCTCGATAACTTCCAAGGCACGTACGTGCGACCACCAGACGCTGACGACCTAAGCCATATAATTCAGCAGCCAGACGAATCGGCCAGACAATTCTGGACACGGTTCTTAACCAAGAAAAATCAAATCGTCGATTGTCCGGATGCGGAGGCCCTCGCGGCTTTCAAACATAACATCCGTGACGAGTGGCTTGCCCCGCACCTGGGACAGGAAAAGCCAAAATCTATGGCAGCCCTCGCATCACTCATGACCCGCTTCTGCGCGGGTGAGGACAACTGGCTAGCACGCAGCAACAACCTCAGTAAAAATTCTAGCAGTCCGGATATCAAGGACCGCAATGGCAGGCCGCGTCGCAAAAAAAAAAAAACAAACGCCGCATTAACGGCGAGAATAGTGAGGATACAACAGTCAATGCCGGATTCAGAGGCTCTAAACCCGGTCAACGAAAAAAGCCATTCAAAAGAACTACTCCGGGTCCGTCCAATTTGGACCGAATACTCGACCGCTCGTGCCAGATACACGGCACCCCCGAAAAGCCAGCTAACCACACCAATAGTGACTATTGGGTATTCAAGCAGGCAGGAAAGTTAATCGCCGAAAACAACGACAAGGGGCTGCATAGCGATGACGAGGAAGAGACCTGACCGCCGAACAATAGAGGACAAAAGGGTTTCCCCCCACAAGTGCGGACGGTGAACATGATATACGCAACCCACATACCCAAAAGGGAGCGGAAGCGTGCACTCAGGGATGTATACGCGATGGATCCAGTTGCCCCGAAGTTCAATCCATGGTCCTCCTGCCCAATAACTTTTGACCGAAGGGACCGCCCCACCAGCATCTGCCACGGCGGATTCACCGCATTGGTTTTAGACCCAATCGTTGATGGATTTCACCTCACCAGAGTCCTGATGGACGGTAGCAGCAGCCTGAACCTGCTTTACCAGGATACAGTGCACAAAATGGGCATAGACCCCTCAAGGATTAAACCTACAAAGACGACCTTTAAAGGCGTCATACCAGGTGTAGAGGCCTGTACAGTCTCAGTTACACTGGAAGTAGTATTCGGATCCCCGGATAACTTCCGAAGCGAAGAGTTAATCTTCGACATATTTCCATTTCGCAGCGGCTATCATGCTCTGCTCGGACGCACCGCGTTCGCAAAGTTCAACGCGGTACCGCACTACGCATACCTTAAGCTCAAGATGCCAGGCCCTTGAGGAGTCATCACGGTCAACGGAAACACTGAACGCTCTCTCCGAACGGAGGAACATAGAGCGGCTCTCGCGGCAGAAGTACAGTGCAGCCTCTTAAGGCAATTCTCGAGTCCAGTCATTAAGCGACCGGACACGGCTAAACGCGCCCGGAGTAACCTACAACAAGACCACCTGGCAGGTTCCGAGCACGCGTAGCAATGCGGCCCCAACCCCAGCCCCTACAAAATTTCAAGACGGGTCCTTCGCGTAGATCATTACGCTCTGAAGATACCATGGGCATAGGGGGAGGGGCACGACCACGATAGGCCCAGAATGCGGCTTAACCACACCAGGGGCTCACTAGTGTGTCGTTCTTTTTTCTTTTCAATTTTTTACCCACAGGACCCCGTTCATCAGAGGCCCTGTCCGGTAGTGGACCTGCCGAACTCACGATGCAACAACCAGGGAAGGAGAAAGGCTACGACGAATATCCAGGTGGTCTCCATTATGAGCCTTAAATCTGTTTTATACACCATTCCACAGCCTACCCTTGGAGGGGGACATGTTTAATAGTCCTATCCTTGCTTACCGCACCATTTGTATCGTTCTGCATTCACAGCAGTATTTCTTGAATAAACAATGCACCTTTTTGCTTATAATTGCATTCCTTTCTTATACATATGTTCATTTATGACATGCTGCATCCGTACACTTTGGTACGGCTAAATACATCAGGGGCTTATGTTTCCCGCATCATGGTGCGATAAGTCCGAACACTTTCACAAGAGCGGCACCCCGAACTTATAGCATTATATGCATCGGCTCCGAATCATGTCTTGGGTCAATAGTTGGGTTTGCCCGACTCCCATGTTTTGGTACCTTATGTTCCGTTGTATCGGCTAAGGTAGCACTAGGAGAACCACTGCGATTGCACCCCAGTTGAGCTAGGCTAGCGCCTCAGTGGAGAAAGCTAAAAACGACCGTCATGATGAGGCGAGAGCCGGTCGCTGTTCGAGAGGTTTTTTCGAGTCCCTAAAGACTTATGCCACTTAGAGCGAGGAACCGGCTTTGTCCGGCCCAGGCGTGGATAGCGCCCCAAATTCGGCCTTCCGAACACTAGGGGCTTCGCTGAAATTTAAAATTATAGAATTCTATGGCTAAGTGAGAGTGTTCAAGCATTATAAGTCCGGTTGCCTTGTTCGTTGTGTTGAGTGCCTCCCTAGATGGACCCAAAAATGGGAACAAGAGTGCTCAAATTTATCCCGAACACCCCAGCACTCGTGGCATGGGGGCCGAAGCCGACGACTTGCCATCTCTCAGATTTGATAAACGGCCGCACAGAATGTAATATTTTAAATTAACAAGCATTGCTTAGCGCATATGAACAAAGTTTTCAGCGCACAGGATAACAAAATGCGAGTCTACTCGAATATTACATCTTTGGACCACTCACCCGCAATAGTGCGGGCACCCTTCAGAACAGTCTTATAATACATCTCGGGAGTATGATACTCCTTGCCCAGCGGTGGCATGTCCGTCACAAGCTTCGCAGCATCCATCTTGCCCCAGTGCACCTTTGCACGGGCAAGGGCCCGACGGGCACCTTCAATACATGCGGAGTGCTTGATGACTTCAACCCATGGACACGCATCCACTAGCCACCGCACCAGGCCGAAGTATCTCCCAGGCACGGCCTCCTTCGGCCACAGCCAAACTATGAGGCCCCTCATGGCCTGTTCGGCCACCTTGTGGAGCTCGACCAGCTGCTTCAGCTGGTCGCTAAGGGGCACCGAATGTTCAGCCTCAGCATATTGAGACCAGAAGACCTTCTCCATCGAGCTCCCCTCCTCGGCCCGGTAGAAAGTGGCAGCATCGGGCGCGTTGCGAGGAAGATCTGCGAACGCTCCTGGAGAGCTCCGAATTCGGGTAAGTGATAGATAATTCACACTCACATGCCTACTTTGCATGAAAAATGCCTTACCCGCTGCTATTTTCTTCACCGCCTCGATTTCTTGGAGGGCCTTGTAGGCTTCGGCCTTAGCGGCTTTGGCACTCTTAAGAGCCGATGCAAGCTCAGACTCTCGAGTCTTTGAGTCACGCTCCAGGCTCTCATGTTTTTCCACGAGATCCTGGAGGTCTTGCTGTACCTCCACCACCCGCGCCTCCTGCTTTTCTCGCTCGGTGCGCTCCACGGCCGCATTACATTCGGCCGCGGACACCGCCTCCTTCAGGGTCGCCACCTCGATCGTGGCACCTTCAATACCCATGTTATCCTTGTCACTTTTCTTGCAACCAAATCCTTTTCTGTAAGGTACAATCTTAAATACGGTGTTTTCACCTTCCTTGTCCTCGAGCCGCTTCTTGGCACGGCCGAGCTCGTTCTCGGACCGCTCGAGGCTTTGCTTCAAAGTATTGACCTCCGCAGTCAGTGTGGCAGAGGTCAGCAGCACAGCCTGCAACCCCATATTGACATATTTCATAAACTCCTGCGTATATCTTTTTAGATCCTCAGTCCGGCTTTTCTTTCCGAATACCGAACCGAGCATCAGGGGCTACTGTCTATGCAGTACTATTCTACATATATCAAAATTCTTACCTCAAAGCCTGTTAGAAGGCTGCTGCAGGCTTCGGTCAGCCCGCTCTTGGCAAGCTGAACCTTCTGAATCACCGCACTCATGAAAGTGCAGTGTTCCTCTTCGATGGAGGCGCTGTTGAGTGCCTCCAGCAAGCTATTCGGCGCCTCCGGTTGGACGGAGGCCGCTGGCATCACGGTCTTGCCCTTCTTACAAAGGGGCCGCCCGACGGACTCCGGAGCCACTTCAGGTTCCGGTGCAGAGTCCGGCGCAAAGTCCGGGAGGTTGCCCTGTGGCACCTCCGGGGCCTCCCCCTCCTGGCGGGTCCCTTCCCGGGATCCCACCTCGGCATCGTTCGCATCACGGGGGGTGGAGGCGGTCGGAAGGGAATCCATATCCGACGCACCCAAGGACCCGCTCGATGATGCAGGAAAATCATCCTTGGGTGGACTGCAGGGTTGTAGGCGGCATTAGAAAGACACTATGTGGCGAAAAGAAAAACCATGAAGTTATTCGGGAGTCCGGATACTTACGATCTCGCCAGGGGCTTGGCCCTTGGAGGCCAATCCTCGTCGTCATCACTGGCGTTGGCGGAGCAGTCCGGGGGAAGAGTCTTTCCCTTCTTGGACCCTTCGACCCCCCTTGTTGGCGAAGCCTTCCTTTTCTTCCCTCCCCCCGCTGGGGGAGAGGCCTTCTTCTTCTCCTCCTCGCCTTTGTGGGAGGAGTCTGCCTCGGAGTCATCGTCTGATGACACCTGAAAATGGGAACTCTTCCGAGTGCCCGTGGCCTTCTTCTCCGGCACCACGTGGGGTGCCGGAGCCAGCAGCCCCGTTAAGCGGGTGTCCGCTGGGTTCTCTGGCAATGGGGCCGGACAGATAGTCTGTTCAGCCTTCTTTAGCCAGTCCTGTCAAGGGAGAGGGAGTTTAGATCCCGCATAGAGTCAAACTATGGAAAACAAGTGTCCCATAAAGGGCAAAATCGCTTACCTCGCTCGCCGGGCACTGCGAGCTGAATCCGCAATCTTCGGTAGCGGATGCGGGGGCCTTGACACCTTTAAACAGCACCCTCCAGACATCTTCGTACGTAGTGTCGAAGAGCCCGCTCAAAGTCTGGTGCTGCACCGAATCGAACTCCCACATACTGAAGCCCCGTCGTTGGCGCGGGAGAATCCGGCGGATAAGCATGATCTGGACTACGTTGACAAGCTTGAGCTTCTTGTTCACTAGCTTTTTGATGCATGCTTGGAGTCCGGTCAGCTCCTCCGAATCACCCCATGTACGGCCGCTCTCTTTCCAAGAGGTGAGCCGTATGGGGATGCCAGATCTGAATTCGGGGGCCGCTGCCCATTCAGGGTCACGCGGCTCGGTGATATAGAACCACCCCGATTGCCACCCCTTAATGGTTTCCACGAAAGTGCCCTCAAGCCAAGTAACGTTGGGCATCTTGCCCACCATGGCGCCTCCGCACTACGCTTGGCTGCCCTTTACCACCTTCGGCTTGATACTGAAGGTCTTGAGCCACATGCCGAAGTGGGGCTGGATGCGGAGGAAAGCCTCACACACGACGATAAACACCGAGATATTGACGATAAAATTCGGGGCCAGATCATGGAAATCCAGGCCGTAGTAGAACATGAGCCCCCGGACAAAGGGATGGAGTGGGAAGCCCAGTACGCATAGGAAATGGGGAAGAAATACTACCCTCTCGTGGGGTCTAGGGGTGGGGATGAGCTCTCCCTCATCGGGGAGCCGGTGCGCGATGTCGCTGGACAGATATCCGGTGCTACGCAGCTTCTGGATGTGCCCCTCCGTAACGGAGGAGGCCATCCACTTGCCTCCCGCTCCGGACATAGTTGGAGGAGGATGAGGTTAGATGTGCGGACTTGGGCGTTGGAGCTCGAGTTCGCGAAGATGGATAAGCCAAGGAGGAAGAAGGTGCAGGTAAAAGGGTTGGATCTTTATCCCCTTAGATGGGCGGATGGAAACATGCGTCGCCACCGGCCTGATAAAACTCACTTATCTCCCAAGCGCCGCAATCAATGGAACGGTTGGGTTACCCACGTCCATATTGATGGGAATCCTGGAATAAGGGGAACACGATCTCTGCTTCGACAAGACGTGCCAAGGAAACCGCTTCGCTAAACACGCTGAGGTGGTATAATAAAAACGACTCGAGTAAAGGCTTGGTAGTGGTGTGACGTCACGCCACGCCACGAAATACGTCAGCAGATTGAACTTGTGTAAATATTATTCTCTCTACGGTGGTATGTGGAATTTATTTTGCAGAGCCGGACACTATCCTGGTGTTCACAATCTTCTATAAATTATTCGGAGAAGGAACCCGCCTTGCAATGCCGAAGACAACATGCGCGCCGGACTCGTCGTCATTGAAGCCTGGTTCAGGGGCTACTGAGGGAGTCCTGGACTAGGGGGTGTCCGGATAGCCGAACTATCATCATCGGCCGAACTCCAAGACTATGAAGATACAAGATTGAAGACTTCGTCCCGTGTCCGGATAGGACTTTCCTTGGCGTGGAAGCCAAGCTTGGCGATACGGATATGTAGATCTCCTACCATTGTAACCGACTCTGTGTAACCCTAGCCCTCTCCGGTGTCTATATAAACCGGATGGCTTTAGTCCGTAGGACGAACAACAATCATACCATAGGCTAGCATCTAGGGTTTAGCCTCCTTGATCTCATGGTAGATCTACTCTTGTAATACCCACATCATCAATATCAATCAAGCAGGACGTAGGGTTTTACCTCCATCAAGAGGGCCCGAACCTGGGTAAAACATCGTGTCCCTTGTCTCCTGTTACCATCCGCCTAGACGCACAGTTCGGGACCCCCTACCCGAGATCCGCCGGTTTTGACACCGACAACGTGCCCTTGTTGCAGGGTTGCGTTCGAGATCTCCTGGAAAGAGATATCAATCTGGCCGTAGTGACGCAGGTTATGCTGATTCGTCGCATCCTGCCCTGCAAACGCCGTCCCCTCCACCTGTGGGAGTTTAATCCGGAAGGACCACAAGCTCTCCAATATTTTATGGGCACGACACTCGTGGAGATGTACAAATTGATCTTCGGATCACAAGCAATGTGTCCGAACTCGTCCGAGGACGCAGGTCTGAGCTACAATCGTCCAGATACTCAAGTAAGTAGCCCTGTACCCGGACACGCTATCCGCATATTTATCATAAAATTGCCCTTAAAAGAGCTGTCCTTTAAACAGGAGTGGATAGCGAAAGCAAAATTAATCAGGTGTCCGGCTCCCCTCCCTGAGACTACGCCGGATCCCGTGTTAACCAGGATGCTGGAGGTTGCACCTTTGGAAGAAGGAAAAGAGGGGAACATGGAAGCTACCGCCTCCCTGAAGGAGGCTGTCAGGGAAGGAGGAATCGAGAATTCCTCCATCCAGGGGAAAAAGAGGACCGCCTCTGAAGACCCGGAGGCTATGGCCTCAAAGCGGGGGAAGAAATCTTCGTCAAAGGGTCTGGCGCAGGGTGGTGCCTTGGCCGCATTGCGTCCCCAAGGGGATCAGCTCTCCACCGAGCCGTAAGTAGAAAAGGGAGGTTTAAAAATAAGAGACATTCCTGTTCTATTTCTGAGGAAGATAACCGAAATTTTACCTTGTAGTTCGGATCTCCGCCCTTCTCAGCAGAGCTCATCTTCAGGGGATCTTCGTCCGGAGATGATGGAGAGAGGAACGCCTCCCCCTGCCATACCGCCTTGCGAGGTGGGCGACCCTGAGGTGTCATCACAGAGGGTTTCTCCGAATCCGGCAGGGCCGGAAGGTAGTCATTTAGCCCCTCAAGGCTCTCCATGTCTGGCCTTCGAAGAAGGCCATCGGACGAGTCCGGCACTGTCCGGTGGACGGTCGGAGGAGCTGAAGGTCTGCTCGGCTGAGCGTCTATCTCAGAAGAACACCGTTCATTGATGGATACGGTGATTAGAAGGATTTCATCCGCGGAGAGCGGGTTGGACGAGGCCATCAGGAGTTTACTGACAGGTTTTGAGGTACGTGAAACGATGTACCTTTTGACAGATCCGCATAAGATGCGCCCTATATAGATAGTAGCCCCTGAGACTCGGTGCATTGTCAAAAAGGACGGCGCGCCGAGGATCATAATCCCAGGTATAATACTACGCCTTTCCTATGTAGGTGGCGAAGTGTCCAGTGGCTGGCCGGACTGATGAATTTGCCGAACTAAAGTGGCAACTTGACGTGGCAGATGCCGACATCGCGCTTGTCAACAAGCGGCTTGACGAGGCACAAGGTATATAATGTCTTCGAAGACACTTGGTAAGAGGAGCTTGATGCCCGTACCTTACAACATATGTGCTTGATGCAGATGGTGCCGCTACCATGGAGAGCCTTCGGGCGGAACTTGCCCGAGCCAAGGAGCAGGCCAGAAAAAGCGATGCGGCTGCCTTAAAGGCGGCTGAAGAGCTGAAAGCCGAACAGGCTGCTCACTACCAAAGCAAGAAGGAAATGGCCGAGATGGCTGAAAAGTTGAAGAATGCTGTCGACCGCTGCAAGCTTCTTGAAAAAGAAGATCGGGTGGCACAGAAGGACCTAGAGAAGGTCATTGCCGAGGCCAAGTATACTCGCTCTGCGATGAGAGCTATGAAGGAGGAGCTACGTCAGGCCGGAGATATCACGGCTGGAAAGCCCTATATGCTGCGGATGAAGTTCAGGGATCCTGAATATGCTCCATTGGACCGGAAGTGGAGTGCGGCGAACACTTACCTGGACTTGGCGGCGAGTGTCGCGGACGCGGCCGAACACTTCCGCGATCAAAATGACCATGAAGTGGAGAAGCTTTTTTGGTCGCAGTTCCACAATCCAGAGCGCCCACTTTCAGTATCCGATCGTTTAGCCGCATGGGCGAAGCTGAATAGGTTATCCGGACTCGCAATGAATCATGTGGTGAGTCATCTATGGCCGAAAAGGCCCGAGCCGAAGAGTTACTTTAGCTTGGTGCAGTAGTTCCTCTGTGCGGTGCCACATATTGATGCAATGAAGAGGTCGGCGTGCATAGAGGGCGCGCAGATGGCTCTTGCCCGTGTCAAGACATACTAGGAGGATATGAAGACCAGTGCTGTTGCATCCCAAGACTCGGACGAAAGCCGAGTACCTGCCGAGCACTATTTTCAGGAAGTTCTGCAGGGCGCTCGTTTAATAGAGACGCAGTGCTCAAAGGATGTTATGTTCGAATAACATGTAACATTGTAAAACAATGTTTCGATGGAAAAAGCTTTTTATACTTGTGCTTTCAAGAATTAAATACCTCCTGTGCGGCTGTTAATGCATATGTATATATATCCTGAAATATGGCAGTCTTCGGCTTCAGCCCCCACGCATATAATGCGGGGGTGTTCGCAGAAGGCACATTTTCACACTTGATCCAACATCGTGGTCCTATAAAGGAGGTGATAGCGCATCGAACTAGGCAACTGGACTATAATGCTTTATCACTTTCACTTAGCCATAGGAGTTTGACAGTGGGGCTACTATATAGCCCCTAGGGGCACCACGCTCACCCGAATTCAAGGCGCGTATGTGCCTGACTGGGAAACGGCCCTTCGTTAATGCGGAGGAATTCTAAAGATTCCGGCAGGTCATTCAGTGGTTGACCAGTCTCGCGCTGTATCATGACAGTCAGTTTTCGGCTTTCTCTTCTGAGGTGCTCGCCTGGCCAAACCGGGGAACAATGGCAGTAGTTCTCCTGGTGCCGCCTTATCCGATAGAGTGGAACGTAATGCAGCAAAACACAGGAGCCGGGCAAACCCAACATTTGACCAAAGACATGATTCGAAGCTGATGCATATAAGGCTAAACTCGCGACGCCGAACACTCCCTAAGGTGTTCGGTCTTTATGAAAACGGGCGGAACAATGCCCTTGGTAAGAAGCCCCTGGTGTCCAGGTACGCGCAAAATTCTGACGTGGCCAAATGCCAAGATGCCAGCCTCCTCCTCGGTTATAAAAAGAAGCCGGGGGATGTTATCAACAAGGGATAGTAAAAAAGGTTTACGCAGGGTCTTAATCTGAAAAGAATCCTTGGAACGGGTCCCTACTGCATGTCTGCGCCTGTATCTCCGTTGCGCCGTATCCTGGACAGGTGTAGCACGGTGCTCGTCTGTAAAAGAGAGGAACTTCGTTTAAAACAATCGTGCGAAAAGCTATGTTATACTAAATAAACAAAGTATAATTCGGAAAATGGGTAGAATTGAGCTTTATTGTCTCTTGTTGTATGCGCGCGGAGCCCCTTGTATAGGGGTGTGCGGCTAGGAAGCCTTTGTATGTTTACGCCGGACTCGTCTAGCCATGTCCGGGGTCTGAACGACCTGTTCGGGTGCTTTGACTAGTAAAGCTGGTTTAGTGTGTGGCTGTTAAGTTAGCCGCACAGTCTTCCGCTTTTGAGGAACACTCGATATTTCCCTTTAATGAAATGATGCCTCGTGGACCGGGCATTTTAAGTGTAAGGGATGCATAATGCGGTATTGCGTTAAAGCGGGCGAAAGCTTCACATCCCAGTAGTGCTTGATAGCTACTTGTATATGGGGCGATGTGAAAGGTTAGCTTTTCGTGACGAAAGTTGTCGGGGAAGCCGAACATAACTTCCAGCAGGAGAGAACCCGTACAATGGGTATCTGGGCCTGGCGTTACCCCTTGAAAGGAAGTGTTGCCATGGCGAATTTTTGTTAGGTTTATCCCCATTTTGCGGACTGTGTCCTGGTATAGCAGGTTTAGATCACTGCCGCCGTCCATTAGGACTTGTGTGAAGTGGAGTCCGCCAATTATTGGGTCTAAGACCAAGGCAGTCCAGCCTGCGTTCCAGATACTTCTAGAGTAATCCTGATGGTCGAAGGTGATTGGTTGTAACAACCAGTGGCGGGACTCCTCTGGGATAGGCCGTATGGCACGTATCTCCATAGGCGCCACTCTGTATTTCCCTTTTGTCACATGAAGTGAGTTTACTGTTTTGACTTCTTGTGGGAACTTCTTTTGTTCTCCGGTGCTCTGCTTGTGGGGTTCGTCATCGTCCTCGCTTGGTATGTCAAGCCCCTTGTGTTCGGCGTTAAGTTTGCCGGATTGCTTGAAGACCCTGGGTATGGTTTGCAGGCTTCCCGGGAGTACTGTGGATCTGGCATATTTTGTCCAAAATTTTGTTGAGGTTAGAGAGCTCGTCCCTGTCATCCTTGAGGGGCGGCTTTTTCTGATTCTGCCGAGAGCTTTTGAATCCGGCATTGAGTGCCGTGCTCCTTGGGCTGCTTCCCTTGGTCCGGCGCTGGTCCTTGCTATGTCGCGGTTTTCCGTTTCCATCCCTAGATTCAGATGTACTTGGGTCGCTGGTGCTGCTTCTTGCCAGTCAGCTATCTTCTCCTACGCAAAAGCGGGTCAATGCAGCCATTGTTCTTGGCTTTTCTTGGCCGAGGTGTCTGGCGAGCCATTCGTCTCGAACGCTATGCTTAAAAGCTGCTAAGGCTTCAGCGTCCGGATAGTCGACTATCTGGTTCTTTTTAGTAAGAAATCTGTTCCAGAGTTTCCGGGCTGACTCTCCAGGTTGTTGAGTTATATGACTTAGATCGTCTGCATCCGGAGGTCGCACATAAGTCCCTTGAAAATTTGCCCGAAAAGCATCCTCGAGGTCTTCCCAACTTCCTATGGTGTTTTCGGGAAGGCTTTTAAGCCAATGCCGGGCTGGCCCTTTGAGCTTGAGGGGTAAATATTTTATGGCGTGGAGGTCATCTCTTCTAGCCATGTGTATGTGGAGGATATAATCCTCAATCTAGACTCCAGGGTCTGTTGTTCCATCATATGCCTCTATGTTTACGGGCTTGAATCCCGCTGGAAATTCATGGTCCAGCACCTCATTGGTGAAACATAGGGGGTGTGCGGCACCCCTATATTTGGGTGTGCCGTGATGCTCGGATACTTGTTGCGTTGCATTGCTTACTAGAGCTTGATTTCTTGGCCCGTAGATAGATCTGGCTGGGCCGTCTTTAAGATGCGAATCCTTGTGCGGATCGCGTGCCGACTTGGGTGCGGTGCCCCTTGCTGCTCTATGCTGGCCATTGGGTTGTTTATCCGACCAGGTGTCTTTCTTATTTTTTGATTGCGGGGGCTCTAGGGCCTCCTCATCAAATTCCGGTAGCAATTTTCGCTTCGGATAGCTCTTTGTGTGACGTCTGTCGCCGTACTTGTCTGTGGTGTTGAGTACTTTGCCCCATCTAGTTCTGAGTGCATCTTCCGCTGTTTTGAGCTTCTACTTCTGCTTTTTCAGGCTACGCACCATGGCGACGAGCCTTTTGTGGAGGTTCTTCTGCTCCAGCAACTTGTCCGGCGTGAGATCGTCCGGACTATTATGTTCACCGGGGACGGGTTGTTCGGTTTGTTTACCCATATTACCCTGTTCGGACGGTTGCTCGATGGCATGTTCGTCGTTCGCCGGTTCTCCCTTGTCTATGGCTGGGTCTCTGTCAAGGTGGGGTTTGGCGCGTCGCTTACGCCGCCGCTTTGATTGCTTTTTGAGGGAACGATCCCTCGTTGCGTCCCTCTGTTCCTCGTCGTGGTTTCTTTTAGGTGTGTCCACCATGTATACATTGTGAGACGAGGTGGTTGTCCAGTGCCCTATAGGTGCTGAGTCCTGTTCATCTCCTGCATCGTCGTCCATACCGTCGATGTCTTCGGAGTCAAAATCAAGTCTGTCGGTTAAGTCGTCGATAGTGGCTACGAATTGGGCGGTGGGTGGGCTTTGAATTTCTTCGTCGTCCGCATCCCGTCCTTGCTGACCATAGTCCGGCCAGGGCTCTCCTGATAAAGAGAGAGACTTTAACGAGTTCATAATGTCGCTGAAGAGCGAGTGCTGAAAGATGTCCACGGCGGCGAACTCCATGATCGGCGCCCAATAGGGTTCGATCGGCAGGGGCGCGGAAGGTTTGGAGTCCGGAGAGGAGTCCGACACCTTGGAGTCGCGAGCTTCGCGAAGGACAAGACTGGTGTTCGGCTCGATCACCATAAAGGTTGCAGCCCCCAAGGCGGTGTCTAGCCATCCGTCCTCGATTGGCGCAGTCGGCTCCGAACTAAGGGTCGGAGCAGACACCGGGACGGCTTCCTGGGCACTGTTCAGCGGCAGAGCTATATCTTGCTCATCGCAACAGTGCGGCGCGCCCGGCCGTGGCTCGAATCCGTCGAAGATCAAATCTCCGCGGATGTCGGCCGTGTAGTTCAAGCTTCCAAATCTGACCTGATGGCCAGGGGCGTAGCTTTCGATATGTTCCAGATGGCCAAGAAAATTGGCCCACAATGCAATGCCTCCGAATACGAAGATCTGTCCGGGGAGAAAAGTCTCACCCTGGACCACGTCGTTGTTGATGATCGGAGGAGCCATCGGGCCTAAAGATGACGACACAGAGGAACTCTCAATGAAAGCACCAATGTCGGTGTCAAAACCGGCGGATCTCGGGTAGGGGGTCCCGAACTGTGCGTCTAGGCGGATGGTAACAGGAGACAGGGGACACAATGTTTTTACCCAGGTTCGGGCCCTCTCGATGGAGGTAAAACCCTACTCCTGCTTGATTAATATTGATGATATGGGTAGTACAAGAGTAGATCTACCACGAGATCAGAGAGGCTAAACCCTAGAAGCTAGCCTATGGTATGATTGTTGTTCGTCCTACGGACTAAAACCCTCCGGTTTATGTAGACACCAGAGAGGGCTAGGGTTACACAGAGTCGGTTACAATGGGAGGAGATCTACATATCCGTATCGCCAAGCTTGCCTTCCACGCCAAGGAAAGTCCCATCCGGACACGAGACGAAGTCTTCAATCTTGTATCTTCATAGTCCGGGAGTCCGGCCAAAGGTCATAGTCCGGTCATCCAGACACCCCCTAATCCAGGACTCCCTCAAAGGTTTTGTTAAGTTTTGTGTGATTGAAGTTTTCAAGTTTTGGGTGAGATCACGATGGATGAAGGAATAAGGAGTAAGAAAAGCCTAAGATTGGGGATGGTACCGCACCCCAAGGTAATATTCAAAGATGAACAAGCAACTAAGCTTGGGGATGCCCCGAGTGGCATTCCCTCTTTCTTCTAACGACCAACGGTATTTTACTTGTAAGCTATATTTTTATTCGCCACATATCATGAGTTTTGCTTGGAGCATCTTGTATTATATGAGTCTTTGCTTGTTTTGGTTGTTAGTTTGTTACAAGTATCCTTGTTGGACACACCTATTTGAGAGAGCTGAAATTATGCTATGCCTTGTTAGAATTGCTCTTTATGCTTCACTTAAAAAAATTGAGCTATGGAATTGCTCTAGTGCTTCACTTATATCTTTTTGAGCATGTTTTGCTTTAATATTTTTGAAGAAATGCTCGCATGCTTCACTTAGATCTATTTGAGAGTTAGTAATTTTTTTAAGAAATTCTCTCATTCTTCACTTATATTATTTTGAGAGATGAAAAATGTTATGGTCTTGTTCTTCACTTAAATTTGTTAGAGCTAATCAAAAGCAACATATGAAATTGGTCCCGAAGTGATAGATATCCAAGATGGATATAATAAAAACTTTCATGAAGGACAAAATAAACTTGATTCTTTGTAATAGTTTTGAGATATGATGATAGTGATATGTGAGTTATGTTGATGAGTAATTATACTTCAGTAAGAATATTGGTGTTAAGGTTTGTGATTACCTATATCATACTTGTGGTGCATTATTTGGTGTTAGTTATGCATAATGCTTGCTTACGTGATTTTTCGTTTCTTGGTTGGTTGCTTCTCAATCTTTTTGCTAGCCTCCATTTGTACTAAGTAGGAATACTACTTGTGCATCCAAAATCCTTAAAGCCAATTTTGCCATATGAGTCCACCATACCTACTTATATGCGGTATTTCCATGTCGTTCTAAGCAAATTTATATGTGCCATCTCTAATTTCAAAATAAATTTCCTTTTTGTGTGCTCCAACCGCTCATGAAGCAGCAGGGGGTGGCCAATATTTTCCATGCTAGATGTGTTATTCTCAAGATGAGTGTTTATTCACTTGTCATTGCAAGAGAGTATGTCAAAGGTATTAGGGATGCCCAGTCCCGAAATAAATAAGAAATTTACTTTATATTGTCAATTAATAAATTCCCTTGGAAAGTGTTGGTATGGACGACACACATAGATACAACTAGCCGTGGAATGTGAAAGTATGGTGGAAAAAGAAATAAACTTTATTTTCTGTTTGGGAACGGCCTATGATGTATCTAGCATGGAAAGTGTTGGTAATTACTTGGTCATTTTTGTTGACGGGAAAAGTATGCCTCTCAAAATGTTTTATCTCTTATTTTTTCACTTTGAGCTCGGCACCTCTACAAATCCCTACTTCCCTCTGTGAAAGGCCTTTCTATTTACTTGATGCAATTTTCATTTTTATGTGAGTCTCCATCTTCTCTTACAAAGCACTAACTAAGGGGCACTATGATCGTACTTGAGCATTGGATGTAGCTAATATGTGAGTGTGTTTGATGAATGGATCAATGATTGAGCATGACGGGATAGGGATAACTTGCTTTGGTGTTGATATTTTGAAAGACATGGTTGCTTGTTGATATGCTTGAGTATTGAAATCTTCATGTCAAAACTAGACTATTGCTTTGAACCATATAAAAGTCCATATATCCATGCTACAAAAGAAAAAATTATGTGATGAACATGTTAGGCAACATTCCACCTCAAAAATTTTGTTTTTATCATTTACCTACTCGAGGACGAGCAGGAATTAAACTTGGGATGCTGATACGTCTCCAACGTATCTATAATTTTTGATTGTTCCATGTTGTTGTATTATCATTCTAGGATGTTTTACAATCATTTTATAGCAACTTTATATGATTTTTTGGGACTAACCTATTGACATAGTGCCCATTGCCAATTGCTGTTTTTTGCTTGCCTTTTACTTCGCAGAAAATCAATACCAAACGGAGTCCAAGCGCAGCGAATTTTTTTGGAGAATTTTTCTGGGCCAGAAGACATGATATGGGCTAAAGAAGTACCAGAGGGGGTGCCCCGAGGGGGGCACAACCCGCCTGGGCATGCCTTGGGGCTCATGCACGCCCTGGTGGGTTGTGCCCACCTCGGTGGACTCCCGCACAGCCTCTTTGCTCTATAAATACCCAAATATTCCAGAAACCCTAGAGGAGTCGACGAAAAACAATACTGGCTGCCGCAAGTTCCAGAACCACCAGATCCAATCAAGACACCATCACAGAGGGATTCATCATCCTCATTGGTGCCTCTCTGATGATGCGTGAGTAGTTCATTGTAGACCTTCGGGTTCATTGTAGGCTTTCTCTCTCTCTTTTGTCAATACAATTGTCTCTTGGAGATCTATTTGATGTAACTCTTTTTGCGGTGTGTTTGTTGGGATCCGATGAACTTTGAGTTTATGATCAGATCTATTTTATATCCATGAAAGTTATTTGAGTTTCTTTGATCTCTTATATGCATGATTACTTATAGCCTCGTATTTCTTCTTCGAATCTTTGGTTTATTTAGTCCGATTAGATCGATTTTTCTTGCCATGGGAAGAGGTGCTTTAATTTTTGATGGGTTTGATCTTGCGGTGTTCTTTCCTAGTGACAGAAGGGGCAACAAGACATGTATTGATCATTGCCAATAAGGATAACAAGATTGGATCTATTCCTACATGAATAGATCTTGTCTACATCATGTCATCGTTCTTATTGCATTACTCCATTTCTCCATGAACTTAATACACTAGATGCATGATGGATAGTGGTCGATGTGTGGAGTAATAGTAGTAGATGCATGCAGGAGTCAGTCTACTAATCTTGGACATGATGTCTATATAATGATCATTGCCTGGATATCGTCATAATTATTTGAAGTTCTATCAATTGGTCAATAGTAATTTGTTTGCCCACTGCATGCTATTTTCTCGAGAGAAGCCACTAGTGAAATCTACAGCCCCGAGTCTATTTTCTCATCATATATTTTCAGATCTATATTGCAATTTGCCTTTTTATTTATTTGCATCTTTTATTTTCAGATCTATATTATTGAAAAAACCAAAAATATCTTACTGAGTTTTATTTGCCGTTATTCTTTGCATCTACCAAATTATATCTTTACCAATCTTTTACCTGGGAGGGATTGACAACCCCTCTTACACGTCGGGTTGCAAGTATTTGTTCTTTGTGTGCAAGTACCATTTAGATAGTGTTGCTTGGTTCTCCTAGTAGTTCGATAACCTTGGTTTCATCACTAAGGGAAATACCTATCGTAGATGTGCTGCATCATCCCTTCCTCTTCGGGAAAAAACTGACATGGACACAAGGCATCAATGACCTAGAGAGGACGGCCTTGGGGAGGCGGTGGACCGCGGGCCACGACACTATGGCCCGAAGGGGCGACACAACAGTGACGCGGGTCAGTGCAGCCGGGAGAAGAACCATGGGGCGGTAGCGCTGTGGCCCGATGGCGTGATGCGGTGGCAGCCCGGTGCTGGATCGGTAGAGGGGTGCGCTGAACTCGGGACGGTCTTCACGGGGCCTGCGAAGGCGCGTGCAACCGACGGGCCAGGTCGGTCACACGATGTAGCTGAGGTGGATTACGGTGGAGGGCGGGTGATTAATCCGATCATGCCTGAGGTCAGGGACACTGCTCGATGGAGGCGGGGTGGCGGCGGAGTCCGAGATGAAGCCGACAATGACAAACAATGTGGGATGTCGTGTGGACGATTTCATCAGCACCGACACCCAAGCTTCCAAACAGCGCCGACTCCCCGGTAGCGATGCCGGAGTAACCTACGTAGCAATGGCGCCTGAGCTGAGGTAGCTGACGAGCCAGACGCAGCCGGGGATGAGGCCGGCGAGGCCGATCGCAGGGCTGCCATGTAGACGCGGCGAAGGCGGGTGACATGGATCGATGGGCGGGGTGGCGCGTGTACAATGGCTATGATGCTTGCCGCATGGCGCGAGGACACCAGGTCGTGGTGACGCAGGTGCACCAGTCATAGAGGATGGTGACGACCGGCGTAGATCGACGAGCGGGCCGGCGCATGGACGACGGCCGTGAAGAGCCCGCCGGTCGCACCGGTGTAAGAGTAGAGGCGCACGGGGGTCGACGACGGTGGCGGGCAACGCAAACCGATGAAGCATAGATCGGAAAACAAAAAATATAATGCCTATCCAAATGACCGACGAGAGAGCGAAAAAACTCAAAGCAAGTGCTCAGGAAAATGACACTCTAGGGTAGTCGGTCAACACGACCGGCGGACGAACCCTAGGTACGGACGACACTCTAGGGTAGTCGGTCATCATCAGCCCCAGAGGCAATCCACCACACCACAAACTAGAGTAGGTTATTACACCACAACGGTGGCCCGAATTAGTATAAACCTCGTGTCCCTCGTGTTGTTTATCGTGTAGGCTAGATTCGTAGCGAGGCGTTCGGGTGTGGATCGGTAGGAGGAAGGTCTTCGCGCACACCCCAGAGTTCGAACCTTAAGGGTTTAGCCGGAACCCGATATCCGACATTTGGCGCACCAGGTAGGGGTGCACCGGAATCTTTCTTATGCTGTTCCGCGTTTGATCGATCGTCGCATCCATGGCTGACGCTCGCCGAGTTCGTGCCGAGCGTCGGGCTGCTCTTGCCGCCCGCATCGCCCAGATGGCCCCCGTCGGTGGACCTCCCCATCGTTCTCTGTCGCCTGCCGCCAACGCCGCCACCGGCTCGGCGGGGAACGAGCAGCAGGCGTCGTCGCTGCACCCCTCGGTGCGGTTGGACGGCCGCACCGCCACCCCATCCCTAACTCCAGCTGGTTCATCGTCGCACTCTCGTCGCGCTCCCACGGATGCACGGGCCGCGCTGCTCCTGGCACGCGAGCTCCTGCACTACCACCCCTTCGACGACCTCTACGACGAGTGGCTCGCTCGCATCACCGAGCTCGTCAGCGCCGTAGGGGGCTCTCCTGCATCGTCCCTCTCGCTGCCTCGCCCTCCATTCTGCATAGGCGACGCAGCTCAGGAGGTGCCTCCACCACCTCTTCCCCAAGAAGGTGCCCTAGCTCCAAGGCGTGCGGCCCCCTAGACGAGACCCACCGTGTCCGGCGCCCGAGCAACAAGAAAGGAGATGCCAAGAAATCCCTCGTCCCCAAGAAGGTGCTCGCGTGCTCCCCGCACCGGCACGCCAAGACCGCATCCCTGCGCCAGCACGTCAAGGCCCCGCGCTGCCCCTGGCAGCGGCGCGCGGGAATCCCCAGGAGCAAGCCCTACGTCAGCAAAAGGCTCTATTGGTTACTGCCGGCTGTCGCGCCTTCACCACCAAGCTTCGCAGTGTCGCTTGGCCGGGCAAGTTCAAGCCGGATCTGCCTCCTCGCTACGACGACACTGCCGACCCCGCAGAGTTCCTACAGCTCTACGAGCTGGGCATCGAAGCGGCCAACGGGGACGAAAAGGTCATGACGAATTGGTTTCCCATGGCGCTCAAAGATGGCACCTGCACCTGGCTCCTGAACCTGCCTCCTGGCACGATCTCCTCTTGGGACGAGATGTGCACCCGCTTCATCGCCAACTTCCAGGGCACTCGCGATCGTCCTCCGGTCGTGAGTGACCTGCGCTGCATCAAGCAGCAACCTGGAGAGACCCTACAGAAGTACATGCAACGCTTCAACAACGCACACCTCAAGATTCCCAAGCTGACTGAGGAAGCCATCATCTCGACATTCTCTGACGGTGTCCGTGACGTCAAGATGAAGGAGGAGCTGGTGATCCACGAGGATCTATGCACCTCTCTGGAGTTGTTCAACCTGGCGACCAAGTGCACGGGGGCTGAGGAAGGGCGCCTCTCCCTTCTCGAGCTCCTAGCTGCTAACCCAGAAGAGAAGAAAGCCAAGGCCAAGAACGTGAAGCGCAAAGGACCAGCCGTGCTTGCAGCAGAGCCAGACACGAAGCACGGTAGGGATCAGCCGGAGTCATCCAAGGGCAGCCAGTACTGTGTGTACCACAACCTCCACACCCACAACACAAACGAATGCCAAGAGCTCAGGGCCGTGCGAGAAGGACGCATCGGTTGACGCCCCGAGCGCAATGATCGGGGCTACGACCAAGGAGGAGGAAGAGGTGGAGGACGATGGGACGACCGAGGCCCTCGCCAGGAGTAGCGTGGCCGCCCTCGCGAGGACCGCTGGCAAGACCAGGCTCGCGAGGGGGCTTGGAGGGATCAGCCTCGCGAGGATCGCCCCCAGGGCAATGCAGGCCTTCCTCCTCTACCACCACCGCCAAGAAGGAATGATGACCATCATCAGGACAAGGGGGTTGGGGGCTTCCAGGAGCCGCGCGCTATCGCTTGTATCCTGGGCGGTGCGCAGGTCCCAGCCTCTTAGTGCATCTTCAAGCAGTTTGCTCACGAGGTGAACGCAGACCTCCCCAAGCTCGAGACCACGCGCCCTCTCAGGTGGTCCACGTACGTCATCACGTTCAGCTCAGCAGACCATCTCAAGTGTGTGGCTACGACCGGTGTCCTCCCAATGCTTTGTTCCCCAGTCATCAGCAACGTGCAAGTCACCAGGACCCTTATCGATGGCGGCGCAAGGCTCAACGTTCTGTCCGTCGAGACGTTTAACAATCTCCAAGTGCCGTATGATCAGTTTCATCCAACCAAGCCTTTATCAGGAGTCACTGACGGTTCCACCACCCCAATAGGGCAGGTTGGCCTCCCTGTCACCTTCGGGCAGCGCAAGAACTACCATACCGAGCTCATCGACTTCGACGTCGCCCACATTCGCCTACCATATAACGCCATCCTCGGGTATCCGGCCCTGGCCAAGTTCATGGTAGTGACCCACCATGGTTACAATGTCCTCAAGATGTCGGGAAGCGGCGGAGTCATCACGGTCCCCTGTGAAGAGAAAGATGCGGTGTGCTTTCTTGAGCGTGCTTTCCAAACTGCATCAGTTGAGGACCCAGACAACAAGAGTGGAAACCTTCCCGAGGCAGTTCCTAAGAAGAAGAAGACATCGCCCAGCTCAAGGCCTCAGGAGGTAGGCGTCTCTGGAGGCATTGCGTCAGGGTCTGCGCCTGTGCTAGGGGCACCTCCCTCCATCGCATAGGAAGGTGCGCCCGGTGCCCTCCTCGGGCAAGGCTCGAGGGCTCTCTCCGGGAGGGCCTCAGACCTTGCCAAGGTTAGGAGGGAGGCGCTCGGGTACCACTAGGAGGCGTGCTTCACCGCACGTTTCCCTCAGGAAGTCATGGGGCAAGGAAGGCCCAACCCTCAGGAGTTCGTCACCAAGGTCACTCAGGAGTTGCAGGAATCAAGAGTCATGCGAGGCAATCGCCGCCTGCCCGGCGTAGCCCCTCACCAAGGCGAGGATGGCGGGATGCACGTCTGCATCGACTACCCAGGCCTCAACCGAGTTGCATCTCAGGAGCGTTTCTGGACTTCGCGCGTGGGATGTTGCGAGGGTCCACTGCACGACTATGTTCGCATGCCTTTCAGCCTGCCGAACATAGCTGCAGCCCACCAGCGTCTTATGCAGAGCATTCTCGAAGCTCAGGAGGTCAGGCACCGTGCCTTCCTGGCAGAAATGGAGATGGACCTTGAGGAGCCGCTCGGACCCCCAGAGCCTCCCGAGGCTCAGGGCTCCGATGGCTCGTGAGGATCGGCTTCTTCATCGTGCATCGTCAGCTGCTCCAACACTCGCTCTACAATGATATCAGGTGACATCTTTCGAGTTTCATTTCAGCTGGGAGCGCCCCCAGGGCTGCATTATGCCCAGGTTGCGTGGGCCAGTCCCTGCGGCATGTATCCCTTTTGCTTATGTCTTTAGTTTACCTTGCTGGGGGCGCCCCTCGGGCTGCATCATCCCCAAGCCTCTCGGGTCTGACCCCGTGGCATGTATCTCTTCTGTTTTTGTCTAAGCTGATTCGCCTTGCATACTTGACCTGCCTATGATTATCGTCTCCCGCCTACCACAGGCCTTTTCTCCCTCATGTAAATTCCTTGCACGTTAAAAGGGGGGCGCCTGAGCATCGCGCCTCAGGAGCTCTTACTGGCTCTCCAGCCCTCACCCCCTGGCCTTGTCCATGGCATCGCGACCTGGCATACCAGCGGTGGCTGAGCTCGCTCGAGGGCCAAGACCTGAGGACGTAGATCATTTGCATTTAACCATCTTGCAGGAACGTACCACCGTCAAAGGCCCAGAGCCAGGCGCAACCCGCCTTGAGGTAGGGCCTTGTGAGTCCCGCGCTGGCTCACGGGTGCCCAGATACACCTCGTCTAGCCCTACCGTACCGGCCACATGTCAGGGCGGGGCTGTACATGCCCCGGGGGCTCCTCCCGGAGGAGAGCCCCCCTCCCACGTATCAGTGGAAGCACCATGCTCCGCGCTGGCAGACGACACTACCGAGGAAGCGCTACGCTCCGCGGTGGTGATAAACAACTGAGGGCAGCCCATGGCTGTATCAACCTCAGGGAGCCCAGAGCTCAGTGTCTAGCCTCATCGCAACGCCTCCCCTCGGGAGCGCGCGTGAGGGGCCTGGACACGGGGGCTGCGCCCGGGCCACGCCTGAGCGCACACCGCCCAGCCAGGTCCCTTGGGCCTGGTCATCACGCGCCTCTCCCTGAGCGGAGCCAAGGTATGAAGACCGTTTGAGCATCAAGGGGGACTCCTGAGCATCGCGACTCAGGAGCCTAACTGATCACGTAGCCCCTCACTCCTTAGTTCCAAAAGGCTAACGGTGGTTGAAGTATGCGCACGGCCGGGCCCTGCCGACGTAGAACGACAGATCTACTCCTACACCCCTCCCTATTTGTTGTTTGCGTGTCAAGGGGGACTCCTGAGAATCGCGACTCAGGAGCCTAACTTACCACGTAGCCCCTCACTCCTTGGTTCCATCCTGGTGATCCGGTCGGGGCTAACGGCGGCTGAGGTATGCGCGGGGCCGGGCCCTGCCGACGTAGAACACAAAGCAAGTAGGAAGGAAATCGCAAAATCTCGCAAATTCAGAAGCAAATATTACAAACCATAAACTGTCCTCGCGATACCAAGAACAAGTTTAAACGCCTCCATGAGGCACGATGCATGTTGGAGTAATTGAAACATGAAAGAAGCCGCGGGAAGGTCACCCTTGAGCAGCGTCGTCATTCGCCAGGAGCCCCGCCTTCGTAGCGGAGTTGCGCTTGTCAGCTCCACCTCCTGAGGCTGCGGAGCCAGCAGTACCTACCTTGGGCGCAGTGGTGAAGGTGCGGAACTTCCCCAGAAGGGCCTCCGGTCGGCCCTTCACGGCCTTAGCAGCAGCAATGGAGCGCTCGGCGTCCACAGGCTCCAGCAGATCATCAAGGTTGGTGTAGGGGTCATGAAGGTTGACATGGGCCTGAGGACCCGAGTCAGCACCGCAGAAGAAAGGACGTGAGCTTCAACCTCGACCATGGGACCGATGCCGTTCTCGACCTCCTCAAGCGCTTCGACCAAGTAGGCAAGCAGCTTGGCGGGGCCGTCCTTGGCTCCGGCCAGCGTCTTCTCCAGGCCACCATCCTAGAGCGACTTCAGCGCCTTGCGAGCTCTCTTCTAGAGGTCCGCAAAGGCCACGCGGTCCTTAGCCAAGACCTTTGCCTTGGCGTCCAGCTCAGTCCTATCTGCCTTCAGCCTCTGCTCCAGCGTCTTCAGTCGACTGCGATCAGCGGACAACTCAGTGTCGCGATCCTCGATGGCGGCCTCCCGAGCCTTCAACTCTTCCTCCTTTTCCTGGCGGTCGCCAACCTCCTTGGTGAGCCTGTCGCGCATGTCCTGCAACTCATGCTCCAGCGCCTCGCAACGTTCCTGGGTGGCCGAAGCATCCTTCCACGCAGTGTCACATGCGGCTATGGCCTGGGTGGCGGCTTGCTTCTCCTCCTGAGAAGCCGCCACAGCCTGGCTCAGCGCCACTCGGATGGAGGAGTCAGAGCGGGCCCAGCCAGAGATCAGCTCCAGGCGCCCGGCCACCAGGCGAGGGTTGGCGCCCTAGAGATCCTCTGACAGCCGACCCAACTCGGTAGCAGCACGGTCCAAGGCGGCGGAGGAGGCAGAGGAGTCAGGAACCTGAGGAGCAGGAGGAGAAGACGGCAGCGTGATCATGGCTTGGGAGACCAGAACTTCCTGAGCCTTGGCAACCTCGGCAACAGCATCAAGCGCAGGAACCTCCGGAGTTGGAGGGGCCATGGGGGCTGGCACCCTGCCAGGACGCCTCCCCTGGCCTCACAAGGACGACCGGGCAGGGGAGATGCAAGCTCCACTGCCTCCCCTTCCCGCGGACGAAGGCGCAACCACGGTGAGTGAGCTTGCCCCAAGCAAAGCCGCCGTGTCCCCCTTTAGCCTCTTCGCCGCAGGCGGCGACCTACCCAAGCAATGGAGGGTGTCAAGCCCCAACAACGAAAACAAGAGCAAAGCGGAGTTCGAGTACTTACAGGTCGGTCGTGGTGTGCTCCGGGCGGCCTCTTACCGAGCTTGAAGCCTGAGAGCCTCTTGCGGGGCACAGCCTCGGGAGGTCCAGGGGCAGAGGAGGGTGCACCAGAAGGGCCGGAGTTGGTTTCCAGCAGTGCCGGGGCCGAAGTAGTCCCTCGGGAGATCAGCCCTGACCTATCCTTCTTCGGGATCACAGGAAGGTCTTCCCCTCCTTGCCTGGCGTAGGCTTCGTCGTCGTCCGGTAGATCACGGAGGATGTTGAACGTATGCCAAGGGGAATTCTCCCCCGTCTCCTCCGTGGTCTCCTCTGAGTCGCGCTCCTCTTCCTCCTCGTCTTCCTCCTCGCCTTCGCCGGAATCATCAGAGGACAACACCACCGGCGCCGCCGCCCCCTGACCCTCAGGATGCACTGCCGGCAGCAGGCCGCTCCCATCAAAGGTTTGCATGGCGTCTACCACCTGTTCCCAGTCGCCGCGAAGAAACAGGGGGACAGGAGCACCCTCCGGGCTCGCCACGTCCTCTCCGACCAGGAAGCGAAGAGCCATGGTCAGATCTTCATCAGCCAGGGCCTCCGAGCTCAGGCGGAGATCGCTGTCCGCATCTTCAAGCCTCCACAACGGGCACGGATGCGCCTGAAGAGGAGCCACCCGGTGTGCCAAGAACTCCCTCAGGAGCGAGGCCCCGGTTAGCTTCGCCGCCTTCATGTTGCCCGGCCTCAGGTCAGCGTTCATCTTCTCCAGCACCAGCTTCGCCCGCGGGTCATCAAGCTTTGCACGAGACCACGCCTCATCAGCCTGGGGCTGCCCCGTGGGAAGCGCCGACCGAGAATTGATGCATCCGGCGTCTAGCATGACCCACTTGCTCCGGAAGCCATCGGCCCTCTTCCCAGCCTCGAGATCGCGTTGGCTTTGGAGTACGCAACAAAGCTGGCGCACGTGGAGGCATGCGCACCGGTGACTCGGAGGAAGAAGAAGTGGCGCAGCAAGGCCACGGAAGGCATCGCACCGGCGTGCGCCATGTAGTAGTAGGCAAAAATCAACAGAAGAAGAATAGAGTTGGGGTGGAGATGCAGAGCCTGCAACTTGTAATGGCGAAGGACAACATAGAAGAACTCAGAGGAAGGAGGCACCAGGCCGGCGATGATGGCGCTCATGAAGAAGGGGTAGAAGGTGCTCCCCTTGTCCTCCGGCCGGGCGAAGCCGGCCCAGAGTGCAGTCTCCCCCATCTCGCTGCCTTGCGCCATCGTCATCAGGTGCATGAGGGCGAGATTCTTCTCTGTCATATTGGGGGGATCCAGAGGCGGCGAGTACCAGGCCGATGGAGCCTCAGCCGCGTTCTTGCGATGCGCCATTGCTCTCTGGGAGAGAGAAGATGAGGTGGATCTGGGAATTCCGGAAGCAGGGGAGCAAGAGCAAGAAAGGGGATCTGGAGCAAGGTGGATGAGAGAAACGAAGGTAAGCCTAGTCCGGGCCAGCTTTTTGTCTATCTGGCAGTTGCCAACATAGAGTGGGAAAGCGGAGACGCCCATGTCTAATCAACCGCCACGCAACAACCAAGGTCGTAGGCTGTTGGGGCCCATGGTGCTTCACACTTGCCCTTTCGCTTTGCCGCTAAGCCAAGTCCGAGAGCGCCTTGGGCCCGGGGGCTACATTCGGCGTTCTGGGAACGGGGGTCCCCAGACTTGCTGCCTTCGGCGTGGTTCGAAGAGTGGCCCAGTGCGGCCCATCTTCATCAACTCAAGCTCAAGACCCTCGCGGGGTGGACGATGCAAGGCTTCCTTAGGAGCGGCCTCACCAGGCAGGCTCGTGAGGAGGCGGAGAGATCAAGGCATGGGTACCTCATGAGGTACTCGTGACGCAAGCCATGACTATCGAGGCCAGCAGGTGCCGGCCTGTCCAATGTCCTTGTTTCCTCTTTGGTGCAAAGGGGGCAAGCGCAAGCGCGGAGTACCGAGGCATCAAGCAAAGGTTACCATTTTAGTGCAACAAGACCAAGACCAGTAGAGCGGCAGGACGGAGGTCACTATGGAGCCCAAGATGGCGTCATCGCCAGTGCCTTTGGCAGTCGAAGACCAACTTTAGTCAGGATAACTTGTACTATGTGTTCCCCTTCAAAATGGTCGTTGTAGGCTCCCTTCCCACTCAATATTTGGGAAGAGGACCAGGGCCTCTATAAATAGGGCTAGCCACCACAGTAGGAGGGGCATCTCATGATCAATCGATCCAACCCTCCCCAAGTAGAACACCAACACAAGAACACCCCTCGCGAGGCTGTTCTTCCCTTGTACTATTCATCATCAGCCCTAGAGGCAATCCACCGCACCACAAACTAGAGTAGGGTATTACACCACAACAGTGGCCCGAACTAGTATAAACCTTGTGTCCCTCGTGTTGTTCATCGTGTAGTCTAGATTCGTAGTGAGGCGTTCGGGCGTGGATCGGTAGGAGGAAGATCTTCGCGCACACCCCAGAGTTCGAACCTTAAGGGTTTAGCCGGAACCTGATATCCAACAGTAGAAATCAAGAAGAAGCATCGGTGTTGATGGTTAACAAGACCACTAGTTTCAAGAAGAAGGGCAAGGGTAAAAAGAAGGGGAACTTCAAAAAGACTGACAAGCAAGTTTTCACTCCCAGGAAGAAACCCAAGTTTGGACCCAAGCCTGAAAATGAGTTCTTCTACTGCAATGGGACTGGTCACTGGAAGCGGAACTACCCCATGTATTTGGCGGATAAGAAGGATGGCAAGGTGAACAAAGGTATATTCGATATACATGTTATTGATGTGTACCTTACTAATTCTCGTAGTAGTGCCTGGGTATTTGATACCACTTCATTTGCTCATATTTGTAACTCGGAGCAGGGACTATGGATTAAACGAAGATTGTCTAAGGACAAGGTGACGATGCGCGTCGAAAATTGTTCCAAGGTTGATGTGATCGCCGTCGACACGCTACCTCTACACCTACCTTCGATATTAGTTTTAGACCTGAATAATTGTTATTTGGTGCCAGCGTTGAGCATGAACATTATATCTGGATCTTGTTTAGTGCGAGAAGGTTATTCATTTAAATCAGAGTATAATGGTTGTTCTATTTATATGAGCAATATCTTTTATGGTCATGCACCCTTGAAGAGTGGTCTATTTCTGTTGAGTCTTGATCGTGATGATACACATATTCATAATACTGATGCCAAAAGATGCAAAGTTGATAATGATAGTGCAACTTATTTGTGGTACTGCCATTTGGGTCATATCGGTGTAAAGCGCATGAAGAAACTCCATAAAGATGGACTTTTGGAATCACTTGATTATGAATCATTTGATACTTGCGAACTGTGCCTTATGGGCAAGATGACTAAAACTCTGTTCTACGGAACAATGGAACAAGCTATTGAATTATTGGTAACAATACATACCGATGTATGCGGTCCAATGAGTGTTGATGCTCATGGCGGGTATCATTATTTTCTGACCTTCACACATGATTTGAGTAGATATGGGTATATCTACTTAATGAAAAACAAGTCTGAAACATTTGAAAAGTTCAAAGAATTTCAAAGTCAAGTGGAGAATCATCATAACAAGAAAATAAAGTTTCTACGATCTAATCGTGGAGGAGAATATTTGAGTTACGAGTTTGACCTTCATTTAAAACAATGTGGAATAGTTTCACAACTCACACCACTTGGAACACCACAACGTAATGGTGTGTCAGAACGTCGTAACCGCACTTTATTGGATATGGTGTGATCTATGATGTCTCTTACCGATTTACCACTATCGTTTTGGGGTTATGCATTAAAGACAGCTGCATTCAGTTTAAATAGGGCACCATCAAAGTTTGTTGAGACGAAACCGTATGAACTGTGGTTTGGTAGCAAACCTAACCTGTCATTTCTTAAAGTTTGGGGATGTGATGCTTATGTCAAAAGGCTTCAGCCCGATAAGCTCGAACCCAAATCAAAGAAATGTGTCTTCACAGGTTACCCTAAAGAAACAATTGGGTACACCTTCTACCACAAGTCCAAAGGCATTATTTTTGTTGCTAAGAATGGAACCTTTCTAGAGAAGGGGTTTCTCTCGAAAGAAGTGAGTGGGAGGAAAGTAGAACTTGATGAGGTAATTGTACCTGCTCTCAATTTGGAAAGTAGCTCATCTGAGAAATCTGTTCCCGTGATGCCTACACCAACTAGAGAGGAAGTTAATGATAAAGATCATGAAACTATAGATCAAGTTGCTACAGAACCTCGTAGGTCTGGCCGATCATGATCCGCACCAGAGTGGTACAGCAATCCTATTCTGGAAGTCATGTTACTTGACCATGACGAACCTATGAACTATGAAGAAGCAATGATGAGCCCAAATTCCGATAAATGGCTTGAGGCCATGAAATCTGAGATAGGATCCATGTATGAGAACAAAGTGTGGACTTTGGTGGATCTTCCCGATGATCGTCAACCCATAGAAAACAAATGGATCTTCAAGAAGAAGACTGACGCTGATGGTAATGTTACTGTCTGTAAAGCTCGACTTGTTGCAAAGGGTTTTGGACAAGTTCAAGGAATTGACTATGATGAGACATTCTCACCCATAGCGATGCTTAAGTCTGTCCGACTCATGTTAGCAATTGCCGCATTTTATGATTATGAAATCTGGCAAATGGATGTCAAAACTGCATTCCTTAATGGATTTCTTAAAGAAGAGTTGTATATGATGCAACCAGAAGGTTTTGTCGATCCTAAAGGTGCTAACAAAGTGTGCAAGCTCTAGCAATCCATTTATAGACTGGTGCAAGCATCTCAAAGTTGGAATATACGCTTCGATGACGTGATCAAAGCATATGGTTTTATACAGACTTTTGGAGAAGCATGTATTTACAAGAAAGTGAGTGGGAGCTCTATATCATTTCTAATATTATATGTGGATGACATATTGTTGATTGGAAATGATGTAGAATTTCTAGATAGCATAAAAGGATACTTGAACAAGAGTTTTTCAGTGAAAGACCTTAGTGAAGCTGCTTACATATTGGGCATCAAGATCTATACAGATAGATCAAGACGCTTGATAGGACTTTCACAAAGCACATACCTTGATAAAGTTTTGAAGAAGTTCAAAATGGATTAGTCAAAGAAAGGGTTCTTGCCTGTGTTACAAGGTGTGAAGTTGAGTCAGACTCAATGTTCGACCATTGCAGAAGATAGAGAGAAAATGGAAGTCATTCCCTATGCTTCAGCCATAGGTTCTATCATGTATGCTATGCTGTGTACCAGACCTGATGTGCGCCTTACTATAAGTTTAGCAGGGAGGTACCAAAGTAATCCAGGAGTGGATCACTTGACAGCAGTCATGAACATCCTAAAGTACCTGAAAAGGACTAGGGATATGTTTCTCATTTATGGAGGTGACAAAGAGCTTGTCGTAAATGGTTAGGTCGACGCTAGCTTTGCATTTGATTCGGATGACTCTAAGTCACAGTCCGGATACATATTTTTATTGAATGGTGGAGCTGTAAGTTGGTGCAGTTCCAAGCAGAGCATCGTGCCGGGATCTATGTATGAAGCGGAGTACATAGCTGCTTCAGAAGCAGAAAATAAAGGAGTCTGGATGAAGGAGTTCATATCTGATCTAGGTGTAATACCTAGTGCATCGGGTCCAATGAATGACAATACTGGAGCAATTGCCTTGGCGAAGGAATCCATATTTCACAAAAAGACCAAACACATCAAGATATGCTTCAACTCCATCTGAGATTTGGTTAAGGAGGGAGACATAGAGATTTTCAAAATACATATGGATCTGAATGTTGCAGACCCGTTGTCTAAGCCTCTTCCACGAGCAAAACATGATCAACACCAAGACTCCATGGGCGTTAGATTCATTATTATTGACTAGTGCAAGTGGGAGACTGAAGGAAATATGACCTAGAGGCAATAATAAAGTTGTTATTTTATATTTCCTTATTCATGATAAATGTTTATTATTCATGCTAGAATTGTATTAACCGGAAACTTGATACATGTGTGGATACATAGGAAAAACAATGTGTCCCTAAAATGCCTCTACTAGACTATCTCGCTGATCAAAAGATGGTTAAGTTTCCTAGCCATGGACATGAGTTGTCATTTGATAACGAGATCACATCATTAGTAGAATGATGTGATGGACAAGACCCAACCGTTAGCTTAGCATAATGATCGTTCAGTTTTATTGCTACTGCTTTCTTTGTGTCAAATCTATATTCCTTCGACTATGAGTTATGCAACTCCCGGACAACGGAGGAATGCCTTGTATTCTATCAAACATCACAACATAACTGAGTGATTATAAAGATGCTCTACAGGTATCTTTGAAGGTGTTTGTTGGGTTGGCATAGATCGAGATTAGGATTTGTCACTCAAAGTATTGGAGAGGTATCTCTGGGCCCTATAGGTAATGCACATCATATGAAGCCTTGCAAGCAATGTGACTAATGAGTTAGTTACAGGTTGATGCACTATGGAACGAGTAAAGAGACTTGCCGGTAATGAGATTGAACTAGGTATAGAGATACCGACGATCAAATCTCGGGTAAGTAGCATACCGATGACAAAGGGAATAACTATATTGACATTGCAGTTCGACCGATAAAGATCTTCATAGAATATGTGGAAACCAATATGAGCATCTAGGTTCCTCTATTGGTTATTAACCGGAGAGGTATCTCAGTCATGTCTACATAGTTCTCGAACCCGTAGGGTCCGCACGCTTAACGTTCGATGATGATTTGTATTATATGAGTTATGTGTTTTGGTGACCAAAGGTTGTTCGGAGTCCCGGATGAGATCACAGACATGATTAGAAGTCTCAAAAATGTTCGAGAGGTAAAGATTGATATATTGGAAGGTTACATTCGGACACCGGAATGGTTTCGGGAAGTTTCAGATAAGTTTCAGAGTACCGGGAGGTTTTCGGAACCCCTCGAGAAAGTTAATGGGCCACATGGGCCTTAGTGGAGAAGAGAGGGCCGGCCATAGGAGGTGGCGTCCCCACTTTGCCAATCCGAATTGGACAAGGGGTGGGGGCGGCGCCCCCCTTTCCCTCTCCCTTTCCCCCTTTGCTACCCCGTAAAGAAGGAAAAAAAAAGGGAGGGCCAAATCCTACTAGGTGTGGAGTCCTAGTAGGACTCCCCCTCCATGGCACGCCCCCTGGTGGCCGACCTCCTCCCCCTCCTTTATATACGGGGATAGGGGGCACCCCAAAGGCACAACATTGTGTTAGGCGTGTCCGGTGCCCTCCTCCACCATTTACTCCTCCAATAGTATCATCGTAGTGCTTAGGCGAAGCCCTGCGCAAATCAAATCACCAACACCGTCATCACGCCATCGTGCTGACAGAACTCATTGACTCCATCGGCATTCAGCTGGATCAAGAGATCGAGGGACGTCATCGAGCTGAACGTGTGCAGAACTCGGAGGTGTCGTACGTTCGGTACTTGATCTGTTGACTCAAGAAGACGTTCGACTACATCAACCGCGTTAAGTTAACACTTCCACTTTTGGTCTACGAGGGTATGTGGACACACTCTCCCCCTCTCGTTGCTATGCATCTTCTAGATAGATCTTGTGTGAGCATTGGAATTTTTTTGAAATTGCATGCTATGTTCCCCAACACGGACAATCTGACACGCTTCAACTTCATCTTCTGGAAGCTCCTGGCTGAGCAGTTATGCATTGTATGGTACTGTCCAGTCGAGGGTGATCACCAGGATCTCCATAACCAAATCAATAACTGCTGGTACCTAGATTTCAGTCGGATTGGTAGGACTTATTGCTTGGGGAGATTCTTCAGTAAAAGGACCCTCTTGCACTGATGGGGAATGGAGATGCTCAAGAAACACATTGCTGGGGATAGGTTTCCGAGTGGAACCTATTTTTGCCAGGTCGTCAGCTGCTTGATTCTTGATTCGGGGAATGTGGTGGACCTCCAAACCCTTGAACTTTTTCTGCAACTTCCTTACCGCATTGCACTATCCAGTCATGGCAGGGTTCCTGACGTCCCACTCCTTCATCACCTGATTGACTGTAACACCCCGGATGTAACTTTCCATCTTTGTAACTCCAACTCTTGCCATTTTCTGCTATGTGATATGTTTATTCCCTCCGTGGTTGTGTTTTGTCTTTCTTTTTTCATTTTATTCATGTCATGCATATCATATCATGTCATCATGTGCATCTCATTTGCATACGTGTTCGTCTCATGCATCTGAGCATTTTCCCCGTTGTCCGTTTCGCAATCCGACACTCCCACATGCACCGGCGCACCCCTCTTGTCTCCTTTTGTGTGCGGGTGTTGAACGTTCTCGGAATGGACCGAGCCTTGTCAAGTGGCCCTGGTATAGCACCGGTATACCACCTGTCCAGTTTCGGGTCATTTGGAGCTCGTTTGATACTCCAACGGTTAACCGCACTCCCGCAAAGGCCTCTTTTAAGTTGCAGCCCAACACCCCTCCAAAACAGCCCAATAACCCATCTAACTCCCCTCCATGCTCTCGGTCGTTCGATCACGACCGTGTGGGCGAAAACTACACCTCATTTGGATACTCCTAGCTCCCTCTACCTATAAATATGCCCCCCTCCGAATTTCCGGACGAAACCCTAGCAAAAATCCCCCTCTGCGCCACCGGACACGTCCGGATCGGACCGGACGCGTCCGCCCCGCCGCGCCCGAGCCAGTCAGGGTGCGCCACGTGTCGCCGCCGGGCAACAGCCCCCGCCGCCGGCCCGCACAGCCCGCATGAGGCCCGCCCGGCCCGCGCGCTCGCCGCCGCCGCGCTCGGCCGCGCGCCCCGCGCCCGACCAGGCCGGCCGCAGCGCCGCCGCCGCGGATCCCCCGCGCCGCCGCGCCCTCCGCCTTCGCGCCGCACCGTCGCCGGCCGCAGCCGCCGTCGCCGGCCTCCGCCGCCACTCTGCCGCCGCCCATCTCCGCCGTCCCGGCCCCGCGTCGCCTCGCCACCCGGCCCGCGCCGCCGCACCCTCCGCCTCAGCCGCCGTCGCCGGCCGCAGCCGCCGTCGCCGGCCCCGCGGCGTCCTCCTCTGCTCCGGCCGCGCCCCGAGCTCCGGCCATCTCCCTCCTCCGGCCAGATCCAGATCCGTTTGACTTAATTCCCCATTTTTTTCACTAAGTCTGATTCTGCTGTTAATATTGTTGCATGTTCATCGCATCACATCTTCGCACCTGTAGCTCCGTTTCGTGCGTGTAATATGTCAAATTGTTCGTCTCGAAGAGTACATCATTTAATTCCATTACATCATTAATATTTGAGCTCATCTTGATGCCCGAAATTCTGTTGGAAGAGGGCTTCATAATGTTAGTTTCAGAATCTTATCAGCACGAGCTCTTTTGTCATTTTTGCCATGATTGATGTGTGCATCCTATGGACTTGGTCCCTCAATGTGTTTTGAACTAGGCTATGTCTTCTTTATAGACGTGCTTACCATGTATTTTTGTGACCAATGTGGTGACTAGCACAAGCATGCAAACTAGGCTTCTTGATAATGCTGATTTTAGTTCCTGTTCTGCTGTAATTTTATTGCCATGTAAACATGTTGCTACAGATAGATACATGCATAATTTGAGATACTTCAGTAAGGGTGTTTTGAAAACATGGTTTTTCTCTATCCATCCATGGTCCTGGTTGCAATTATGGAGTAGTTTAGCATGTCATTTTCGTGCTCTACTTTTGCTTCAAAATGTTTCCTGGCAAATTGTTTACATGTTATTCAATTTGGCCGAGGTTGTTGTAGTTGGTTGATAACCTGCTCTGAACATTGTTGTAGCATGTTGATAACCTGCTCTGAACATTGCTTCGTGCTGCTGTTTATGCCATGGCCAACCTGATAATTTTTTGCACTTTCTCCATGCTTATTTGAACCTGTTATGGTGTGAATTAGCCGTAGCTCAGTGTTCCTCTTTTGTAAAGCATCTCCTGTAGATCATTGCCATATGCTTTGTTTTTATGTTGGGGTGATGTAGCATGATTTATTATTGCATGCTAAGTAGCATCGTGCTGTTAAACGCAGCTTTGTGCCATACTTGTCTTGCTTGCCATTTGCAAACCGTGCATCCGTTCCCGGCGATCTTTATATCGATTTCAACCGAAATCATCTCATCTTTCCAGCGGCATACTTGGTTTGCCAAGTTGATGCCTTGTTCATCCTTTTTCCTCCCGAAGCACGCATATGCATTGCATATCACATCTCGCATATCATGACATGTTTTGCATCATGTTGCTTGTGCATTGCACCGTGATTTATTGTGGTTCCTTGCTTGTGTTCTTGCTTTGGGTAGAGCCGGGAGACGAGTACGTGCACGAGGAACCTGTTGAGAACGCTTACGAGGATCCAGCCTTCGACAACTCTGAGAACCTTCGAAATCATTACTATCTTTGCTTGCTAGTACTCGCTCTTTCGCTATGTTAGCCCTGCCTGCCTTTGTTTACCATGCCTACCTATTGCCATGTCAACCCTCTAACCAACCTGTCCTAGCAACCGTTGTTTGGCTATGTCACCGCTTTTGCTCAGCCCCTCTTATAGCATTGTTAGCTGCAGGTGAAGATGAAGTTTGTTCCAGGTCGGAACGTGATTATTCTGGGATATCACAATATCTCCTGTTTATATTAATGCACCTTATATACTTGGTAAAGGGTGGAAGGCTCGGCCTTATGCCTGGTGACTTGTTCCACTCTTGCCTCCCTAGTTTCCGTCATACCGGATTTATCTTCCTTGATTTTGCGTTCCTTACACGGTTGGGTGATTTATGGGACCCCCTTAACAGTTCGCTTTGAATAAAACTCCTCTAGCAAGGCCCAAACTTGGTTTTACCATTTGCCACCTAAGCCCTTTTCCCTTGGGTTTTCGCGAGCCCAAGGGTCATCTTTATTTAACCCCCCCCGGGCCAGTGCTCCTTCGAGTGTTGGTCCGAAATGAGCCGCCTGCGGGGCCACCTCGGGGAAACTTGAGGGCTGGTTTTACTCGTAGCCTGTCTCATCCGGTGTTGCCCTGAGAACGAGATATGTGCAGCTCCTATCGGGATTTGTCGGCGCATCGGGCGGCTTTGCTGGTCTTGTTTTACCATTGTCGAAATGTTTTGCGAACCGGGATTCCGAGACTGATCGGGTCTTCCCGGGAGAAGGTCTATTCCTTCGTTGGCCGTGAGAGCTTGTGATGGGCTGAGTTGGGACACCCCTGCAGGGTATATAATCTTTCGAAAGCCGTGCCCGCGGTTATGAGGCAGATGGGAATTTGTTAATGTCCGGTTGTAGATAACTTGACACTTGACCTCTTTAAAATGCATCAACCGCGTGTGTAGCCGTGATGGTCTCTTCTCGGCGGAGTCCGGGAAGTGAACACGGTTTGTGTTATGCTTGACGGAAGTAGTTTCAGGATCACTTCTTGATCGCTTCTAGCTTCTCGACCGACGCATTGCTTCTCTTCTCGCTCTCACTTGCGTATGTTAGCCACCATATATGCTTAGTGCTTGCCGCAGTTCCACCATATTACCCCTTGTCCTACCTATGAGCTTAAATAGTCTTGATCTCGCGGGTGTGAGATTGCTAAGTCCTCGTGACTCACAGATTCTACCAAAACAGATGCAGGTGCCGAGGATACTGGCGCAGATGGCGCAACTGAGCTAAAGTGGGAATTTGATGAGGCCCTTGGTCATTACTATGTATCGTTTCCAGATGATCAGTAGAGGAGCCCAGTCGGGACGATCGGGGATCTAGCATTTGGGGTTGTCTTCTTTTCATTTGAACTTGACCGTAGCCGGTCTATGAGTGTATTTGAATGATGTATGATCTTAATTTATGTATTGTGTGAAGTGGCGATTGTAAGCCAACTCTCTTTATCCCAGTCTTGTTCATTACATGGGATTGTGTGAAGATGACCCTTCTTGCGATAAAACCATCATGCGGTTATGCCTCTAAGTCGTGCTTCGACACGTGGGAGATATAGCCGCATCGTGGGTGTTACAAGTTGGTAATCAGAGCCATCCTCGACTTAGGAGCCCCCTGCTTGATTGTTTGCTGGCGATGTTGAGTCTAGAACAAAAATGTTTTGAGTCTTAGGATTATATATATCGGAGAGTAGGATTCTTTTTACTCCTCAGTCCCTTCATCGCTCTGGTGAGGTCTCCTGACCTAGATGTTTTGACTATCCTCTTCTCAAATTTTCACAATTTTTTTTAGGATCACGCGGGTATCTTGGAATCATTTCGATGGTTTTGTGACGAGAACATTGTTCTTGGTGCCTCCTGACATTTAGGGGTTGTGGCAGTGTCCCGGGGAGTTGAGCTCCGAGGTGTTGTCGTCACAATTTTATCGTTGCAGTTCTGGAATACCTGAGCTTTGCCGACATCGAAAATCTCTTTTATGCAGTTGTTGGTGAGATAACCCCGATAACCCAGTACTGGGGCGAGCTCGGGAGTATTGCCATAACTCGTATAACGGATGCTTTTCGAAGGTTGAGGTACACGATTTCCAAACGTTTCTTGGTTATGTGTTGATGGATGGATATAGCTGGATGTAGGGATTGTTAGTTTGGGTCAGATATTGTGCTTCCCCTGTATCCCCGACACCAGATTGCATAACCAGAAAGTTTCGGGAGTTTATAGGTGGGATTCAAGTAGCTCTAGCATTTCTTCCCGCAGATATTTGGTTTGTGATTGGGTAATCCTTACCACGTATTTGTTCCAGTCGCACCTTGTTTATTTCATTCATCAATCTCTATTTAAGTGGCTTCTCACCTTTATGGACGTGTGATGTTTACTTTGGAATTCATTCGTTCATCCTTGTCCGAATGTTTATTGTGAAGACTATATGTTGCAATTTCTATCCGTTGATTCAACTTGTCTATCTGTCTATCAAGATGCTAACGGATGTCACCCTCTTCAGGATGGCTCCGCCAACGCGTCAGAATCCGGATCGCAATGATGGGAGTCAGGCGAACCCTCCACCTCCACCTCCGCCTCCGGAGGCATGGCAAGCTTTGATGGCAGCCTCTAACGCCCATGCTCAGATGATGATCCAGCTCATGCAAGAGCTCAACCAAGGTCAAGGCAACCAAGGGAATCAAGGTCAAGGGCAGTTCAATCATCAGCCTCTTTTTCCTACCCTCAACCAATTCCTTGCAAATCAGCCGAAGTCTTTCAGCTACTGTGCCGAAGCAACAGATGCCGATGATTGGCTCGTGGATATCAACAAGCATTTTGAATGCAGCAATGTCAGGCCTGAGGACTATGTCAAGTTCGCTTCTTTTCAGCTCAAGGATCAGGCAGCTGATTGGTTCCAGCAATACAAGGATTCCAGCGGTGGTCGAGTGATTACTTGGACTGATTTCTATCGGGACTTTAAAGCTCACCATATTCCTACCAGTGTTGTTGAGAGCAAGCGTGAGGAGTTCCGCAATCTCAAGCAAGGCAACATGTCAGTGTACGAATACAACAAGCAGTTTCAGAAACTTGCTCGCTTTGCTAAGCAAGATGTTCCAGATGAGAAGAGTATGATCTATCAGTTCAGAGGTGGCCTTAGAGAGGATCTGCAGTTAGCTCTCGTTCTTATTGAGCCTACTCAGTTTGATCAATTCTACAATATGGCACTCAAGCAAGAAGGTGCTCAGCTCAAGTGTGAGGCTTCTAAGAAGAGAATCAGAGATGCTGTGCAATCTTCTTCTTCCTCACAAGTGGCAGCTAAGCAGCAGAAGTTCTACCTGCCTCCTCCTCCGTTTCGTCAGCCTTACCAACAGAAGAACTCAGGTGCTCGTGGATCTTCCCACCCACCCAACCCAAGCTATCAGAACAAGTCTCAGCCTCAAGCTCCAAGGTCAAATGCTCCTTATCATCGTCCGCTCTCAGAAGTGACTTGCAACAAGTGCCAGCACAAAGGTCACTACGTGAACAAATGCTTAAATCAAAGGCGCCTTCCTCCTCCTCCTGTGAGATCTTCAAGCAATGCAGTGGTCAAGCATAATTCCAAGTCTGCAAAGGTGAACATGATGAATGCAGCTCAGGCAGAGGATTCTTCAGATGTGATCATGGGTAATCTTCCTGTTAATGATATTCCTGCAAAAGTCTTATTTGATACCGGTGCATCGCATTCTTTCATTTCATATCCTTTTGCATCGAAGCACAATTTTGACACAGAGGAGTTACCTAGTGCGATGCAAGTTATTTCTCTAGCCAAGCATTTCAGATCTACCTTATTGGTTTCAAATGTCGGTATCAAGATGGGCGACTATAAATTTCTGTCTTCTCCAATTGTTCTTGGCGATTCTGATATTGATCTAATTCTTGGGATGGACTGGCTTTCTAAGCACAAGGCTCAGCTTGATTGTGCTGCCAGGCAAATACAATTGACACACCCTTCTGAGGATGTTATCATCTATGCCGCTCGTGATGAAACCATTCGGTTGTTTTCTCTCAATGAGAAGGGCGAATTGGATGCTATTTCTCAAATTCCAGTCGTTTGTGAGTACCAAGATGTCTTTCCAGAAGAGCTTCCGGGTATGCCTCCTCATCGGCCAGTTGAGTTCATTATTGATCTTGAGCCTCGAACAGAACCCGTTTGCAAGCGTCCGTACAAGCTTGGACCCAAGGAGATGAAGGAATTGAAGAAGCAGCTCGATGAACAAGAGCGTCTGGGTTTGATCAGACCAAGTTCTTCCCCATGGGGTTGTGGAGTTCTTTTTGTCCAGAAGAAGGATGGCACGGACCGACTTTGCGTCGATTACCGTCCATTGAACAAGAAGACAATAAGAACAAGTACCCACTTCCCAACATCAATGAGCTTTTCGAGCAACTCAAAGGTGCTAAAGTCTTCTCCAAGCTGGACCTTCGTATGGGTTATCATCAGATTCACATTCGTGAACAAGACATTCCCAAGACAGCATTCAGAACAAGCTATGGTTCTTATGAATATACTGTCATGTCTTTCGGCCTTGTCAATGCTCCTCCAACATTCTCTCGCATGATGAACTTTATCTTCAACCCCTACACCAATGAATTTGTTTTGGTGTATCTCGATGATATTTTGGTCTTCTCCAAGAATAAGCAGGATCATGCCAAACATTTGCGATTGGTGCTCGACAAGCTCAGAGAGCATCAATTCTATGCGAAGTTTTCCAAATGTGAGTTCTGGCTTGATGAAGTTCTTTACCTTGGCCATATCATCTCTGCCAAGGGCATTGCTGTTAATCCTGCGAAGGTTTCTGCAGTTCTGAATTGGGAACCTCCTCAGAATGTCAAGCAGCTCTGCAGTTTTCTTGGTCTTGCAAGCTATTGCTGAAGATTCGTTGAGAACTTCTCTAAGATTGCCAAGCCTCTTTCCAACCTCCTCCAGAAGCATGTCAAGTATGTCTGGACGCCTGAGTGCGATGTTGCTTTCAACACCCTCAAAGAGAAGCTAGTCACAGCTCCTGTTTTGACTCCTCCTGATGAATCCAAGCCATTCGAAGTATTTTGTGATGCTTCCCTTCAAGGTCTCGGTGCTGTGTTGATGCAAGAGAAGAAAGTTGTGGCCTATACCTCTCGTCAGTTGAAGCCCAACGAAAAGAACTACCCCACTCACGATCTTGAGTTGGCGGCAGTTGTCCATGCATTGATAACATGGAGACATCTTTTGTTGGGAAGGCAAGTGGACATTTTCACCGATCACAAGAGCCTCAAGTATATCTTCACTCAACCCAACCTTAATCTTAGGCAAACTCGACGGGTTGAAATGATTCAGGAGTACAATCCGAGTATTGAATATACTCCTGGCAAGGCGAATGTGATTGCAGATGCTCTGAGCAGAAAGGCTTATTGCAACAGTCTAATTCTCAAGCCGCTTCAACCGGATCTTTGTGAGGCTTTCCGCAAGCTGAATCTTCAAGTTGTTCCTCAAGGCTTTCTTGCCAACCTCATAGTCTCTCCTACTTTGTAAGATCAAATTCGTGAGGCACAACTCCTGGATACCATGGTGAAGAAGGTGAAACGTGGTATTGACAAGGGCATTCCTAAATACAAGTGCTATCGCTTGGATGACAAAGATACTCTTTTCTTCGAGGATCGAATTGTGGTTCCAAAAGGTGATCTGAGAAAAGTCATCATGAATGAGGCACACAATTCCCTCCTATCCATTCATCCTGGAAGTACAAAGATGTACCATGACCTCAAGCAATCATATTGGTGGACTCGAATGAAGCGAGGGATTGCTCAATTCATGAATGAATGTGATGTCTGTAGAAGAGTGAAAGCAGAACACCAACGACCAGCTGGTCTCCTTCAACCTCTTGCTATTCCGGAATGGAAGTTTGACCATATCGAGATGGACTTCGTGACTGGTTTTCCTAAGTCCAAGCGTGGAAATGATGCTATCTTCGTTGTCATTGACAAGCTTACCAAAGTGGCTCATTTTCTTCCTATCAAAGAATCTATCACAGCAGCTCAGCTGGCAGAGCTATACACCTCCAGAATTGTCTCCTTGCACGGCATTCCACAATTGATATCTTCAGATCGTGGAAGCATCTTCACTTCTAAGTTCTGGGACTCCTTTCAGACGGCCATGGGAACCAACATTCGTTTCAGCACAGCTTTCCATCCTCAAACAAGTGGCCAAGTCGAGCGAGTCAATCAAATTCTTGAAGATATGCTCAGGGCTTGTGTCGTCTCTTTCGATATGAAGTGGGAAGATTGTCTTCCATATGCCGAGTTCTCTTACAACAACAGCTTCCAAGCGAGTTCGGGCAAGGCCCCATTTGAAGTTCTCTATGGCAGAAAGTGCCGTACTCCTCTCAATTGGTCTGAGACAGGTGAACGCCAACTTCTTGGCAACAACTTGATCACAGAAGCCGAAGAAATGTGCAAAGTCATTCGTGAGAATCTCAAAGCCACGCAATCGCGCCAAAAGAGTTACTATGATAGCAAGCACCGTGACTTGGCTTTTGAAATCGAAGACCATGTCTACCTCCGCGTCTCTCCAATGAAAGGTACTCGTCGCTTCGGTATCAAAGGGAAGCTTGCCCCTAGATACGTGGGTCCTTTCAAGATCATTGGCAAAAGAGGCGATCTCGCCTATCAACTTGAGCTTCCATCCAACTTTGCAAACGTGCACGATGTGTTTCACGTGTCACAACTTCGCAAGTGCTTCAAGACTCCTGAGCGCACTATCAACTTCGAAGAGATCGACCTCCAAGAAGATCTCTCTTATCATGAGCATCCCGTTGCTATTCTTGAAGAAACCGAGCGCAAGACTCGTAACAAGTCAATCAAATTCATGAAAGTGAAGTGGTCACACCATTCCGACCGAGAAGCCACCTGGGAGCGCGAGGATCACCTCCGTTCTGAATATCCGGAGTTCTTTCAGTACTAGATCTCGGGACGAGATCCTCTTGTAGTGGTGGAGTGTTGTAACACCCCGGATGTAACTTTCCATCTTTGTAACACCAACTCTTGCCATTTTCGGCTATGTGATATGTTTATTCCCTCCGTGGTTGGGTTTTGTCTTTCGTTTTTCATTTTATTCATGTCATGCATATCATACCATGTCATCATGTGCATCTCATTTGCATGCGTGTTCGTCTCATGCATCCGAGCATTTTCCCTGTTGTCCGTTTCGCAATCCGACACTCCCACATGCACCGGCGCACCCCTCTTGTCTCCTTTCGTGTGCGGGTTGAACGTTCTCGGAATGGACCGAGCCTTGTCAAGTGGCCCTGGTATAGCACCGGTAGACCACCTGTCAAGTTTCAGGTCATTTGGAGCTCGTTTGATACCCCAACGGTTAACCGCACTCCTGCAAAGGCCTGTTTTAAGTTGCAGCCCAACACCCCTCGGAAACAGCCGAATAACCCATCTAACTCCCCTCAATGCTCTCGGTCATTCGATCTCGATCGTGTGGGCGAAAACTACACCTCATTTGGACACTCCTAACTCCCTCTACCTATAAATATGCCTCCCCCTCCGAATTTCCGGACGAAACCCTAGCAAAAATCCCCCTCCGCGCCGCCGGACACGTCCAGATCGGACCGGACGCATCCGCCCCGCCGCGCCTGAGCCAGTCAGGGCGCGCCACGTGTCGCCGCCGCGCCAGCCCCC
>NC_041393.1:513356410-513389587 GCF_002162155.2 Triticum dicoccoides | reverse complement strand
CCGGCCCGCGCCGCCGCGCCCTCCGCCTCAGCCGTCGTCGCCGGCCGCAGCCGCTGTCGCCGGCCCCGCGGCGTCCTCCTCCGCTCCGGCCGCGCCCCGAGCTCCAGCCATCTCCCTCCTCCGGCCAGATCCAGATCCAGTTGATTTATTCCCCCGTTTTTTTTCACTAAGTCTGATTCTGCTGTTAATATTGTTGCATGTTCATCGCATCACATCTTCGCACCTGTAGCTCCGTTTCGTGCGTGAAATATGTCAAATTGTTCATCTCGAAGGGTACACCATTTCATTCCATTGCATCATTTATATTTGAGCTCATCTTGATGCCCGAAATGCTGTTGGAAGACGGCTTCATAATGTTAGTTTCAGAATCTTATCAGCACGAGCTCTTTTGTCATTTTTGCCATGATTGATGTGTGCATCCTATGGACTTGGTCCCTAAATGTGTTTTGAACTAGGCTATGTCTTATTTACAGAGGTGCTTACCATGTATTTTTGTGACCAATGTGGTGACTAGCACAAGCATTCAAACTAGGCTTCGTGATAATGCTGATTTTAGTTTCTGCTCTGCGGTAATTTTATTGCCATGTAAACATGTTGCTACAGAGAGATACATGCATAATTTGAGATACTTCAGTAAGGGTGTTTTGAAAACATGGTTTTGATCTATCCATCCATGGTCCTGGTTACAATTGTGGAGTAGTTTAGCATTTCATTTTCGTGCTCTACTTTTGCTTCAAAATGTTTCCTGGCAGATTGTTTACATGTTATTCAATTTGGCCGAGGTTGTTGTAGTTGGTCCGGATATGCTATGATGTTGTTTCTTGCCATGTATAGCTTCTATGACATGTCTTCTTAATGGATGTATGCTTAGTTTATCATGAGGAGCTCTGTAGTGAGTGCATCGAGCTCGTGAAGGTGCCTTCATAATTATTTCAATGCCATGCTTTGTTTGCTGAAATCTGTTAACGAAACTTGCTATGTTTACGTGGGTGCCATCATATTTTCTAGTCCTTTTTGGCTTATGGTCAGTAAGGGACTTTTGATCTATGCTTTGAGTAGATTCATGCCATGCCTTAGTTTGCTATTATAAGTTCCTGTAGCATATTGATAACCTGCTCTGAACATTTCTTCGTGCTGCTGTTTATGCCATGGCCAACCTGATAATTTTTTGCACTTTCTCCATGCTTGTTTGAACCTGTTATGGTGTGAATTAGCTGTAGCTCAGTGTTACTCTTTTGTAAAGCATCTCCTGTAGATCATTTCCATATGCTTTGTTTTTATGTTGGGGTGCTGTAGCATGATTTATTGTTGCATGCTAAGTAGCATCGTGCTGTTAAACGCAGCTTTGTGCCATACTTGTCTTGCTTGCCATTTGCAAACCGTGCATCCGTTCCCGGCGATCTTTATATTGATTTCAACCAAAATCATCTCATATTTCCAGCGGCATACTTGGTTTGCCAAGTTGATGCCTTGTTCATCCTTTTTCCTCCCGAAGCACGCATATGTATTGCATATCACATCTCGCATATCATGACATGTTTTGCATCATGTTGCTTGTGCATTGCACTGTGATTTATTGTGGTTCCTTGCTTGTGTTCTTGCTTTGGGTAGAGCCGGGAGACGAGTACGTGCATGAGGAACCTGTTGAGAACGCTTACGAGGATCCAGCCTTCGACAACTCTGAGAACCTTGCAGGCAAGATGATCATACCTTCGAAATCATTACTATCTTTGCTTGCTAGTACTCGCTCTTTCGCTATGTTAGCCCTGCCTGCCTTTGTTTACCATGACTACCTATTGCCATGTCAACCCTCTAACCAACCTGTCCTAGCAACCGTTGTTTGGCTATGTCATCGCTTTTGCTCAGCCCCTCTTATAGCGTTGTTAGCTGCAGGTGAAGATGAAGTTTGTTCCAGGTCGGAACGTGATTATTCTGGGATATCACAATATCTCCTGTTTATATTAATGCACCTTATATACTTGGTAAAGGGTGGAAGGCTCGGCCTTATGCCTGGTGACTTGTTCCACTCTTGCCGCCCTAGTTTCCGTCATACCGGTTTTATGTTCCTTGATTTTGTGTTCCTTACACGGTTGGGTGATTTATGGGACCCCCTTAACAGTTCACTTTGAATAAAACTCCTCCAGCAAGGCCCAAACTTGGTTTTACCATTTGCCACCTAAGCCCTTTTCTCTTGGGTTTTCGCGAGCCCAAGGGTCATCTTTATTTACCCCCCCGGGCCAGTGCTCCTTCGAGTGTTGGTCCGAAATGAGCCGCCTGCGGGGCCACCTCGGGGAAACTTGAGGGCTGGTTTTACTCGTAGCCTGTCTCATCCGGTGTTGCCCTGAGAACGAGATATGTGCAGCTCCTATCGGGATTTGTCAGCGCATCGGGCGGCTTTGCTGGTCTTGTTTTACCATTGTCGAAATGTTTTGCGAACCGGGATTCCGAGACTGATCGGGTCTTCCCGGGAGAAGGTCTATTCCTTCGTTGACCGTGAGAGCTTGTGATGGGCTGAGTTGGGACACCCCTGAAGGTATATAATCTTTCGGAAGCCGTGCCCGCGGTTATGAGGTAGATGGGAATTTGTTAATGTCCGGTTGTAGATAACTTGACACTTGACCTCTTTAAAATGCATCAACCGCATGTGTAGCCGTGATGGTCTCTTCTCGGCGGAGTCCGGGAAGTGAACACGGTTTGTGTTATGCTTGACGTAAGTAGTTTCAGGATCACTTCTTGATCGCTTCTAGCTTCTCGACCGACGCGTTGCTTCTCTTCTCGCTCTCACTTGCGTATGTTAGCCACCATATATGCTTAGTGCTTGCCGCAGTTCCGTATTACCCATTGTCCTACCTATGAGCTTAAATAGTCTTGATCTCGCGGGTGTGAGATTGCTGAGTCCTCGTGACTCACAGATTCTACCAAAACAGATGCAGGTGCCGAGGATACTAGCGCAGATGGCGCAACTGAGCTGAAGTGGGAATTTGATGAGGCCCTTGGTCGTTACTATGTATCGTTTCCAGATGATCAGTAGAGGAGCCCAGTCGGGACGATCGGGGATCTAGCATTTGGGGTTGTCTTCTTTTCATTTGAACTTGACCGTAGCCGGTCTATGAGTGTATTTTAATGATGTATGATCTTAATTTATGTATTGTGTGATGTGGCGATTGTATGCCAACTCTCTTTATCCCAGTCTTGTTCATTACATGGGATTGTGTGAAGATGACCCTTCTTGCGACAAAACCACCATGCGGTTATGCCTCTAAGTCGTGCTTCGACACGTGGGAGATATAGCCGCATCGTGGGTGTTACATTGACCACCAAATCCGAGTCACCATAGACCATCAGGTGACAGACACCGAGTGAGATGGCCATACGCAACCCGTAGAGAAGTGCTTCATACTCAGCTTCGTTATTGGCAGAATCGAAGTGAATTCGGAGGACATAACTGAGTTTATCACCCCTTGGGGACACCAGGACTACCCCGGCACCAGAGCCATTCAACATCTTAGATCCATCAAAGAACATAGTCCAGTGTTTCGGGTGAACTTGAGTTGGTTGTTATTGTTCAACCCACTCGGCCAAGAAATCTGCGAGCGCTTGAGATTTGATCACCTTCTTCGCTTCAAAATTGATATCCAGAGGGAGAAATTCAATTGCCCACTGTTGGATTCCGGATGTCGGATTTCAGGCTCCGCAGACCCAAGAAAGGTTCGAACTCAGGGGCGTGTGCAAAGAACTCAACCTCTCAAGCCTCCCGATCCGCAACTCTCACGACCAAGCTCGATGAACAAGATAGAGAAACACACAACAGTTTACCTAGGTTCGGTCCACCTTGCGGTGTAATACCCTACCCCTGCTTTGTGGTGGATTAGCCTCGCGAGGGGCTGATGATGAACTAGTACAAGTGGAAGAACAGCCTCAGGAGGCGTGTTCTTGTGGTGAGCTCTTGGTGGTTCGATGAGATGATCACCTGGTGAGTTGATCGACCAACCTCCTCCCTACGGTGGTGGCTAGGCTCTATTTATAGTGGCCTTGGTCCTCTTCCTCCAAAACATAGGCGGGAAGGGATCCCATAATGGCCAAATTTGAAGGGGAACAAGAAGTACATCTAATCCTGACGAAAGGTGGTCTTCGCCTGCAAAGTCTCTGAGCATGACGTCGGGGTGTGCTCGGTGATGGCATCCATCCTGCCGTTCTGGCGGTCTTGGTCTCGTTGCACACAAATGGTAACCTTTGGATGATTCCTTGGGACTCTACACCTGCGCTTGCCTCCTTTGCACCAAAGAGGAAACCTGTTGTATTGTGCCTGCTGGCGCGCGCCTGGCCTTGGTCGTCATGGTTGATATCATTCCAGCCTCATGAGGCTGGGTCTTGCATAGAAATCTCTGCTCCGCTCAGGAGGCCGCTCCCTCAGGAGGTCTTAATGTTGCCCGCCTCGTGAGGCTTGCCCCCTCACGAGGGTCTTGTCTTGCCATAGTCGAAGCTGGGCCGTACCAGGCCGTCGATGAAGCCACGTCACGGGCCGCATGTAGGCAGGTCTGGGTACCCTGGTTCCCAGAATACCAACAGAAGCCCCTGGGCCCAAGGCGTGCTCGCACTTTGCTTCAATGCGAAGCGAAAGGGCAAGTGCGGAATGCCGCAGGCCCCAATCTCCTGTAGACCAAGCCGACATATGGCGCTTGATGGGACATGGGTGTCTCTGCTTCCCCACATCGCCTCGGCAACCGTTCAACTTGACAACTGCATGCTGCATGCAGAGAGAATGATCATTACTGGGGATCGTGGGAGGCCAAAGATTTACCTTCTCCTAGCTATAAATGCGGGAGCGGGTGGAGCCCCCTGCTTGTCTCCATATTCTTGCTCCTTACCTCGCCGTCTTGCTAGAGCACCCATGGCACCGTCGAGGAGGCTTTTGGCCGCAGAGAAGGGAAATACCCCTAAGGAGGGGCCTGACTCACCCCCGCCCAAGAGAGGCCACGACCGTCCCCACAAGTACGTGGCAACACCGGTAGCGGCTCCTCGCGGGCGCGGGCGCCCACATTCTAAGGCTGGTACCACCTATGGTGGCCTTGTGGGCGCGTCTTCTTGCAGTGAGGGCCGTCGTGGTCAAGGAAGCTGCCGCGAGGAGGTGAGGCGCGTGGTGGCCATTCGGCCACCACGACCGCGATCCCACTCAGCCTACTCTTCCCCTAAGTTCGTGGTGTGGGTCGAGAAGCCTGCCTCTGCCTGGCTCTAGCTCCCGCGCTTCTTCGTGGATGCATTGCCGGCTAGGGGGCCTGGTGGCTTCTGTCTCCAGGCCGATGACTAGGCCTCGTGGGTGGGGGGCAAGGTCACGACCGCCGGCAACGTGTTCCTAACCTGCGGATGGCAATCGTTCGCCCGGGCGCGGGACCTACGCACGAGGTGCCCCCTCTATTTCAAGTATGAGGCGTCACGACCCTCTACTTGAGGATCTTCCGGGAAGATGGCCCGCGCATAGGGTGCTACCCAGAGAGCAACATCGATGACAATGGCGATGATGATGGTGGACGAAGGGGCAGCATCGTCGCCGGTGATGACCTCACCCTTGGCGACGGTCGTGCCGCCTCTAGAAGTAGCGGCTTCTCCTCCGCGGAGAGCTCAAGCGGCAACGACTCCGACGAGCTGCTGCATCGCCGAGCTCGGATCGGGAGGGGAGACGAGTTGCATCGCTGCCATGCCCCGGCGAAGCGGGAGGAGGGATCTGAATGAGCCCGGGTGCTGCCGGAGCCAGACCTCAAGAGCTGTTGTCGACGCGCGCCTGCGTTTTTTCTTTCTTTCTTTTGCTGCAAAAAAAGAAGTAGGAGGCCCTACCAGGTCATGTAATGGACCATTGCGCTTGCGCTGTTATGTTATTATTTTTATGCTTCCTCACAAGGCTTGTGCTTCTATTGAGTGTAGTTGGGGTAACTTATCTTAGAGTTCCTGATGGTGAATTTCTATGCCGCGGAAGTGCTCCTTGTTGAGGGATGCCCTTGTGGTTGCCATGCTTCAAGAGGGGGGGGGGCTTGTCGGCATTCTTGATACGGGGTTACCCAGACTTGCCTGCTTGCGGCCCACTGCGTGGCTCCATCAACGGCCTGGTATGGCCCGGCTTCAGCATCAACAAACTCAAGACCCTCGCGAGGGGCCAATCCTGGCGAGGCGGACGACACCAAGACCTCTAAGGGGATCGGCCTCCTTAGGCTGGCTCCCGAGGAGCAAAGACTTCTATGCAAGGTGCACCTCACGAGGCTCAGCAGACGTAAGCCGTGATGACCAAGGCCGGGCGGGTGCCAGCGGGCCCAGAGTACTAGTTTCCTCTTTGGTGCAAAGGAGGCAAGTAGCAGGCGCGGAGTCCCGAGGAATTAGCCAAAGGTTTCCATTCTGATGCAACGAGACCAAGACAGCCAGGACGGTGGGACGGAGGTCATCTCCAAGCCCATCGCAGCGTCACGACCAGAGGCTTTTGCAGGCGAAGACCACTTTAGTCAGGATAGGGTGTACTTCTTGTCCCCCTTCAAATTTGGCCCATGTGGGATCCCTTCCCGCCAACATTTGGGAAGAGGACCAAGCCCACTCTAAATAGGACTTAGCCACCACCATAAGGCCTCGTTTGGCACAGGGGTTTGGAAGGGGTTTCCAGAGGATTATCCTCGCGGGGGCCGCAAACCCCCCGAAGCCCCGATGGCCCGTTTGATACGCGAGGTTTGTATGGGCCGATCCCCTCCAATCCCTTTCGATCCTCTCGTACCCACGCGACTCAGAACCCTTGTCACCTGGCTCAGGGAAGCACGCCTCGAGCGCAGGCTCCGCCGCCGCCGCCAACCCCCCGCTCCGGTATGTAACTCCGCGCCTCCTCTCCCGTCCGCCCCCTGCTCGTCGTCCCCACATACCGCCGCCGCGCACGAGCCGCAGTGCCGCACACCCTCCTCCGCAGTACGACGGGCCTCCGCATGGCTGCCTCTTTGGAGTCGCCGGTGCCGCCCAGGACGGGTGTTGAGGCTGGTGGTGGCCGGGGTACACCAGCATCTACGGCGGCTCGCACAGCCTCCGCTGTTGTGGCTGAATAAATCATGGCACGACCTCTGCTCGCACGTATTCATTCCAGCTAGCTGTGTGTCTCCAGCCGGCCTAGCCTGGCTGTACCAATTCCGAGGCGAGGTGATGGCCGGCCTTGAGTGCAGGTTGCAGCAGCTAATAGACGCTGCCTGTCTCTGTTTAAGAAAATCACCGCTTGAAAGACAGACAAAGGAGAGAGGCGATTCCATCCTGGCTAGCTGTTTTTGTTTGATTTGGTTGTTCCATCGATGAATCACATGCACGTTCGTCCTATTCACCCGACTGCCCTGTATACTCTACAACCAATATTCTTCTTCTAATTATTATTACATCTGAAACAAAAGCATACTCCTAGACAGATAAATGTATTATGTTGCTATTAGATATTAATATTATTGGTTCCAAGTCATGCTTCTATGAGAGATTATGTTGCTGTGATGTGACTGATATTGCTGTGATGAGATATGGATTCCAATTCAAGCAAAGTTATGTTCTTGATGTGAAGAACTGCTGTCACATTTTTATTAGGTGACATTTTTATTAGCCATGATGCTATTTAACCTGTCAAGATTGGATTTTTAACTATTTTGCATCATTTCAACTCAATGGAAATCCCTCCCTACCAAACAGTGTTTTATATGAAGAGGATTCTGCCTGGAGGAGGATTTGAGGTTTCAAGGGGATCTGAGGGGATTGGGTGGAAGAGGGGATTCACCAAATCCCCTGAAATCCCCTCCTCTCAAAACCTCCTAAATCCACTTCTACCAAACAAAGCCTAAAGGGGGATCAGATCCATTCTCATCCGACCAGCTCACCAGCTCTCTTGAGCTCAAGAACACCTCACCTCCTGAGGCTTGTTCATCCACTTTACTAGTTCATCCTTAGCCCCTCGAGGCAATCCACCAAAACACTGGAGTAGGGTATTACACCGCAAGGTGGCCCGAACCAGGATAAACTGCTGTGTCTCTTTTGTCCCCTTGATCTCAACATGCTAGGGTTTGAGGAATCGCGAGTAGGCAGGCTGGGTAGGGTGAGATCTCTGCACGCACCCCTGAGTTTGAACCTATCAAGGGTTTGCAGAACCCGAAATATGACATTTGGCGCGCCAGGTAGGGGTGCGTCGGATCTTCTCTGCCATCGATCGATCCACCACTGCTCCGATGCTTCCATGGCTGACGCACGTCAGGCTTGTGCTGAGCGCCGGGCCGCGGTTGCTTCCCGCGTCACTTAGACTGCGCCGGTAGGCGACCGCTATCCTCGTCGTCCTCCATCACCAGCGGCCAATGCCTCCACATGCCCTGCTGGCCACGAGCAGCAAGCTTCTTCGCTGCACCCCTCGGTGCACCGTGACGGGTGCATCGCCACTCCGTTGCTTTCTCCGGCCGCTTCCTCCTCCCACGTGCGTCATGGCATGGCAAACATGCAAGCTTCTCTGCACATGGCGCGGGAGCTTCTTCACTACCGCCCCATCGACGACTTCTACGAGGAGTGGCTTGAGCGCATCTCCGAACTCGTCAGTGCCGCCGTAGACTCCGCTGTGCTGGCCCGTTCACTACCTCAGCAGCCGCCTGCTGTGGGCGACGTGGCTCACGGCGCACCCTCGCCACCTCCAGCCCAGGGCACCATCGCCAAACCAAGGCGGGTGGCACCACAGCATGACCCGCCATGCCAGGCGCCTGCATGCGAGGAAGTGAGATGCCAAGTGGTGTAGCGGCCCCAAGAAGATGCACGTGCGCTTCCAGCACCTCCACATCAAGACCGTGCGCCGCCAGCGATGGTGGCGGCGCGCAAGCGCCAAGACCAGGCTCCACCTCCTTGACGGGCTCCATTAACCATGGCAGGATGTTGCATGTTCACCTCGGAGCTGCGCAACGTCATCTAGCCGGGCAAGTTCAAGCCTGACCTGCCCCCACACTATGACGGCACCGTCGATCCCGCCAAGTTCCTGCAGCTCTACGAACTAAGCATCAAGGCAGCCAGCGGCGACAAGAAGATCATGGCGAACTGGTTCCCCATGGCCCTCAAGGATTGTGCGCACTCCTGGCTCCTGAATCTTCCTGTGGGATCCGTCTCCTCCTAGGATGAGATGCGCGACCGCTTCATCGCCAACTTCCAGGGCACTCGCGACCACCCGCCGGCCACTGGTGACCTGTGACGCATCAAGCAACAGCGAGGAGAGACCCTGTAGAAGTACATCCAGTGCTTCAACAATGCCCGCCTCAAGATTCCCAAGGTATCGGACGAGGCCATCATCTAAGCATTCACTAACGGCGTCCGCAACGTCAAAATGAAGTAGGAGCTCGCCATACATGAGGACCTATGCACAGCCCTAGAGATGTTCAACATGGCGAACAAGTGCATGAGGGCTGAGGAGGGACGCCTCTTCCTCCTTGAGCTCCCCGATGCTGACCCAGAAGACAAGAAGGCCAAGGTCAAGGACGTGAAGCGCAAGGGGCTGGCTGTGCTTGCGGCCGAGCCAGAGATGAAGCATGGCTACGATCACCCTGAGTTATCCAAGAGCAGCCGGCCATTCTGCATCTTCCACAATGTGCACAGCCACAACACCAATGACTGCCAGGAGATCAGAGCCCTCTACGACGGGCGCCTCAGTCGATGCCCCGAGCGCAACGATCAAGGCTACGGTCATGGAGGTGGCCGAGGTGGAGGATGCTGGGACGGCCGCGACCATCGCCAGGAGTGGCGCGACCAACCTCGGGAGGAGCGCTGGCAGAGTCAACCTCGCGAGGGCGCCTGGAGGGACCAGCCTTGGGAGGACCGGCCTCAAGGTAACGTTGGTCTTCCTCCGCTGCCTCCACCGCCAAAAAGGAATGAAGATCATCACCAGGATGAGGGGGCTGGGGGCTTCCAGGAGCCTTGAGCCATCGCCTGCATCTTGGGCGGCTCCTAGGCCCCAGCCTCTCACCGCATCTTCAAGCAGTTCGCATGCGAGGTGAACTCAGCGCTCCCCAGGCTCGAGGTGACACGCCCACTCAGATGGTCCAAGTACGCCATCACCTTCAACTCCTCCGACCAGCTCAAGTGCGCGGCCACTGCTGGCACGCTCCCAATGCTCTGCTCGCCCGTCATATGCTACGTGGTCGTCACCAAGACCCTTATTGATGGCAGAGCAGGGCTCAATGCTCTCTCTATTCAGATGTCAACAGGCTCCAAGTACCATACCAGCAGCTTCAGCCCACCAGGCCCTTCTCAGGAGTGACCGATGGCTCCACGTATCCGATAGTGCAGGTCCGCATCCCTGTCACCTTCAGCAAGCGCGACAACTACCACACTGAACTCATCGACTTCGACGTCGCTGACATCTGCCTACCATACAACACCATCCTCGGGTACCCAGCGCTGGCCAAGTTCATGGCGGCAACACAGCATGGCTACAACGTCCTCAAGATGCCAGGAAGCGGCGGCATCATCACGGTCTCCTGCGAGGAAAAGGACGCGGTGTTCTCCCTCGAGTGCGCCTACCAAGCTGCAGCAGTCAAGAACCTCGAAGATGAGGGCGGTGTCCTTCCTCCTGAGGTCGCCCCCAAAACAAAGAAGCTGCAGCTGGGCCAGGAATCTCATGAGGAGGCGTCGCCCGATAGTGCTACACTGAGCCCCGCGTCCCTAGATGGGGCACCTTCACCTGTCGCATAGGAAGGCATGCCCGGCGCCCCTCTCAGGCTGGGCTCGAGGGCTCTCCTCTAGAGGGCCTCAGACCTAGCCGACATCACGAGGGAGGCGCTTGGGCACCATGTGGAGGCATGCTTCAGCGCACGCTTCCCAAGAGAAGGCATAGGGCGTGAGGCGCCAGGCGCTCAGCAGTTCATCAGCAAGGCAATCGAGGAGATTCAAGAGGCAAGGGTTCTGCAGGGCGATCGCCGCCCACCGCCGGGCGAGGCTCCTTGCCCTAGAGAGGGTAAGGAGTTCCGCATCTGCATCGACATTCCAGGGCTCAATAGGGCCGCATCTCGGCAGCTCTTCTGGCCGTCCCGTGTTGGCCGATGTGAGGGTCCCCTCACAGCTACGTTCGCATGCCGTGCGGCCTCCCGAGCGCAGGTGTCGCGTTTCAGCACCGCATGCGGGGCGTCCTAGTGGCTCAGGAGGCTAGGCACCAAGTGATCCTGGCGGAGATGGAGATGCATCTTCGGGAGTCCCCCAGGCCCCCGAAGCCTCCCGAGGCTCAGGCCCAAGGCGGCTCATGAGGAACGACTTTAGCAACGCGCATCTTCTGCTACCCTGACATCTCTTCAGCAATGGTGCTAGGTGACATCTTTTTAGTTCATTCAGTTTGGGAGCGCCCCTCGGGCTGCATTATCCCCAAGTTGCGTGGGTCCATCCGTGTGACATGTATCTCTTTTGCGCCTACCAGAACTAGTTTACCTTCCCTTATGAGTTGCCTAGAAATTATCAATTGCCTAACTTGCGCTTCATCGCCAAGAACGTCTCGCGCTGTTGCGAGCCCACCCACGACCACCTCATGATTAAGGACTAGCACAGTGTCTGTGCTCGGGTCTATCCCTGCAGCGTCACTAAACCCAAGAGGCTAAGCTCTAGCTCACAGGCTAGCTCCCGTGTACATCACCTCCCATGGCCCTTTGTGCCTTGTTCTCGCATGAGCTAATCGCGGGCGGATGAATGAGGGCGCGCGACCTGGTGCCTCACCACCGCGGGAGCCACGCGCCGATTGTTTTTCTTCAGGACCTTTGCATGAGAAGACTGGGCACGGCGTCTGTGCTCGGGTCCGTCCCTGCAGCATTGATAAACACAACGGTTGAGCTCTATCTGGTGGGCCGGCCCCGTTCACGTCACCTCCTGGGGTCGTTGGTGTCTGGCCTTCTCATGCAATAACCTCAGGTGACTGATTCGGCGCAGGTTGCCTAACCATCTTGCAGGACTGACACAAGTGTTCCCGATCAAATTTAGTTGCAACCCGCCTTGAGGTAGGGCCTCGTGAGGTCTGTGGCTCATGAGTGCCTGTACACACCTCCTCTAGCCCTGCTGTGCAAGCCACATGTCAGGGAGGGGGCTGTACACTCCCCGGGGGCTCTCCTCAGAGGGAGCCTCCTCCCACGCACCAGTGGAAGCACCATGGTCTGCGCTGGCCGTCAACACTTCCAAGGAGCGGCTATGCCCGTGCAAGAGCGGAAGCGCCATGCTCCGCGCTGGTGATAAACAACTAAGGGTGGCCTCGCTGCTGCAATAACCTCAGGGAGCCTCCGGGCTCGGTACTTAGCCTCACCGCGATGCTCTCCCTGAGGAGGGTAGCGTGAGGGGGCTGGGTACGGGGGCTACGCTCAGGTCACGCCTGGCATACACCACCCTGCCAGGTCCCCCGGAACCTAGTATTCATGCGCCCCTCCTGAGCGAGAGCCGGGAGAGGAAAGGTATGATGGTCTCTTCCTATGTCAAGGGGGACTCTTGAGCATCACATCTCAGGAGCCTAACTGGCCACGTAACCCATCACCCCTTGGTCTCATCCTGGTGATCCGGACAACCCAACGGTGGCTGAGGTATGTGCGGGGTCGGGCCTTGCCGACGTAGAACACCAAGGCCTAACTCTCATCCCTCCCTTTCCAAGCTGTTCGCACGTCAAGGGGGACTCCTGAGCATTGCGTCTCAGGAGCCGAACTAGCCACGTAGCCCCTCAACCCTTGGCCTCGTCCTGGCGATCCGGACGACCCAATGGCGACTGAGGTACGCGCGGGGTCGGGCCTTGCCGATGCAGAACACCAAGGCTTTCCCTTGCACCTCCTTTCCCAAGTTGTTCGCATGTCAAGAGGGACTCCTGAGCATCACGTCTCAGGAGCCTAACTGGCCACGTAGCCTCTCACCCCTGGTCTCGTCCTGGTGATCCGGACGACCCAGCGGCGGCTGAGGTACATGCAAGGTCGGGCCCTGTCGGGGCAGAACAATAAAGCAAACGGAAAATAAGTCGCAAAACCATAAGCTAATTATTACAAAACACATTGTTCCAAGCATCAGTTTTAACGCCTCCCCGAGGCACTATACATGTTGCAGAGTAAAAATAGGAAGGAGCACCACAGCCGAGTCACTTCTTTAGCCTTGGCCGCCGCCATCGCCCGCCTATGGAGCCCCATCGTTGATGACGTCACCGTCGCCCTTGCCCTCGGCTCCAGCCGCACGGACAATGGCAAGGAACTTGACCAGCAGGGCCTCCGCCCAACCCTTCACCTCATCAGCAGCAGTGTCGCAGGAGTCAGGTTCCATAGGCTCGAGCAAGGCGGCGACGTCGAAGCTGGCGTCCCGGAGATAGAGATGGTTGAAGGACGCGTCAGGGCCAAGGAAGAGAGTATGCACGCATCACCTTCCACCATGGATCCAAACCCGTCGATGACATCCTTGAGCGCCTCGATAAGCTCAGGGAGCAGAGCGGCATGGCTCTCTTTTGGGGACACCACTGTCCCCTGGGGATCGCTCCCAAAGAGTGCCTGCCGAGCCTTGTGGAACCTCGCCTCGAGGGAGACGAGGGTGTTGTGCTCCATGGCGGACACCCCGTTGGCCTTGGGGAGGGATGCCTGGGCCGCTTCCGCCTCCTCCTTCAACCTCTTCAGGCGGTCGCGCTCCGTGGCCTGCTCCTGGGCTGGCTGCTTCTGCTCAGCGTCGCGATTAATGATGGCAGCCTTCTGGGCCTTCAGCTTCTCCTCTCGCTCCTGGAGCTGGCTGGCCTGGGCGGCCTACTGATCTTAGAGGGCCTTCATCTCAGCCTACACTACATGGCACTGCTCTTGGGCATCCTTGGCCTCCTTCCACGGCAAGTCACACTCGACAGCGGCTACACCGGCCACCTTCTGGGCCTCCTCCGTGGAACTCCAGGCTGCCCGGACAGATGTGTCGGCTAGGAGCCACCCCAAGTTCAGCACTAGACGCCCCAACACCGCGCGCCGGTCTGGACCTCGAGCATCACCTTGGATCTGGTCCAGCGCAGATCAGGCCTCCTCCAGGGTTTTGGAAGTATCTGGAGCACCATGGCCCAATGGCATGGTGGGCCAAAGAAGAGATGCTCTCGGCAGCAAGACTGGTGGAGCTGCGACAGCAGGAAGGACAGGGGGCTCCGGAGGCCTTGCGACCTCAGCAGTTGCGTCGGGGACGGGTGTCGCCAGGGTCAGCCCTACCGCGGACGCCGGATCCTCCCGAGGCTGGGCCTCCGAGCCCCGAGAAGACGGCGCCGCTGCTGGAGCCACAAGAGCCGCAGATCCCCTTTGTGCCGAAGCCGCGGCAGCCGCCGCAACATGCTCGACCACGGCCACCTCAGCGCCCTCCTTCTTCTTCTTCACCGATGACTGCAACCTGACATCCAATGGAGATACTAAGAATCGCATTGAAATTCAGGAGCAAGGCCAAGAAAGAACACTTATTGGTCCGGGGCGACGTAGCTCCTCTTCAGGTTCATCAGCGCGGGCTTCGCGGGCGTGGCTGGTGCTGCGCTCTTGGGAGCAGGCGAGCTCGTGGTCAGCGCCACACGAGATGGTGACGACAAAGGAGGAGTGCTGTATTTGGGGATCAGCACCGACCTGCCCCTACTCCTGCCGCTCGCTTCGGCTGCCTCGGGGAGACCACCCCAGATCTTGTGGTGACCCCGGCAGGACGAGCGAGTTCCACAACCGGATGTGTGTCCTCGTCATTGTCATCGGAGAGGTTGCAGAGGAGGACTCTCTGGCTCAGGATAGATGATTCCCCCTCCTCCTCCTTGGTGGCTTCGGAGGAAGGGTCACCGGAGGACAGTTTCACCAAGAAGGCGGCCGATGGGGGAGGCCCCGTCGACATGAGCCCGAGCTTGTTGAAGATAGGCATGTTAGCGGCAATATTCTCCCCGTCTTCTCGGTGGTACAGCGGGAGGCAATCACCTGGAGGGTCGCTTGGGTCCTTCCCGGTCAAGGAAAGCAACACCTTGCTCAACTCCTCATCAGGCAGGCCATCCTGGCGCAGCCAGATCTTGTCATCGACACCCCCAAGCTTCCACAAGGGACGGGAGCGATCCTAGAGCGGCGCCAGGCACTGTGTCAGGAACTCCTTGATAATCATGGCCTCTGTCAGCTTCTCGACCTTCAGGTCAGCCTCCATCTTCCTCATCAGCGGCCTCAACTAGGGGTCAGTGATCTTCTCAGAAGACCACCCCTTCTCAGAGGTCGGGAGCTTGGTCGGCAGCTCTAGCAGGCCGTGGGAGCAATTGGCGTCCATGAGGACTCATTTTTTCCGGACGTCCTCCACCTTCGTCCCGGAACGGCAAATTGCGTTGCTGCCGCGGGCCGCCATGAAGCCAACACACCCTGCGGGCTGGTGGCCAGGCAAGCGAAGGTAGAAGAAGTGGCGGAGCATGGCGATGGAGGGCATCACTCCCACGAACGCCTCCCAGTAGAAGGCAAAGATGGACAGAAGGAGGACAGAGTTGGGATGAATGTGGAGCGCGTGGAGGCCGTAATGATGGAGGATGGCATAAAAGAAGTGGGAGAAGGGAGGAATCGGCCTGGAGTAGACACTGTGCAGGAAGAAGGGATAAAAGGTACCGTTCACGGCCTCCGGCTCGGCGGAGGCGACCCGGAGCGCCGTCTTCCCACATTTGCTATCATCGCTCGCCGTCAGGAGAAGCATAATCTGGAGAAGCACAATCAGGGGAAGCACAATCTGGAGAAGCACAATCAGGAGAAGCACAATCTGGAGCTTCTCCTCGGCGATGGAGGGCGAGCTCAGCGCTGGCTCAAACCAGGCGGGGCCGGCAGCCGGGGTTGGAGCTTTGGCTTTCTTGGCGGACATCGAACGAAAGATTGGATGGAGGGGTAAATCTGGAGGATTTCTTTGGTGTTGGGAGAAGGGGATCTGGAGCAAGACGAAGGGAAGGCAATGAAGGCTCAGCGACAGGTGTCAGCCCTTTTGTCAGCCAGAAACGGTTGCCGAGGCAGCATGGGGAAGTGGAGACGCCCACGTCCAATCAATTGCCATGCGTGGTTCAATGCCGCATGTGGTTAGGGCCTACAGGAGTCCACACTTGCCCTTTGGCTTCGCCTATAAGCTAAGTCCGAGCGCGCCTTGGGCCCGGGGGTTACTGTCGGCGTTCTTGATACGGGGGTACCCAGACTTGCCTTCCTGCGGCCCACTCCGTGGCTCCATCGACAGGATGGTACGACCTGGCTTCAGCATCAACAAACTCAAGACTACCGCGAGGGTCCAAGCCTTGCAAGGCGGATTACTCCAAGACCTCTAAGGGGATTGGCCTCCTCAGGCTGGCTCCCGAGGAGTGGAGACTTCTATGCAAGGTGCTCCTCATGCGGCTCAGCTAACATAAGCCATGACGACCAAGGCCAGGCGGGCGCCAGCAGGCGCAGAGTACCAGTTTCCTCTTTGGTGCAAAGGAGGCAAGTAGCAGGCGCGGAGTCCCGAGGAATCAACCAAAGGTTTCCATTCTGATGCAACGAGACCAAGACCGCCAGGACGGCAGGATGGAGGTCATCGCCGAGCCCACCGTAGCGTCACGGCCAGAGGCTTTTGTAGGCGAAGACCAGTTTAGTCAGGATAGGGTGTACTTCTTCTCCCCCTTCAAATTTGGCCTTTGTGGGATCCCTTCCCGCCAACATTTGGGAAGAGGACCAAGGCCACTATAAATAGGACTTAGCCACCACCATAGAGGGGGATCGGATCCATTCTCATTCGACCACCTCACCTGCTCTCTTGAGCTCAAGGACACCTCACCTCCTGAGTCTTGTTCATCCACTGTACTAGTTCATCCTCAGCCCCTCGAGGCAATCCACCAAAACGCTGGAGTAGGGTATTACATCGCAAGGTGGGCCGAACCAGGATAAACTGATGTGTCTCTTTTGTCCCCTTGATCTCGACATACTGGTTCGGACCACTGTTGTGGTGTAATACTGTCAGCGTTCTAGGAACGGGGGTCCCCAGACTTGCCTGCCTGCGGCCTGCGGCGTGGCTCAAGCAGTGGCCCAGTATGGCCCATCTTCATCAACAAACACTCAAGACCCTCGCGAGGAGCCAAGCCTCGCGGGGCGGATGACACAAGGCTTCCTCAGGGACGGCCTCACCAGGAAGGCTCGCGAGGAGGCGGGGAGATCAAGGCAAGGAGTACTTGGCGAGGTGCTCGTGACGCAAGCTGTGACGATCGAGACCAGGCGGAAGCCAGGCGGGCGCCAGCCGGCGCGGTGTCCTTGCTTCCTCTTTGGTGCAAAGGGGGCAAGCGCAGGCGTGGAGTACCAAGGACTCTGGCAAAGGTTTCCATATCAGTGTAATGATGTCACACCCTAGCTAGTCATGCATCAGAGTGTGTGCATCATGTTTAAATTGCCATTTAATTTGAATTGGGGAATTGTGAAACCCTCAGAATCATTTCTGAAAAATGACCCAAATAAAAATTTCTCCAAAAGGGTCCAAGAAAATGCTCATGTTGCTCTCTGAAAATATTGGACAGAGATAAAAATCAAACCAATATTTTTAAGAGCTCATAGGTATTTATTTTGGGCATTTGGAATTAATGCATAAATATTTGCATTGGAAATATATTAGTTATATATATTAATATATGTCCAAATATTATGCCAATTATAAAGGAGCTCTGGAATAATATATCTAGCTCCTGCAAAAATTGGCATAAGGTAAATAAATGATTTAATATTTTATTTAAATCAAAACAAATGTCAGAAATTAGAAAAAGGAAAATAAATAAAAGGAGGAGCTTACCTGGGCTCCTCCCTGTGCAGCCCAGCCAGCTGGCCGGCCCAGCCAGCAGGCGGCCCAACCCGCCTCCCTCCTCTGTCGTCTTCGTCCTCGACAGAGGGAGGGGAGTGTGGCCGGCGCGCGCGCGCGCCACCGCGCCACGCCACCTGCTCGCCTGCCTGCCTGCCCTCCCCTCCTCGTCTGGATGCCCCGGACGACGCCACGCCCTCCCCCCTGCTCTCTCTCACTCTCCCGCGGTTCCTCCCTCCTCTCCCTCGCTCCCTCTCTCACGGCCGAACACCACCATCGCCGCCGTTCGCCATAGCAGCCGTCACCGGCCACCCCTCACCCCTCCGCTGAGCTCAGGAGCTCCGCCTCGACCCCCTCTTCCTCCCCACCGATCCACGGGTCTCCGGAAGCCCTGCATCGCCGCCAACGTCGCCGTTCCCCTCCTCGGCCACCGGAGATCATCGCCGTCGATTCGCTGCACTCCGGCCGTCCCCGAGCCCGCTAACCATCCCTGCAGCTCCGCGGTGAGCCACTGACCCGATTCCCCCTTGCCCCGTCGTCCCTAGCATCCTGTAGCTGCCGCCCCCTTGAGCTCCGAAGCTCGCCGCCGCCGTGCCTCGTCGCCGCCGTGGCTGGAGCCGTTGTAGCTCGAAGCCGAGCACACCATCGTGCTCCACACCTCACCAGGAGCACGTAACACGCACCAACACCTCCCCTAGCGCCCTGCATCGCCTAACCCGTCGTTGGCCGAACTCCGGCCGCCGCTCACGAGCTCGCCGTCGTCGGTACCGGCCACCTCAGGCACGGCCACCACCACCGTTCGACGCGCGGGAGCAAGGGCTCTCCAACAAGCCCAAGCACGGCCTCGCCCGTGCCCTGTAGCGCGTTTCCGCATCGCGCCGCCGTCTCGGGCCTCGCCGGCGTCATGTCGCCGGTGGGTTTGACCCACTTTGACCACGGCAGGAACCCCCCCTGTGTCCCTGACAGGTGGGCCCAGCCCTGTTAGCTAATTAGGATTAGCACTAACCGAATCAGTTAAACTAACTACCCCCCCTGACACTGACCAGTGGGCCCCAGCGCCACTAATTCCTAATTAGGATTAAATTAACCCTGTTTAACCCCCCTGTCACTGACGTGTGGACCCCACACGTCAGGTTTGACCCCAGCCAGCCGTAGTTGACCACTGACGTCATGCTGACGTCATGCTGGCGCAATATTTACATTTCTGGATTTAAATTAAATCAGGAAATTCCAGAATATTATTTAAACTTCAAAAATTCATAACTTTTATTCTGTAACTCCAAATTGGACAAATAATATATGAAAAATGATCAGAAAAATCCAATCTATCCATCTGTACTATTTTCATGCATGATCAAACAAGTTAAATTGATGTTTTAAGCAGAACAAGGAAAAGCACTTTAAAAGGCCATGTTTGAGTTTGAAATTTGAATCTTTGAATCAAATTTGTTCAAACCCTTCTGGTTTTAGTTGCATTAGCCCAACACACTCATATTGCCATGTTTCATGCATGCATCATATTGTTGCACATTGTTTGGTGATGGTTGTGTATCGGTGTCCTTGCGACAGGTTCTGCCTCCGAGGAGTACCGTGATTACCCTAACGAAGAACCGTATCAGTGCATCGAACCATCAGGCAAGCAACCAACCATTTGATCATATCGATACAATCCCATGTTCTCGCTCCTGCTCACTTTTACTGCATTAAGACAACGCGTTTCAAACTGCTGTGTGCTACGGTAGTTGAACCCATTTCCTCTGCATGACCTGTCATTGCCACAGTAACTAGATGAAACCCACTAGCATGTGTAGGAGTTGATTGAGCCATATGTATGTGTTGATCCTACCTTGCTATGACTGCTATGCTTAGAGTCGTGTCAGGTCTGGTTCATCTGGGTGATGGGCTAGAGTGAAATGTTTATGTCGGTAATGAGAGTGGTGTGGTGAACACGATTTGGTAAAGGTATCGATGAGAGGCCATGTAGGAGTACATGGTGGGTTGTTTCATTGAAGCCGACCTTAAGCACTGAGATCTGTATGTGTGATTTAAGAATCAGCTACTACCATGCATTGGGCCCGAAACCAATGGACCCTCTCGGCTTCTTATTCACCCTAGTTCTCCGTCCAGGAGTTGCAAGTAGTTTCTGGTGTTTGTAGCCTACTGGAGGCCGTGGACAGCGCTGACCGTAGGGGTGGGCTGTGATGCGGTAGGTACGTGGCCGGGTGTACCGAATACCCGTTAGGTATCTCGGGAACCCTGTTCACATCGTTCGGGGCCGTATGGGAAACCTCGGCCGGACTCCCTGCAGATGGAACCTAGATAGGCGATAAACCTGGACTGGAGGCTTAGGTGATTAGGTAGGTCATGGCCGACACCCACGTTGGGCTTCCGCTTGAAGGTTGCCGAGTACATGTCGTGTAAACGGCGGTAAGTGGTGAGAGCGTGTATGAAGAAGTACACCCCTGCAGGGTTAACATGATCTATTCGAATAGCCGCGTCCGCGGTAAAGGACTACTTGGTTGCCTATACAGTTCATAGACAAGTAAATGGAAACTACTAAAAGCCTCAAGATAAGTGTGAGTACCGAGGATGGCTCTTCCGTAGGAAGACGGAGGCGGATCCTCGGTAGAGTATTGAATTAGTGAGTAGTGGACTCGTGTGCGCAAAACCGTTTCAAGCTGGAGTATCGTAGGATAGTCTAGCCAAGAGTCAAAGATGGCTTGCTGCAATAACTCCACCAACCCTTCTTGATAATATGCATGTATGTAGGATCTGATGTAAGTCTTGCTGAGTACCTTTGTACTCATGTTGCTATAATCTACATTTTACAGAAGACGCTGCAACCCCTTCTGATGGGTTCTATGTAGACGTTGACATCAACGAGTAGGCTAAAGACCCAGGTGGTGACCCTGAGCTTGTGAAGGACCATGTAGTATAGCTAGGCTTTCCAAGCCTCTTTTATTTTACTAGTTGTCTGTACTCAGACAAGTTACTTCCGCTGCTGGTTTGTATGACTGTATGACTTGAATGTTGGGTCGTGAGCCCATACCTTTGTGTATGTTATGTATGGCTCCCTGAGCCTTAAATAAAGTACTTGTGTCGTAGAGTCATGTTGTGATGCTTCGTTGTATTTGCACATATCGAGCATATTGTGTGTATGATTGAAATGCTTGGTATGTGTGGGATCTGACTATCTAGTTGTTTATCTTTAGTAGCCTCTCTTACCGGGAAATGTCTCCTAGTGTTACCGCTGAGCCATGGTAGCTTGCTACTGCTCTGGAACACTTAGGCTGGCCGGCATGTGTCCTTCTTCGTTCCTGTGTCTGTCCCTTCGGGGAAATGTCACGCTTTGAGTACCGGAGTCCTGTTAGCCCGCTACAGCCCGGTTTACCGGAGTCCTGCTAGCCCAGTGCTACAGCCCGGACCCACTTGCTGATGACCGACACGTTCGAAGCTGGGTCATGGATGCCTGTCCCTGTAAGTCTGTGCCACTTTAGGTTTACGACTAGTCATGTCAGCCCGGGCTCCTTATCATATGGATGCTAGCGACACTATCATATATGTGAGCCAAAAGGCGCAAACGGTCCCGGGCAAAGGTAAGGCGACACCCGTGGGGATACCGTGCGTGAGGCCGCAAAGTGATATGAGGTGTTACCGGCTAGATCGATGTGACATCGAGTCGGGGTCCTGACAGCGTTGGCATCAGAGCCGGACTGCCTGTAGGTTCTCCAAGCCAAACTGGTCGATGTTGAGTCTAGAAATTCTTTAGTTATATGTAGGGGAATTGTTTGTGGGTTGGAACGTAAGGCTCTTTTTACTCCTTTATCTTATGACATTCTGATCTGAGTCAGTCCATTCTTCCACCGGGGGTTAAGGAATTAGGATCTATTCTCTCTATCAGGATCACGTGTTACTAATCAGTAGTACCTTATAAGTTTGATGGATACAAGCCTAGTTCAGTTCTACTACCACATTATGTTGTTAGAATGGTCTCAGAACTTTGATATGATGATGCTGAGTGTGTATGAAATCCTTTGTCAAATGTCTCAAATCCTTCTTGAGCATTTACAGCTGTTATGCTGCCGAAATTTTGCTAGAAATTCTAATGCCTTTGCATTATGATTGTGTTTTCAGATGGCCACTCGCGACCTCAATCAAGTGGTTCGCCTGACTCGATGCCTAGATGTACCCGGCCATACTGCCAAGTTGGTCAGGGTAATGACTGAGGCTGGATACCGCTGGTATCCTGAGTACACGGTCGAAGAGCAATTTTGGGATTTTAATCAAAGCCAGTATCTCTGCACTGTCCGGATATTTCCATCTTATCCTGGATCCACCGAGCCTCTTCACTGCTCCTATGGACTCGGGGTTACTATTGAGATGGCTGTGCAGGACGCCGCCTACTCTATGATGACCATTATGCGAGTCAGATCTGGTCTATTTCGGGACTCTGATTTCCGGTATATGCCAGGATCACTTCCGGGAGCACAAGGGTATCTCCAGGCTATCTATGCTGACCCCACTCAGGAGGATTCACGGACTTGCACCACTGCTGAGATGCTCGAGGATAAGGACCGTGAAAATCGGGCCTTAAGGTTAGAGCTTTTCAATACCCGTGCTGACCACTGGGCCACTTTGACTCGGTTCGCACCGGCGGTGCAAGCTGGATATTCAGATATGCGCGATCTCTATCCTGTGAGATCTGCTCTGCCAGACGTGATGGGTTGGCGTGATGTAGGAGGCATCACCCCACCTCGCGGTCCCCGCAGGCCACCGTCTGTTGGTCCAAGGCCTCATCCTAGCCCCTATGGTCCACAAGCTCCGCGAGATCGTCTGTTTCCGGATGATCATGTTGAGCTTCCAGGCTATGGAGGTGACTTCTACGAGGACTACTACGGATCGGTCTGAGTTAGTGGTAGTAACACTAGTTCGCACTAGCTGTGTCGTCTATCGTCCCACGTGACTCGTGGGATATGACCTAGTTTGTACTCCTTCCGGAGGTGTAGAAAAATAATGTATAGGAGCTTGGGATGCCTCCGATGAGATGTAATCCTCTTTTCACCGTAATAGTACTTTGTTTGGTCTTGTACTAAACCCTGTATGGTGTGTATGACGATGGAATAAAGAAGCAGTTTCTGTATTTACCATGTCATACGGATGATCATCTTGCATTCCGAGTTATTCCTTACATTTTGTATCCTATGTTGGAATTTTATCATCCTGACTAAATCATTATCTTGTTTACCTAGGATGGTCAACACGCGCACTAACCCTGCTCCTCAAGAGCAGGCCGAAGGCAGTGAAGTCAGGGATGCAAATCTGCCTCATCCTCCTTCCCTAGCCGAGGTTATGATGGAAGCTGAGAGAAACAAGCGGGAGACCAACCGTTTGTTGAAGCGTATTGAACAGAACACAACACACCATCAGAGGACTAACGTGGTGTCACTCAGTGATTTTATCAAATTACATCCACCCACGTTCCACCACTCCGTCGAGCCTCTCGACGCTAATGACTGGCTTCGCAGTATCGCTCACAAACTGCGTTCTGCGCTGGTAGCGGAGGCTGACAAGGTCACCTTTGCTGCATATCATCTTGAAGGCCCCGCCAGTCTATGGTGGGAGAATTATGGAGCTATGCACCCAGCGGGCCATGTCACTACTTGGGCTGAATTCAGCGAGGCTTTCCGTGAACATCACATTCCGGAGGGTCTCATGGACCGTAAACGTGAAGAATTTTGCAGTTTCACCCAAGGCCGACTTTCTGTGGATGCTTACAGCAGGGAGTTTGGTAATCTCGCACGATATGCAACTGAGGAAGTGTCTACTGATGCCAAGAAGCAAGCAAGGTTCCGTAAGGGCCTTAGTCCTGAGCTTCGTCGTGACCTCCATCTGCATGAGTGCACATCTTTTCAGAAACTTGTCAACAAAGCCATCAGTGCTGAAACTGGTCAGACTGACTATGACGCAACACGCAAGCATGGCCGTGACATGGGTTCCTCATCTGGTGCCGGTCCTCAGAAGCGCCGCGTGTGGGTGCCCAACACCGCCCTGCCACCCAGGTTCACACCGAGGCCATCTTTCCAGGCGCCTCGCCCTGCTCAACAGTCTGCACCGGCCAAGCCCTATGGGGGTCCAATTAACAATGCTCCTCCACGTACCAGTTCCGTGACTTGTTTCAAGTGTGGGGAATCTGGTCACTATATGCGTGAGTGTCCCCAGACCAACCCCAACAAGTCTGCTAAAGCTGTTGGCCGTGGCAAGCCGACAGGAAAAATATTCCACGCCAAGCCGGTCACCGCTTCACGTGGCCATGTCAACTGTATCTCTGCCGAAGAAGCTCAAGAGGATCCCAACGTCGTTCTCGGTACGCTTCTTGTTAATTGCCACCCGGCATCTGTTCTTTTCGATACAGGAGCCTCTCATTCTTTTATATCTGAAAATTATGCTCGTTTGCATAACGTTGCATTCTGTGACATGCCATCCACTATGGAAATTTCTACCCCTGGTTCTAGATGGCAGACCTCTAGGGTAAGTTATGGAAATGAAATCCAAGTCGACAGACTTGTTTTCCTCGCGTCTTTGATAGCCCTTAAATCTTCAGATATTAATATCATTCTGGGTATGGACTGGATGTCAGCTCATCATGCCCAAATTGATTGCTTCTCTAGGACTGTTCAACTCACCCATCCTTCGGGGAAGATAGTCAATGTCTTGACTCGATTAGCCAAGCAACAATTATATTCTCTTAACGCCAGCCCTTTGCCAGATCTTGAGGATGTTCCGGTAGTCCGTGACTTCCCGGATGTCTTCCCAGAGGAATTGCCAGGTGTTCCACCTGACAGGGATGTTGAGTTCGTAATAGACCTCATCCCAGGAACCGTTCCGATTGCTAGAAGACCTTATAAGATGGCACCACTAGAACTAGCCGAGCTTAAGAAACAACTCGATGAGTCCTTGAAAAAGGGTTTCATCCGACCTAGCTCATCTCCATGGGCTTGCCCCGTCCTATTCGTCAAGAAGAAGGATGGTACGGACCGGATGGTTGTAGATTACCGACCTGTCAATTTGGTCACAATCAAGAACAAATATCCGCTTCCCAGGATCAACGACCTGTATGATCAGCTCGCTGGATCCTCAATCTTCTCCAAGATGGATTTGAGGTTGGGCTACCATCAAATCAAAATCAGAAACGGGGAAATTCCTAAAACGGCCTTTGTTACTCGCTATGGCCAATACGAGTACACCGTCATGTCCTTCGGTTTAACCAACGCTCCAGCCACCTTTTCTCGGTTAATGAACTCAATCTTCATGGAGTATTTGGATAAATTCGTCGTTGTTTACCTCGATGATATACTCATCTACTCCAAGAACGAGGAAGAACATGCCGAACATTTAAGGCTAGTGTTGAAGAAACTTCGAGAGCATCGCCTTTATGCCAAATTTTCTAAATGTGAATTCTGGTTGTCAGAAGTGACCTATCTGGGTCATGTAATATCTGGTAAAGGTATTGCTGTTAACCCTGAGCGAGTTCAAGCCGTCCTTAATTGGACTCCACCTGAATCGGTCAAGCAAGTTCGGAGTTTTCTAGGCTTAGCGAGCTATTGTCGTCGCTTTGTCGAGAACTTCTCCAAGGTTGCTAAACCTCTAACCGAACTCCTCAAGAAAGATAAGAAGTTCGAGTGGACTCCACAATGTGAGCACAGCTTTCAAGAACTGAAAAGACGCCTGACCTCTGCTCCCGTACTGGTACCGCCAGATTTCTCCAAGGACTTTGTTATCTACTGCGACGCCTCGCGACAAGGACTAGGTTGCATTCTCATGCAAGATCGACACGTAATTGCCTACGCTTCACGGCAATTGCACCCACATGAGGAGAATTATCCTACTCATGATCTAGAGCTTGCAGCCATAGTCTATGCACTTAAAACCTGGCGACATTACCTCCTCGGTAATCGTTGCGAAATATTCACTGATCACCAAAGTCTGAAATACATTTTCACCCAACCGGATTTGAATCTCAGGCAAAGACGTTGGGTTGAGTTGATCACAGACTTCGACTTAGGAATAACCTACACCCCAGGGAAAGCCAACGTCATGGCTGATGCACTAAGTCGTAAATCTTATTGTAACAATCTGATGTTACAACAAAGTCAACCGCTTCTCCATGAGGAATTTCGGAAGCTTAACCTTCACATTGTTCCTCAAGGTTTTCTTTCCACCTTGGTGGCAAAACCTACCCTTACGGATCAAATTATCAAGGCACAGAAGGTAGATCCGGGAATCTCCCGCATCAAGAGAAACATTCAGAAAGGAATTGCGAATTGCTTCTCCATTAATGATCAAGGGGTCGTATACTTCGGGGATCGACTAGTGGTTCCCAAAGTGCGCAACCTGAGGCGATTGATCCTTAAGGAAGCTCATGAATCTCCTCTCACCATTCATCCCGGTAGTACTAAGATGTATCAGGACCTACGCCAGAGGTTCTGGTGGACTAGGATGAAGAGAGAAATTGCTCAGTATATTGCTAATTGCGACGTCTGTCGTCGTGTAAAAGCAGAGCATCAACGGCCTGCTGGCACCCTTCAACCCTTAGCTATTCCTGAATGGAAATGGGATAAAATTGGTATGGATTTCATTACCGGTTTTCCCAGGACCAAGAGAGGGAATAATGCTATTTTCGTCGTGGTCGATCGTCTTTCCAAAGTAGCCCATTTCTTACCTGTTCGTGAGAGTATAACCGCTAGCCAGCTGGCAGACTTATACATCTCCCGAATAGTGTCCCTCCATGGTGTTCCTTTGGAAATTAACTCGGATCGAGGAAGTCTTTTCACCTCTCGATTTTGGGAAAGTTTCCAAAATGCTATGGGGACCCGTCTCTCCTTTAGCACCGCCTTCCACCCTCAGTCGAGTGGTCAAGTGGAACGCGTCAACCAGATTCTAGAAGACATGCTTCGAGCCTCTGTTATCTCATTCGGAATGGACTGGGAGAAGTGCCTTCCATTTGCCGAATTCGCTTACAACAACAGCTATCAATCTAGCTTGGGTAAAGCCCCTTTTGAAGTTCTCTATGGACGACGGTGTCGAACACCCCTTAACTGGTCAGAAACCGGGGAAAGACAATTCTTTGGCCCGGATATGATTCAGGAAGCAGAAGAACAAGTTCGCATCGTTCGTGAAAAGTTGAAAACAGCCCAATCTCGTCAAAAGAGTCAATATGACCGAAAACATAAGGCTATGACTTTCGAGGTTGACGAGAAGGCTTATCTTCGGGTCACCCCTCTGAAGGGAACCCATCGTTTCGGTATCAAAGGCAAATTGGCTCCTCGTTACATTGGACCTTTTCGCATTCTCGCCAAACGAGGAGAAGTTGCCTACCAGTTGGAACTACCTCCGCACCTCTCCAGAGTCCACGATGTCTTCCACGTTTCTCAACTCAGGCGTTGCTTCTCGGATCCTATCCGTGAAGTGGACCACGAAACGCTTGATCTCCAAGATAATCTTACATATCGAGCGTACCCCGTTCGTATCCTCGATCAGGCCGAACGTACCACCCGACGTCATAATATTAAGTTTCTCAAAGTTCAATGGTCGCACCATTCTGAAGATGAAGCAACTTGGGAAAGGGAGGATCGTCTTCGACTTGAGTATCCCGCCTTCTTCCCGGAGGAACCCAAATCTCGGGACGAGATTTTTTTGAGTGGGGGTGAGTTGTCACACCCTAGCTAGTCATGCATCAGAGTGTGTGCATCATGTTTAAATTGCCATTTAATTTGAATTGGGGAATTGTGAAACCCTCAGAATCATTTCTGAAAAATGACCCAAATAAAAATTTCTCCAAAAGGGTCCAAGAAAATGCTCATGTTGCTCTCTGAAAATATTGGACAGAGATAAAAATCAAACCAATATTTTTAAGAGCTCATAGGTATTTATTTTGGGCATTTGGAATTAATGCATAAATATTTGCATTGGAAATATATTAGTTATATATATTAATATATGTCCAAATATTATGCCAATTATAAAGGAGCTCTGGAATAATATATCTAGCTCCTGCAAAAATTGGCATAAGGTAAATAAATGATTTAATATTTTATTTAAATCAAAACAAATGTCAGAAATTAGAAAAAGGAAAATAAATAAAAGGAGGAGCTTACCTGGGCTCCTCCCTGTGCAGCCCAGCCAGCTGGCCGGCCCAGCCAGCAGGCGGCCCAGCCCGCCTCCCTCCTCTGTCGTCTTCGTCCTCGATAGAGGGAGGGGAGTGTGGCCGGCGCGCGCGTGCGCCACCGCGCCACGCCACCTGCTCGCCTGCCTGCCTGCCCTCCCCTCCTCGTCTGGATGCCCCGGACGACGCCACGCCCTCCCCCCTGCTCTCTCTCACTCTCCCGTGGTTCCTCCCTCCTCTCCCTCGCTCCCTCTCTCACGTCCGAACACCACCATCGCCGCCGTTCGCCATAGCAGCCGTCACCGGCCACCCCTCGCCCCTCCGCTGAGCTCAGGAGCTCCGCCTCGACCCCCTCTTCCTCCCCACCGATCCACGGGTCTCCGGAAGCCCTGCATCGCCGCCAACGTCGCTGTTCCCCTCCTCGGCCACCGGAGATCATCGCCGTCGATTCGCTGCACTCCGGCCGTCCCCGAGCCCGCTAACCATCCCTGCAGCTCCGCGGTGAGCCACTGACCCGATTCCCCCTTGCCCCGTCGTCCCTAGCATCCTGTAGCTGCCGCCCCCTTGAGCTCCGAAGCTCGCCGCCGCCGTGCCTCGTCGCCGCCGTGGCTGGAGCCGTTGTAGCTCGAAGCCGAGCACACCATCGTGCTCCACACCTCACCAGGAGCACGTAACACGCACCAACACCTCCCCTAGCGCCCTGCATCGCCTAACCCGTCGTTGGCCGAACTCCGGCCACCGCTCACGAGCTCGCCGTCGTCGGTACCGGCCACCTCAGGCACGGCCACCACCACCGTTCGACGCGCGGGAGCAAGGGCTCTCCAACAAGCCCAAGCACGGCCTCGCCCGTGCCCTGTAGCGCGTTTCCGCATCGCGCCGCCGTCTCGGGCCTCGCCGGCGTCATGTCGCCGGTGGGTTTGACCCACTTTGACCACGGCAGGAACCCCCCCTGTGTCCCTGACAGGTGGGCCCAGCCCTGTTAGCTAATTAGGATTAGCACTAACCAAATCAGTTAAACTAACTACCCCCCCTGACACTGACCAGTGGGCCCCAGCGCCACTAATTCCTAATTAGGATTAAATTAACCCTGTTTAACCCCCCTGTCACTGACGTGTGGACCCCACACGTCAGGTTTGACCCCAGCCAGCCGCAGTTGACCACTGACGTCATGCTGACGTCATGCTGGCGCAATATTTACATTTCTGGATTTAAATTAAATCAGGAAATTCCAGAATATTATTTAAACTTCAAAAATTCATAACTTTTATTCTGTAACTCCAAATTGGACAAATTATATATGAAAAATGATCAGAAAAATCCAATCTATCCATCTGTACTATTTTCATGCATGATCAAACAAGTTAAATTGATGTTTTAAGCAGAACAAGGAAAAGCACTTTAAAAGGCCATGTTTGAGTTTGAAATTTGAATCTTTGATTCAAATTTGTTCAAACCCTTCTGGTTTTAGTTGCATTAGCCCAACACACTCATATTGCCATGTTTCATGCATGCATCATATTGTTGCACATTGTTTGGTGATGGTTGTGTATCGGTGTCCTTGCGACAGGTTCTGCCTCCGAGGAGTACCGTGATTACCCTAACGAAGAACCGTATCAGTGCATCGAACCATCAGGCAAGCAACCAACCATTTGATCATATCGATACAATCCCATGTTCTTGCTCCTGCTCTCTTTTACTGCATTAAGACAACGCGTTTCAAACTGCTGTGTGCTACGGTAGTTGAACCCATTTCCTCTGCATGACCTGTCATTGCCACAGTAACTAGATGAAACCCACTAGCATGTGTAGGAGTTGATTGAGCCATATGTATGTGTTGATCCTACCTTGCTATGCCTGCTATGCTTAGAGTCGTGTCAGGTCTGGTTCATCTGGGTGATGGGCTAGAGTGAAATGTTTATGTCGGTAATGAGAGTGGTGTGGTGAACACGATTTGGTAAAGGTATCGATGAGAGGCCATGTAGGAGTACATGGTGGGTTGTTTCATTGAAGCCGACCTTAAGCACTGAGATCTGTATGTGTGATTTAAGAATCAGCTACTACCATGCATTGGGCCCGAAACCAATGGACCCTCTCGGCTTCTTATTCACCCTAGTTCTCCGTCCAGGAGTTGCAAGTAGTTTCTGGTGTTTGTAGCCTACTGGAGGCCGTGGACAGCGCTGACCGTAGGGGTGGGCTGTGATGCGGTAGGTACGTGGCCGGGTGTACCAAATACCCGTTAGGTATCTCGGGAACCCTGTTCACATCGTTCGGGGCCGTATGGGAAACCTCGGCCGGACTCCCTGCGGATGGAACCTGGATAGGCGATAAACCTGGACTGGAGGCTTAGGTGATTAGGTAGGTCGTGGCCGACACCCACGTTGGGCTTCCGCTTGAAGGTTGCCGAGTACATGTTGTGTAAACGGCGGTAAGTGGTGAGAGCGTGTATGAAGAAGTACACCCCTGCAGGGTTAACATGATCTATTCGAATAGCCGCGTCCGCGGTAAAGGACTACTTGGTTGCCTATACAGTTCATAGACAAGTAAATGGAAACTACTAAAAGCCTCAAGATAAGTGTGAGTGCCGAGGATGGCTCTTCCGTAGGAAGACGGAGGCGGATCCTCGGTAGAGTATTGAATTAGTGAGTAGTGGACTCGTGTGCGCAAAACCGTTTCAAGCTGGAGTATCGTAGGATAGTCTAGCCAAGAGTCAAAGCTGGCTTGCTGCAATAACTCCACCAACCCTTCTTGATAATATGCATGTATGTAGGATCTGATGTAAGTCTTGCTGAGTACCTTTGTACTCATGTTGCTATAATCTACATTTTACAGAAGACGCTGTGACCCCTTCTGATGGGTTCTATGTAGACGTTGACATCAACGAGTAGGCTAAAGACCCAGGTGGTGACCCTGAGCTTGTGAAGGACCATGTAGTATAGCTAGGCTTTCCAAGCCTCTTTTATTTTACTAGTTGTCTGTACTCAGACAAGTTACTTCCGCTGCTGGTTTGTATGACTGTATGACTTGAATGTTGGGTCGTGAGACCGTACCTTTGTGTATGTTATGTATGGCTCCCTGAGCCTTAAATAAAGTACTTGTGTCGTAGAGTCATGTTGTGATGCTTCGTTGTATTTGCACATATCGAGCATATTGTGTGTATGATTGAAATGCTTGGTATGTGTGGGATCTGACTATCTAGTTGTTTATCTTTAGTAGCCTCTCTTACCGGGAAATGTCTCCTAGTGTTACCGCTGAGCCATGGTAGCTTGCTACTGCTCTGGAACACTTAGGCTGGCCGGCATGTGTCCTTCTTCGTTCCTGTGTCTGTCCCTTCGGGGAAATGTCACGCTTTGAGTACCAGAGTCCTGTTAGCCCGCTACAGCCCGGTTTACCAGAGTCCTGCTAGCCCAGTGCTACAGCCCGGACCCACTTGCTGATGACCGACACGTTCGAAGCTGGGTCATGGATGCCTGTCCCTGTAAGTCTGTGCCACTTTAGGTTTACGACTAGTCATGTCAGCCCGGGCTCCTTATCATATGGATGCTAGCGACACTATCATATACGTGAGCCAAAAGGCGCAAACGGTCCCGGGCAAAGGTAAGGCGACACCCGTGGGGATACCGTGCGTGAGGCCGCAAAGTGATATGAGGTGTTACCGGCTAGATCGATGTGACATCGAGTCGGGGTCATGACAAATGAGACCAAGACCAGCAGAGCAGCAGGATGGAGGTCACCATGGAGCCCAAGACGGTGTCATCACCAGTGCCTTTGGCAGTCAAAGACCAACTTTAGTCAGGATAGCTTGTACTAGTTGTCCCCCTTCAAAATGGCCATTGTTGGATCCCTTCCCACTCAATATTTTGGATGAGGACCAAGGCCTCTCTATATAGGGCTAGTTACCATAGTAGAGAGGGGATCGGATCGGAGGGGATCTCATCTGGATCAAATCCCCAGCCGACCAGACAAAATCCTTCCCAAGTAGAACACCGCACCAGCTGAAGAACACCCCTCGCGAGGCTGTTCTTCCTCTGTACTGTTCATCATCAGCCCCAGAGGCAATCCACCACACCACACACTGGAGTAGGGTATTACACCACAATGGTGGCCCGAACCAGTATAAATCTTGCGTCCCTTGTGTTGTTCATCACGCTAGCCTAGATCCGCGACGAGGTTTTGGGGCGTGGATCGGTAGGGAGTAGATCTTCGTGCGCATCCAAGATTTCAAACCTTAAGACTTTTGCTGGAACCCGATATCTGACATTTGGCACACCAGGTAGGGGTGGACCGGAATCTGATTTCCGCGGTTATGCGTTCCATCGCTTCGTCGCTTGCATGGCAGACACTCGCCGAGATCTCGCTGAGCGTCGGGCTGCTCTTGCCGCCCGCATCGCCCAAACGGCTCCTGTCGGTGGGCCTCCGCGTCGTTCTCCGTCACCTACCGCTAACGCAGCCACCGGCCCGGCGGGGAACGAGCAGCAAGCGTCGTCACTGCATCCCTCGGTGCGGCGGGAAGGCCGCACTGCCACTTCGTCGCTAACTCCAGCCGTTTCATCGTCTCACGCTCGTCGCGCTCCCACGGACGCGCAGGCCACGTTGCTCCTAGCACGCGAGCTCCTGCTCTACCGCCTCGTCGACGACCTCTACGAGGAGTGGCTCGCTCGCATCACCGAGATCGTCGGCGCCGCAGGGGGCTCTCCTACACCGTCCGTCTCACTGCCTCCCCCTTCGTCCTGCATGGGCGATGCAGCTTAGGAGGTGCCTCCACCACCTCCTCCCCAAGAAGGCGCCCTGGCCCCATGGCGCATGGCCCCTGGACGAGACCCACCATTTCCAGCGCTCGCGCGACAAGAAAGGAGCTGCTAAGAAATCCCTCGGCCTCAAGAAGGCGCTCGCATTCTCCCTACACCAGCGCGTCAAGATCGCATCCCTGCACCAGCGCTTCGAGACCCCGCGCTGCCCCTGGCAATGGCACTCCCGGACCATCAGGACCCAACCCCGCATCAGCAAAGGGCTCCGGTAACCAAAGCAGGTTACCTTGCCTTCACCACCGAACTGCATAGCGTCGCCTGGCCAGACAAGTTCAAGCCAGATCTGCCTCCTCGTTAAGATGGCACTGCCGACCCTGCAGACTTCCTGCATCTCTACGAGTTGGGCATTGAGGCGGCCAATGGGGATGAAAAGGTCATGGCGAACTGGTTTCCCATGGCGCTCAAGGATGGAGCCCGCACCTGGCTCCTGAACCTGCCTCCCGG
>NC_041393.1:513159496-513356128 GCF_002162155.2 Triticum dicoccoides | reverse complement strand
CAGTGCTTCAACAACACCCGCCTCAAGATCCCCAAGGTGATGGACGAGGCCATCATCTCAGCCTTTTCTGATGGCGTCCGTGACGTCAAGATGAAGGAGGAGCTCGCCATCCACGAGGATCTATGCATATCTCTGGAGCTGTTCAACCTGGCGACCAAGTGCGCAAGGGACGAGGAAGGACACCTCTCTCTCCTCGAGCTTCCAGCTGCTGACCTAGAAGAGAAGAAAGCCAAGGCCAAGGACGTGAAGCGCAAAGGAGCAGCCGTGCTCGCAGCGGAGCCAAACACGAAGCATGGCAGGGACCAGCCAGAGTCGTCCAAGGGCAACTAGTTCTGCGCCTACCACAACCTCTACACCCATAACACCAACGAATGCCAGGAGCTTAGGGCCGTTCAAGAAGAAAGCATCGGTCGACGCCCCGAGCGCAACGACCGGGGCTACGGCCGATGCGGAGGAAGAGGTGGAGGACGATAGGACGATCGAGGCCCTCGCCAGGAGTGGCATGACCGACCTCACGAGGATCACTGGTAGGACCAGCCTCGCGAGGGGGCTTGGAGGGATCAGCCTCGCGAGGATCGCCAGCAGGGCAACGCAGACCTTCCTCCTCTGCCACCACCGCTAAGAAGGAATGATGACCACCACCAGGATGAGGGGGCTGGGGGCTTCCAGGAGCCGCATGCCATCACGCGTATCTTGGGCGGAGCTCAGGCCCCAGCCTCTCAGCGCATCTTCAAGCAGTTTGCTCGTGAGGTGAATGCAGTCCTCCTCAAGCTCGAGGCCACGTGCCCGCTCAGATGGTCCACGTGCGCCATCACTTTCAGCTCAGCGGATCAACTCAACTATGCGGCTACAGTTGGCATCCTCCCAATGCTTTGCTCTCCAGTCATTAGCAACATGCAAGTTACTAGGACCCTCATCGATGGTGGTATAGGGCTCAACGTCCTGTCTGTCGAGACATTCAACAACCTTCAACTGCCATAGGATCAACTTCAGCCAACCAAGCCTTTCCCAGGAGTTACTGATGGCTCCACTACCCTGATAGGCCAGGTCTGCCTCCCTGTCACTTTCGGACAGCGCAACAACTACCGTACCGAGCTGATCGACTTTGACGTCGCCCACATTTGCCTGCCATACAACGCTATCCTCGGGTATCCGGCCCTGGCCAAGTTTATGGCGGTGGCCCACCATGGCTACAATGTCCTGAAGATGCCAAGAAGCGGCGGGATCATCACAGTTCCCTGCAAGGAGAAGGATGCAATGTGCTTCCTCGAGCGTGCCTTCTAAGCTGCGTCAATCGAGGACCCAGACAACAGGAGCGAGAATCCTCCCGAAGTAGTTCCCAAGAAGAAGAAGACATCGCCCAGCTCAAGGCCTCAAGAGGTTGATATCTCCAGAGGCGTCGCGTGAGGATCTGCGCCCATGCAAGGGGAGCCTCCCTCCATCGCATAGGAAGGCACGCCCGGCGCCCTCCTCGGGAAGAGCTCGGGGGCTCCCGTCTGGAGGGCCTCAGACTCTGCCCAGCTCACGAGGGAGGCGCTCTCGCACCACTTGGAGGCGTGCTTTGCAGCACGTTTCCCTCAAGAAGGCACGTGGCAAGGAAGGCCAAATCCTTAGGAATTCGTCACCAAGGTTACTCAGGAGCTTCAAGAATGAAGAGTCAGACGTGGCGATCGCCGTCTGCCTGGCATAGCTCCCCATCCAGGCAAGGATGGCGGGCTGCGCGTCTGCATCGACTACCCGGGGCTCAGCCGAGCCGCGTCTCAGGAGCGCCTCTGGCCTTCGCGTGTGGGACGCTGCAAGGGCCTGCCGCACAGCTACGCTCGCATTCCTTTCGGTCTGCCAAACACGGCTGTCGCTCGCCAGTGTCTTCTGCGAAGCATTCTGGCAGCTCAGAAGGCCAGGCATCATGCGATCTTGGTGGAGATGGAGATGGTCCTCGAGGAACCGCCTGGACCCCCGGAGCCTCCCGAGGCCCTGGGCTTCGATGGCTCGTGAGGGTCGGCCTCATCGCCACGTGTCTTCAGCTACTTCAACACCACCTCTACAACGGTACCAGGTGACATCTTTCGAGTTCATTTCAGCTGGGAGCGCCCTCAGGGCTGCATCATTCCCAGGTCGCGTTGGTTTGTCGCTGTGGCATGTATCCCTTTTGCTTATGTCTCTAGTTTACCTTGCTGGGTGCGCCCCTCGGGCTGCATCATCCCCAAGCCACTCGGGCCTGACCTAGTGGCATGTATCCTTCCTACTTTTATCTAAGCTGATTTGCCTTTCATGCTCAGTCTATCTATGATTATCATCTCCCGCCTATCACAGGAGTTTTCTCCCTCATGCAAATCGCTTGCATGTCAAAAGGGGGGCTCCTGAGCATTGCGACTCAGGAGCTCTTACTGGCTCTCCAGCCCTCACCCCCTGGCCTTGAGCACGGCATCGCGACCTGGCATACCAGCGGCGGCTGAGCTCACTCGAGGGCCAGGACCTGAGGACGTAGAGCATTTCTATCTAACCATCTTGCAGGAATGTACCACTATCAAAGGTCCAGAGCCAGGCGCAACCCGCCTTGAGGTAGGGCCTCGTGAGTCATGCGCTGGCTCACGAGTGCCCAGATACACCTCGTCTAGCCATGTCGTGCCAGCCACATGCCAGGGCGGGGCTGTACACGCCCCGGGGGCTCCTCTCGGAGGGGGCCCCCCTCCCACGTACCAGTGGAAGCACCATGCTCTGCGCTGGCTGACGACACTGCCGAGGAGCGGCTATGCTCGTACACATACGGAAGCGCTATGCTCCACGCTGGTGATAAACAACTGAGGGTGGCCCACGGCCGTATCAACCTCAGGGAGCCCAGAGCTTAGTGTCTGGCGTCATCGCAACGCCTCCCCTCGGGAGCGCCACGCGAGGGGGCTGGAGACGGGGGCTGCGCCTGGGTCATGCCTGAGCGCACGCCACCCAGCCAGGTCCCTCGGACCTGGTCGTCACGCGGCCCTCCCTGAGCGGAGCCAAGGTATGAAGACCGTTTGAGCATCAAGGGGGACTCCTAAGCATCACGACTCAGGAGCCTAACTGGTCACGTAGCCCCTCACTCCTTTGTTCCGCAAGGCTAAGGGCGGTTGAGGTATGCGCGGGGCCAGGCCATGCCGACGTAGAATGACAAATATACTCCTACTCCCACTCCCTATTTGTTGTTTAAGCATCAAGGGGGACTCCTGAGCATCGCGACTCAAGAGCCTAACTTGTCACGTAGCCCCTCACTCGTTGGTCCCGTCGTGGTGATCCGGTCGGGGCTAACAGCGGCTGAGGTATGCGCGGGGCCGGGCCCTGCCGACGCAGAATGCAAAGCAAATAGGAAGGAAACCGCAAAATACAGAAGCAAATATTACAAACCATAATTGTCTTTAGGATACCAAACGCAAGTTTAAACGCCTCCACGAGGCACAGTGCATGTTGCAGGAATTAACACAGGAAAGAAGCCCCAGGGAGATCACCCTTGAGCAACGCCTTCACTCGCCAGGAGCCCCGCCTCCATAGTGGTGTTACCGCCACCAGCTCCACCTCCGGAGGCCATGGAGTCAGCAGCACCTGCCTTGGACGCTGAAAGTGCAACTATCCCTAGGTGGTTTTGGTAATTCATAACACCATATAGCTCATTGAGCTAATGCTATTCCAAGACAAATATTTCAGGAAAGCTCAATGAATGGCATGGCATGGATGATGAAAGTGGATCCCTCAAAATATCAAGGACAAAGGATTGGATCAAGCTCAAAAGCTCAAGACTCTTCATTTTACATTTTAGTGATCCAAGATCACATTGAGTCTATAGGAAAAGCCAATACTATCAAGGAGGGATGAGGTGTTGCTTAATGAGCCTCTTGCTTCAAGTGCTTAGTGATATGCTCCAAATACCCTCAACTACTTCCCCACATCCACATATGACCTAAACCTAAAGTAAAAATCGGTCACACCGATTCTTTCTATCCGACGCCACCGAGTTCAGATGTCATAGCCACTGCCACAAACCCTAGGCAAATCGGTCTCACCGATAGGGATCTCGGTCTCACCGAGATGGGATTGTAATCTCTCTGTTTCCCTTCGTAACGTTTCGGTCTAACCAAAGTGAGCGATCGGTCCCACCGAGATTGCAATGTAAACTCTATATTCCCTTTCGTAACATTTCGGTCTCACCGAAAAGAGCGGATCAGTCCCACTGAGTTTATCTGACCAACTCTCTGGTTAGCTAATTACCAAAATCGGTCTCACCGAGTTTGTGTAATCGGTCTCACCGAGATTAAGTTATGCCCTAACCCTAACCGTATCGGTCCTACCGAGTTGCATGTCAGTCCCACCAAAAATCCTAACGGTCACTAGGTTTACTGAATCGGTCCGACTGAGTTTGTTGATTCGGTCCCACCAAGATTGGTAAATTGTGTGTAACAGTTAGATTTTGTGTGGAGGCTATATATACCCCTCCACCTCCTCTTCATTCATGGAGAGAGCCATCAGAACAAACCTACACTTCCAACTTACCAGTTCTGAGAGAGAACCACCTACTCATGTGTTGAGGCCAAGATATTCCATTCCTACCATATGAATCTTGATCTCTAGCCTTCCCCAAGTTGCTTTCCACTCAAATCTTCTTTCCACCAGATCCAAATACTATGAGAGAGAGTTGAGTGTTGGGGAGACTATCATTTGAAGCACAAGAGCAAGGAGTTCATCATCAACGCACCATTTGTTACTTCTTGGAGAGTGGTGTCTCCTAGATTGGCTAGGTGTCACTTGGGAGCCTCCGACAAGATTGTGGAGTTGAACCAAGGAGTTTGTAAGGGCAAGGAGATCGCCTACTTCGTGAAGATCTACCGCTAGTGAGGCAAGTCCTTCGTGGGCGACGACCATGGTGGGATAGACAAGGTTGCTTCTTCGTGGACCCTTCTTGGGTGGAGCCCTCCGTGGACTCGCCCAGCCGTTATCCTTCGTGGGTTGAAGTCTCCATCAACGTGGATGTACGATAGCACCACCTATCGGAACCATGACAAAAACATCCGTGTCTCCAACTGCGTTTGAATCCTCCAAACCCTTCCCCTTACTTTCTTGCAAGTTGCATGCTTTAATTTCCGCTGCCTATATACTCTTTGCATGCTTGCTTGAATTGTGTGATGATTGCTTGACTTGTCCAAATATAGCTAAAATCTGCCAAACTCTAAAATTGGGAAAAGGTTAAGTTTTTAATTGGTCAAGTAGTCTAATCACCCCCCTCTAGACATACTTCAAGGTCCTACAAGTGGTATCAGATCTTTGGTCTCCATTTGCTTTGATTTCCATAGCTTTTGGTGGTCATAGCCTTGGTTTCACAACCTAGGAGAGTATGGCGTCTAGCGAGGGAAATTATCACCATAGAGGTCCTTACTTTGATGGTACTAATTTTGCTAGTTGGAAGCATAAGATGAAAATGCATATTCTCGGACATAACCCCGCCATTTGGGCTATTGTTTGTATTGGCTTGCAAGGTGAATTCTTTGATGGGAGAGAGCCGAACCGTGAAGCTAATCCGGATGAATTGAAGATGCTGCAATACAATGCTCAAGCTTGTGATATCCTCTTCAATGGTTTGTGCCCCGAAGAATTCAACAAAATCAGCCATCTTGAGAATGCAAAGGAAATTTTTGACACTTTGATTGATATGCATGAAGGTACCGACTCTGTCAAGGAATCCAAGTTGGATGTGCTCCTAAGTCAGCTTGATAAGTTCAAAATGAAGGATGGTGAAGGCGTCGCTTAAATGTACTCTAGGCTTGCTCTTATCTGAAATGAGATTGCCGGCTTAGGGAGTGAAGAGATGACCGACAGATTCATCATCAAGAAGATCCTAAGAGCGTTGGATGGAAAATATGATACCGTGTGCACATTGATTCAAATGATGCCCAGTTACAAGAATCTCAAGCCAACGAAAGTCATTGGTAGAATTGTTGCTCATGATATGTTACTCAAGGATAAGGAGGAACTTCACAACAAGTCAAGTGGTGCTTACAAAGCCTCATGTGAAGCCCCCACATCATCAAGTGAGAAACAAACCTTCAATGAAGAATTGAGCTTAATGGTGAATAATTTCAACAAATTCTACAAGAGTAGAAGCAAAGAAAGAAGCTCTAAGTCAAGGTCCTACAATGACAAAAGATCTTCCAGTCGAGAGCGCAATTGCTACAGTTGTGGGAGACCCGGACACTATTCCAATGAGTGTATGGCACCCTACAAAAGAAGAGAAGATTCTCCTAAAAGAAGAAGTAGAAGAGAAGAATCACCACCAAGAGAGAGGAGGAGTAGAGATGATCGTTATGAATGAAGACCCTCACGAAGAAGCAAGGATTCGGAAAGGAAGGACAAGTCATCTAGGAGCTACACAAAACGAAGACATCAAGCTCATGTTGGTGAATGGGTATCCGGTTCCGACTCTGAACATCACTCCGAGAGAAGCTATCACTCCGACTCCGAACATACTCAAGATGAAGGTGTTGCCGGTCTAGCACTTGTGTCGACCAACTCCTACGACATCTTTGAATCACCAAATGAAGGAATTGGAAGATGCTTCATGGCTAAAGGCCCTAAGGTAACTCATCCCTAGTATGTTGATTTTAATAGTGATGAAGATGACTTGCTAGGTGATGATGATTTACTTATTGACAACTCTAGTGATGAATACTATGATGAAACGTCAATTAATCATGCTAAACAAGATAAACCGAATGAAAATGATAAGGAGAAGATTGAGCTTCTAACTAAAGAACTAAACACTCTTAAGTTAGCTCATGAAACTATCTTCGAAAATCATCGAGAACTTTTAAGGGCTCATGAGAAGTTACGCTATGAAAAGCTCAATCTTGAGCAAGAGCATGAGTTCTTAAAGGCAATCAATGATGATCTTCGCAAGAAAAGTTCTTCTTATATTGCCAAGCGTTTACTCTTATCTACTTACATGCCTCAAGTCAAGTCTAGTAACAAGAACAATAAAGATTCTTCATCTAGTAGTAATAATAACAATTCTAAATCCAATATTGTTTCTTCTAGTAGTTCTCTTGATTACACTAATGATTCTCTTAGCCAAGTTACACTTGAGCAAGAAAATAGCTTATTGAAGGGAATTATAGAGAAAGGTGTATACAAGAGCCTTGCAGGGAGTAAGCAATTCGAGGAAATTGTACGCAAGCAAGGAAGGCACCAGAAGAATCAAGGTGTTGGTTTTGAACAAAAGTTCAATGCCAATGGAGTTGAGTGGGAAGAAGATCAATACCCCATGATGAAGTTTGTTCCTCAACAAGAGAAGTATGATCCTACTTCCTTCAAGGGAACACACGCACAAGATGATCTTCCACCACAAGACCACAAGAACAAAGGCAAGACAAGCTTCAAGAGGAGATTGATGTATTTGAAGAAGCACCTAAGGCCTTGGTCAAGTGGGTTCCCAAGACTACGTCAAGTTCTACTTCATCAAGCACAACCACTACACCAAGGATTCCCATCAAGATGATGTGGATCCCGAAGAAGAAGAACTAGAGAGTTCTTGAGGGTGAATCCTCCAACACTCTTCACTCATATCATTATGGCAAGGACAAGTGCAATCAACTTCCACATCTTGCACTAGTTCAAGGAGTCACAAACCCTCATGTTGGTAAGGCAAGGGACAAGGTAACCTAATGATTTCATGGACATCATCTTGTGTGTGCATCACTCTATGTCTATGGATATTCTTGTTTGTTCCTTGTGGGACTAACCCATGTAGGTATTGAAAGTGCAACACACTCCAAAGGATTGCTCCAAAAGATCTACATCAACATTGAGCATCCACATCTTCAACACCTACATGAAGTCATCATCGACGAAACCCAAGGTTAGTTCATCCCTCAAAAGGGGGATCTCACATCTAGGGGGAGCTTAACTCTAAGAATTGAGTCAAAGCAACTCTAATGGTGTGAACACATCAATGCATTATGTAAAAGTGGTAACCCCACTTGAGCTTAAACGATGAGTATGACCTATGATCAAATGTTCTCATTTGACTCCTAAGTCAATATACTCATATATAGATGACCTAGTCATCACCAATTGTTTGATAGATGCTAGAATTGGTTGTGCATGCTTTGCCACATATTTCATTTGTCATTTTATTGTGTGAGCATGTTGGTTGCATATTTTACTCATTCGAGGACATCCACTTGTTGTTTGATTGATTGGTTTCTTTTTCTTTGGCCAAGTGGATGGACAAGAATGCCTAAGAACCTTCTCTAGCTATCTATGCTTTTCTCATCTCAAACTCTATTCATGCTACATCAAAAAATTTGATCAAGTCAGATTCGAACCACTCCGTGTGAGGAGCACTCGGAGTCCCTGATTCATCATAGACTTAAGCTTCCAAAACTTCTTTGTGATTTTTGGTCAGACCGATTCCTCCATTTCGGTCCTACCGAGATCACTAAGTCGATCTAGGTTTTTAATCTCGGTGCAACCGATTTGAACTTTTCGGTCACACCGAGTTGCTGTAACTGTATGCAGTTATGCATCTCGGTGCCACCGAGTTGTTCCACTCGATCACACCGACAGTGTCGGGCTATATATACTCACGGGCAAATTTTGGAAAACTTCCTTCGAAACTCTTCGCCCGCGCATAGCTCGCTCTGCCTACCAGGTCTACGGATCATCAACTTCGTCGCCAGCCGCCTCCTGTTGCTGGTCTCCACTGCCGTCAACGGATTTCGCCGTTGTCGCCGTAGCGAGTTCACCTCCGAACTAGGGTATGAACTCGATCACAGTGCTATCTTCATCTGATTCTCAGCACATTGTGTTTGTAATGCATCTTGCCATGATTGAAACACTCCTATCCAGTCAATGTGATCCTTAGAATAGATGCGATTCAAAAATTTAGGGTTAGGTTTCCGCCGAAACCATCTCGGACCCACCGAGTTGAAAAACTTGGTCCCACCGATTTGGCTAACGCCATTGCACTAGTAAGTCTCGGTCTGACCGAGAATTACAAATCGGTGTGACTTATTTTAGAACTTTGTGAAATCCTAGCAGTCTCGGTGCCACCGAACTGTGACTCGGTCTGACCGAGTTCACTAGTGTAGGTTCCAAAACTGCTTCGGTATCACCGAGTTTGAAAATCGGTAGATCCGAAATGCTTTCTGTGGGAACTAAAACTAAGTTTTTTTTTTGAATCATTCTTTTGCAAAAATCTCTGCATTTTGTGATGCTCATCCATTCTATCTCATCTATAACTATTCACAGGGTCAGCAGTCAGTGATTTGCAGCATGTCAGACCAAAGTGATAGTCAGAACAAGTCAGCAGAGCAGATTCACATGAGTGAGGGCACTAGTCCCTCTAGCAGCTCAGATGAAGGGAGCAGAAGCACTCCAAGCAATTTGCCCAAAGCAGCCACAAGAGGAAGAAGGAAGAGAACCTCAGACTCTGAGGATGAGGATTATGTGGCTGTTGAAGATGAGGCTACTTCCAAGAAGGTAGTGCTCAAGAAGGTGCACAGCTCAACTGCAGTAAAGCCAGGCATGAGGATCAAAAGGCCAGCAGGAAGACAGCCAATGTCCAAAGCCAGAGGATCAACTCAAGTACCTGAAAAGCCCGATCCCAAAGAGCCAGCTGCAGAAGGAAAGAAAGGGAAGGAAAGGGTTAAGAAGATCATGGCCAGAGTTGTTGGTCAACCTTCCATGATGGAAGAGGGAGAAGAGGTTGCTGAACCAGCACCCAAGGCACAGAAGCTTATGTGTGATGCTATAAAGTCAGGGGCTGCAACATCAAAGCCCAAAGAAGCACCCAAAGCTGCCCCCAAGCCCAAGATTGCACCTAAGAGGAATACCGGGAGTATACCAGCAGCTGAGAAGAACAAGGCCCCAATGCCTGATGTTGCTTCTGAGGAAGATGAAGAAGGGTAGGTCCTAATGAAGCTCAAACCCAAGATCCCAGACCACAATGATGCTCATCCTGTGGCTGAGGACATGAATATCAGGAGAGACTCAGGGTTGAGGCTATGGAGATTGTCAGATCCATATGACACCAGGAGAAGGATTGATGTATATTACAGCTTCCACACCAAGGAGCAGCAGGACTTCTATGAGACAATCTTGTTGGACAAGAAGCCCATAGTGTGTGATATGAGGTGGGTCGACTGGACGTACATGAAGGAGAATGAAGAACACTATCCTGGAGTATATGATAGTTTTGTTACCTGTGGAGTTGCAGATTTTGTTGGGCAAAAGCTCACCAACTGGAATGATGAACTCATTATGCAATTCTACTCCACAACACACTTCTATCCAGATGGGAGGATAGTTTGGATGTCTGAAGGAACAAGATACCAGTCAACCATAGAGGAATGGGCAAGTCTGATCAATGCCCCAGAGGAGAGTGAAGATGACTTGGATGTATATGCCAAGAAGAAGATGGGAGACAATACTATGTCACATATGTGCAAGGAGATCCCAGACAGAGCTCTTGAGACTTTCTCGTTTGGGTCAGTCCATTTTCTTCTATCAGGGCTGCCTACGATCAACTGGATCTTAAGGCACACTCTTTTGCCCAAATTAGGTGACCACAACATGATCAGAGGGCATGCAATTAACTTGCTACACATATTTGATGTGCCACATAAATTCAAGGTCATGAGCCTTATGGTTGAAACTGTCAAAAGGACTGCAGCAAATCAAAAGAGAAGTTGTGGATATGCCCCACAGATTCAGGAGTTGATTAACTCAAAAATGGGCACAGGAAAATATCTGTTGGATAAGGAACATTTTTCTCTCTATCCAGACTTTGAGGAGAATCAAGTTGTCATGAATGAGAATGAACCATCATCAGTGCAAGCTCAAGAGAAGAAGGAGAAAGCAAGGAAATAGAAGGCTGCCAAGATGCCAACTCAAGAGGAGGCATCTGAATACTTTTTGAAGAACAAACAGGAGCAGCTTGGTTACTTGATAGCATCAACATTGAGGATTGAGAAAGGGTTGGCCACCCTAACTCAAAACCAGGAGAGCCTGGAAAGAATCATGGAACAAAAATTCTATGATCTTGATGTCAAAGTAACTGAGATCCAGTCAGTTGTGGAACAGCTTCAGGATGACATGCAGGAGAGGAAGGGCAAGACAACCACTGATGCATTTGCGAGAGTGCCTAGAGCTCAGAGGTCAGCTGCAGTGCCTGTGACAGACACTAGAGCCACATCATCAGCACTAGCTAGAGCTCCTACAACTCCAGTGCAACCAGCTCCAGCATCAACTCCTCCAGCACCATCTACATGAACTGAAGTCTTTGTCCAAGGAGCTATCTCTACACCACCACCACTTGAAGACCAAGCCTGAGAGTCGATCTAGCACTATGCATTTTCTATGAACTTTTTGTAACTTGTTGCCAAAGGGGGAGAAAAATGTATAGATCATAGGCTTCAAGAGAGAGAGTGTTGCTTTTGTTCTCTCTTGTCTTCTTGGTTGAACTTTGTTTGCTTTTGATTGCTTGAGATACTATGCAATTACCTGTGAGACATTGATGATCATGTGTTTGATCATAAGCTACACTTATGCTTGTTTGATGATATTATCTTACCTATCCTTATATGATCATTCACTTTGCTTGGTGATGAGTGCATGTATTCAATCTTTATTATTTTGAGCGCTCCACCAAGATGCATGTGACATGGAAGAGTAACCCATGAGCCTAATTCCTTGTGCATTTGCAGTCCAAAGTAAATCTTAAAATATGCACAAATTTAGGGGGAGCTCTTGCTTATCACATACTTCTCAAAGCGACGATGTTTTTCAATCTTATTATCATTTGTCGAAGCTTTGATCTATATGTTGTCATCAATTACAAAAAGGGGGAGATTGAAAGTGCAACTATCCCTAGGTGGTTTTGGTAATTCATAACAACATATAGCTCATTGAGCTAATGCTATTCCAAGACAAATATTTCAGGAAAGCTCAATGAATGGCATGGCATGGATGATGAAAGTGGATCCCTCAAAATATCAAGGACAAAGGATTGGCTCAAGCTCAAAAGCTCAAGACTCTTCATTTTACATTTTAGTGATCCAAGATCACATTGAGTCTATAGGAAAAGCCAATACTATCAAGGAGGGATGAGGTGTTGCTTAATGATCCTCTTGCTTCAAGTGCTTAGTGATATGCTCCAAATACCCTCAACTACTTTCCCACATCCACATATGACCTAAACCTAAAGTCAAAATCGGTCACACCGATTCTTTCTATCCGGCGCCACCGAGTTTAGATGTCATAGCCACTGCCACAAACCCTAGGCAAATTGGTCTCACCGATAGGGATCTCGGTCTCACCGAGATGGGATTGTAATCTCTCTGTTTCCCTTCGTAACGTTTCGGTCTAAGAGCGATCGGTTCACCGAAATTGCAATGTAAACTCTCTGTTCCCTTTCGTAACATTTCGGTCTCACCGCAAAGAGCGGATCGGTCCCACCGAGTTTATCTGACCAACTCTTTGGTTAGCTAATTACCAAAATCGGTCTCACCGAGTTTGTCTAATCGGTCTCACCGAGATTAAGTTATGCCCTAACCCTAACCATATCGGTCCTACCGAGTTGCATGTCAGTCCCACCGAAAATCCTAATGGTCACTAGGTTTACTGAATCGGTCCGACCGAGTTTGTTGATTCGGTCCCACCGTGATTGGTAAATTGTGTGTAACGGTTAGATTTTGTGTGGAGGCTATATATACCCCTCCACCTCCTCTTCATTTGTGGAGAGAGCCATCAGAACAAACCTACACTTCCAACTTACCAGTTCTGAGAGAGAACCACCTACTCATGTGTTGAGGCCAAGATATTCCATTCCTACCATATGAATCTTGATCTCTAGCCTTCCCCAAGTTGCTTTCCACTCAAATATTCTTTACACCAGATCCAAATCCTATGAGATAGAGTTGAGTGTTGGGGAGACTATCATTTGAAGCACAAGAGCAAGGAGTTCATCATCAACGCACCATTTGTTACTTCTTGGAGAGTGGTGTCTCCTAGATTGGCTAGGTGTCACTTGGGAGCCTTCGACAAGATTGTGGAGTTGAACCAAGGAGTTTGTAAGGGCAAGGAGATCGCCTACTTCGTCAAGATCTACCTCTAGTGAGTTGAAGTGGACTCGCGCAGCCATTACCCTTCGTGGGTTGAAGTCTCCATCAACATGGATGTACGATAGCACCACCTATCGGAACCATGACAAAAACATCCGTGTCTCCAACTGCGTTTGAATCCTCCAAACCCTTCCCCTTACTTTCTTGCAAGTTGCATGCTTTAATTTCCGCTGCCTATATACTCTTTGCATGCTTGCTTGAATTGTGTGATGATTGCTTGACTTGTCCAAATATAGCTAAAATCTGCCAAACTCTAAAATTGGGAAAATGTTAAGTTTTTAATTGGTCAAGTAGTCTAATAACCCCCCCTCTAGACATACTTCAAGGTCCTACAGACGCAGTGGCAAAGGCGTGGAACTTTGCCAGCAGGGCTTCCGCCCGGCCCTTCACGGCTTCGGCAGCAGCGGCGGAGCGCTCGGCGTCCACGGGCTCCAGCAGATCGTCAAGGTTGGCGTCGGGGTCATGAAGGTAGACGTGGCTGAGGACACGCGTTAGTGCTACAGAATAAAAGACGCGAGCTTTGACCTCAGCCATGGGGCCGACGCCGGCCACGACTTCCTCAAGCGCTTCGACGAAGAAGGGAAGCAGCTGGGCGGGGCCATCCTTGGCCCCGGCCAGCGGCTTCTCCAGGCCATCTTCATAGAGTGACTTCAGCACCTTGCGAGACCTCACCTCAAGATCCGTGAAGGCCACGCGATCCTCGGCCAGGACCTTAGCCTTAGCATCCAGCTCGGCCCTTTCCACCTTCAACTTTTGCTCCAGCGTCTTCAGTCGGCTGCGTTCAGCAGCCAGCTTAGTGTCGCGGTCCCCGATGGCGCTCTCCCGAGCCTTCATATTCTCATCCTTCACTTGGCGATCGTGGGCTCCCTTGGCAAGCTCATCGCGTAGACCCTGCAACTCGACCTCCATCGCCTTGCAGCAGCCCAGGGCGGCCACGGTGTCCTTCAGCGCTGCATCGCGGGTGGCTGCGGCTTGCATGGTGGTTTGCTTCTCCTCCTCGGAAGCTGCCGCAACCCCGCTCAGTGCCGCTCGAACAGAGGCGTCAAAGTGAGCCCAGCCAGAGACCCGCTCCAGGCGCCCATCTACAAAGTGGGAGTTGGTGCCCTGGAGGTCTTCCCGCAGTCGGCCAAGCTTGATAAAGGCACGATCCAAGACGGCGGAGGAGGCAGAGGAGTCAGGAACCAATGGTGCAGGAGGAGAAGGCGACAACGTTACCACAACTTCGAAGACTGGGAGCTCCCGAGTCTTGGCAACCTCAGCAACAACATGAAGCGCTGGCACCTCTAGGGTCAGCGGGGCCATGGGGGCTGGCACCTCGCCAGGACGCTCCTCCAGTCCTCGCGAGGACGACCAGACAGGGGAGGTGCAAGCCCCACTGCCTCCCCTCCCCACAGGGGAAGGCGCAACTGCGACAGATGAGCCTACCCCAGGCGGGGCCGCCGCGCCCCCCTTCAGCTTCTTCGCCGCAAGTGGTGGCCTAACCAAATGATGGAAGGCGTCATGCCCTGACAGCCAATACAAGAACAAAACGGAGTTCAAGCACTTACTGGTCAACTACGGCATGTTCTGGTGGTCTCTTGCCGAGCTTAAAACCTGTGAGTCTCTTGGTCCGAGGCGCATCCTCGAGAGGTCCAGAGGCAGAAGAGGGCACACCGGAAGGGCTAGAGGCAGCTTCGGGTAGTGCCTGGGTAGGAGTAGCCCCTCAGGAGATCAGCCCTAACATGTCCTTCTTCAGGATCGCGGGCAGGTCCTCTTTCTCTCGCCTGGCAACGGCCTCGTCGTCATCCGGCAGGGTGCGAAGGATGTTGGCCCTGCGCTGGGGGGAAGTCTCCCCCGTCCCCTCAGCGGTCGCCTCAGAGTCGCGCTCCTCTTTGTCTTCGTCTTCCTCTCCTCCACCGCGGGAATCATCAGAAGACAACTCCACCAGCACCGCCGCCTCCTAGCCCTCGGGAGGCACCTCCAGTACCAGACCGCGCCCCTCAAAGGTAGGCATCTCATCCACCACCTCCTGCCAGTCATCGGAAGGAACAAGGGAGTAGGAGCCCCCTCCAAGCCTTCCACGTCCTCTCCGACTAAGAGGTGGAGGGCTGCAACCAGATCCTCGTCGGCCAGGGCCACCGAGTTCAGGCAGAGATCGTCGTCCCCGCCCCCAAGCCTCTACAGCAGGCGCGAGTGCACCTGAAGTAGAGCCACCCGCTGCTTCAAGAATTCCCTTAGGAGCGTGGCCCCAGTCAGCTTCACAGCCTTCATGTTCCCGGCCTCAGGTCGGCGTTCATCTTCTCCAGCATCGACTTCGCCCGCCAGTCGTCAAGCTTTGCGCGAGACCACGCCTCGTCAGCCTGGGGCTGCTCCATGGGCAACACCAATCGAGAGTGGATGCATCCGGCATCCAGCATGGCCCACTTGCTCCAGAAGCCATCAACCCTCTTCCCGGTCTTCGAAATCGCGTTGGCCTTGGAGTACGCGATGAAGCCGACGCATGCCGAGGTATGGCTGCCGAGGATTCGGAGGGAGAAGAAGTGGCGCAACAAAGCCACGGACGACATCACCCCGACGTGCGCCTCGCAGTAGTAGGCGAAAATCGACAAAAGGAGAATAGAGTTTGGATGGAGATGGAGGGCCTGCAACCTGTAATGGCAGAGGATGGCATAGAAGAACTCGGAGAAAGGAGGCACCAGGCCAGCGATGACGGTGCTCATGAAGAAGGGGTAGAAGGTGCTCCCATTTGCCTCCGGATGGGCGGAGCCGGCCCGGAGTCCGGTCTCCCTCATCTCACTGCCTTGCGCTGCCGTCATCAGGCGCGTAGTAGCGAGACTCTTCTCCGTCATGTTTGGGGGATCCAAGGCCGGCGACTACCAAGCCGCCAGAGCCTCGGCCACTACCATGCGGGGCGCCATCGCTCGCTAGGAGAAGAAGGATGGAGTGGATCTGGAGATTTAGGAAGCAAGAGAGCAAGTGCAAGGAAGGGGATCTGGAGCAAGGCGAATGAGGGCAATGAAGGTAAGCCTAACCCAGGCCAGCCTTTTGTCAATCAGGCAGTTGCCGAGATAGCGTGGGGAAGCAGAGACGCCCACGTCCCATAAGTTGCCACGCATCACCCAAGGCCGCAGGCTGTTGGGTCACGCGGTGCTTCGCACTTGCCCTTTCGCTTTGCTGCTAAGCCAAGTCCGAGCGCGCCTTGGGCCCGGGGGCTACTGTCAGTGTTCTGGGAACGGGGGTCCCCAGACTTGCCTGCCTGCAAGAAGTGGCCTAGTACGGTCCCCGTCTTCATCAACAAACACTCAAGACCCTCACGAGGGGCCAAGCCTCGCGGTGCGGACGACACAAGGCTTCCTCAGGGGCGGCCTCACCAGGCAGGCTCACGAGGAGGCGGAAAGATCAAGGCAAGGAGTACCTCACGAGGTGCTCGTGACGCAATCCATGACGATCGAGACCAAGTGGACGCCAGGCGGGCGCCAGCCGGCGCACTGTCCTCGCTTCCTCTTTGGTGCAAAGGGGGCAAGCGCAGGTGCGGAGTACCAAGGCATTCGGCAAAGGTTTCCATATCAGTGCAATGAGACCAACACCAGCAGAGCGGCAGGATGGAGGTCATCATGGAGCCCAAGACGGCGTCATCACCAGTGCCTTTGGTAGTCGAAGACCAACTTTAGTCAGGATAGCTTGTACTAGCTGCCCCCCTTCAAAATGGCCGTTGTTGGTTCCCTTCCCGCTCAATATTTGGGATGAGGACCAAGGCCTCTCTATATAGGGCTTGTTACCATAGTAGAGAGGGGATCAGATCAGAGGGGATGTCATCTGGACCGAATCGCCGGCCGATTAGATAGAATCCTTCCCAAGTAGAACACCGAACCAGCTCAAGAACACCCCTCGCGAGGCTGTTCTTCCTCTGTACTGTTCATCATCAGCCAAGAGGCAATCCACCACACCACACACTGGAGTAGGGTCTTACACCACAACGGTGGCCCGAACCAGTATAAATCTTGCGTCCCTTGTGTTGTACATCGTGCTAGCCTAGATCCGCGGCGAGGTTTTGGGGCGTGGATCGGTAGGGAGTAGATCTTCGTGCGCACCCTAGAGTTTGAACCTTAAGGGTTTTGCCGGAACCTGATATCCGACAAATGCCCTAATCTAGTGTGTGTTGTGGTGGATTGCCTCTTGGGCTGATGATGAAAAGTATAGAGGAAGAACAACCTCGCGAGGAGAGGTGTTCTTCTGGTGGTGTGTGGATGAGCTAGGCTTGGATTTGCATGGCTCTAGGTGAGATCAGATCTCATCAGATGGCTTCTACTGTGGTGGCTAGCCCTATTTATAGAGGCCCTGGTCCTCTTCCCGAATATTGAGCGGGAAGTGAGTCAACAACGGCCATTTCGAAAGGGACAGATAGTACAAGCTATCCTGACTAAAGGTGGTCTTCGACTGCCAAAGGTACTGGTGATGACGCCGCCTTGGGCCCCACGGTGACCTCCATCTTGCCGTCCTGCTGGTCTTGGTCTTGTTGCACTGATATGGAAACCTTTGCCTCATGCGCATTACTCCGCGTCTGCACTTGCCTCCTTTGCACCAAAGAGGAAATGGGAACACTGCGCAGGCTGGCGCCCATCTGGTCTCGATCGTCATGGCTTGTGTCATGAGCACCTCCCGAGGTACCCGTTGCCTTCATCTCTCCGCCTCCTCGCGAGCCTGCCTGGTGAGGCTGCCCCCTGAGGAGGCCTTGCATCGTCTGCCCCGCGAGGCTTGGCACCTTGTGAGGGTCTTGAGTGTTCGTTGATGAAGATGGGCCGTACTGGGCCACTGGCTGGGCCACGCCGCAGGCCGCAGGCAGACAAGTCTGGGGACCCCCGTTCCTAGAACACCGACAGTAGCCCCCGGGCCCAAGGCGCGCTCGGACTTGGCTTAGCAGTGAAGCCAAAGGGCAAGTGCGGAGCACAGCGGGACCCAATAGCCTGCGGCCTTGGTCGCCACGTGGCGATTGATTGGACATGGGCGTCTCTGCTTCCCCATGCTGCCTCGGCAACTGCCCGATTTGACGAGTCCCTGCTACATACAAAAGGAGTCATCATTACCTGCGATCGTGGAGGTCGATGGTTGGCCTCCCTTGGGATATAAATGAGGAGGGGGCGAGAACCCCGCCGCCCATCTCTGCTTGCTTCGCCTGCCTCTTCTCCTTGCTCCACCCCCATCCTTGACGCCAATGGCACCGATCCGTAGGTTCTCATCCGAAGAGAAGGGAAATCCCCCCAGGAAGGGGCTTGACCCGCTCCCGCGAAAGAATAGACCGGTCCCTTGCTGCCGCGGCGAGGTTGCGAGGTCGGAGATGACGAGGTCTTGGTACGAGCGGCCACCTCCTGGGTTCCTGCTACCCTTGTATGCCCGGGCCAAGGGCCCTGGAGCAAGGGATGACGAGCAACGCCGCCCGCGCCGTAGGCGAGGTCAATGAGCTATGGCAGCACGCGCCGCTGCTCCTGGAGTCCATGTTGCGGACTCCTCTCGCGAGCTTGTGCTTCACGCTGCGATGCCTCCAAGCACCTGGATCCACTTCCCTTCATTCTTCGCTTTCAAGATGCTGCCGAGGGGGCCTCTCGGGCTTTGGTTGCAGCACGTCGACTGCGGTGCTCCGGGGACCAGAGCGGAGGTTGAAGTCATCGCTCCGGGCAAGGTCTTCATGACCTGAGGCTGGGGCGAGGTTGCCCGGGTCTGCCGAACAGGGGGTGCCCTCGTGATTCATTTTGAATACGATGGCGCCACCTTGATGCTCTTCAAGGTCTTCGATGCAGAGGGCCATCGGCTAGAGTGCTGCCCCGGAGGAGGCAGTCAGGACATCGACGCGGCAGGGGCTAGGCCTACCGTTCGCTTCCCCAATAGCTCCTCCAATGGCAGCAGTGACGCTTGGGAGTCCAGTGACTCTCCCGAGCTCTTTGTGACTCTGTAGACGAGCGACGATAGCTACGTGCCTCCGAGCTCGCGCCGTGCCTGCAGCAAGGCGGTTGCATCAGGCCGTCGCCGCAGCTGATCTGGATGGGGTTGGCACCGTCCTCCCGTGGCCCACTGTTGATGATGGTGTCGGCTGTGGAGGCACGTGTAGTTAGAACTCCTTAGGAATCTCATTTTTTGTTCCCTACGAGGGATCGAGAAAACACCCCATGGGGGCATGTAAAGGGTCCGTGATGCCTTTTTTGTTCCCCCTTTCTAACCTCGCGAAGGCCTGAGCGCTCTACACTGACAGGTCCCGGTGCCCAGGCAGGCTTCAGCCATCGCAGGTATGCCAGGTCGCGATGCCGTGGTCAAGGCCAGGAGGTGAGCGGCCTGAGGTCCAGTAAGAGCCCCTGAGGCGCGATGCTCAGGAGGTCCCCTTTCACGTGCAAGCAACCATCAAGAGGTGAGAAAGGAAGGCACCGTTGCCGCTACAGAGCCGCATCAAGTGTTGGTTCCGTGCTGCATCGATTAGCTGCTCCGAGCGTGAAACTTATCTTGGTAATATGGAGTCGCTCCCTTGTGTTACGCCAGACCTGTACATCAGCCGCTGCGGTGTAGCTAGGTTAGGCCCTCGCGAGCTTTCCCTTCCTTCCCACACTCTCCTTCGTGCTCTACGTCCTCAGGTCCCGGCCCTCGAGCGAGCTCAGCCGACGCTGGTATGCCAGGTCGCGATGTCGTGGTCAAGGCCAGGGGGTGAGGGCTGGAGAGCCAGTAAGAGCTCCAGAGTCACGATACTCTGGAGCCCCCCTTTTAACGTGCAAGAGGATTGTGTGGGAAAGGAAGAGAGGGCCCGTGATGCCACCCACTGAAATCCTCAGGAGGTTCCTGCAAGTAGTCATGAGAGGAACACGGGTTGCCATTACGATTGCCGGCCAGCCATTGGTTGTTCCAAGCGAGAGGTGAGGGCACTGAGGGCCTGGTGAGGTGACGCTTGCGGGGCTGACATGGGCCAGAGCTCGACCACCCAGATTTGTCGGTGTTGCAGGGATAGACCCATGTGCAAGCGCCATGCCAGCGTGAGCGGCTCCCATGGCAGATGTCAATCGAGCAAGCGATTATCTCAGGCAAGTTAGGCATGCAAGGCAAATCATCTTAGGTAAATGCAAGAGGGGTACACGTCACTAGGTCAGGCCCGAGCGGCTTGGGGATGATGCAGCCCGAGGGGCGCCCCCAGCAAAGTAAACTGAAGACATAAGAAAAAGATACATGCTGCAGGGACGGACCCACGCGACCTGGGAACGATGCAGCCCTGAGGGCGCTCCGAGCTGAAATGAACTCGGAAGATGTCACCTGGTACCGTTGTAGGAGGGGTTTTGGATTAGCTGAAGATACTACTGAAGGCGCACGGTGAAGAGACCGACCCTCACGAGCCACTAAAGCCCGAAGGCTCGAGAGGCTTTGCGGGTCCAGGTGGCTCCTCAAGGACCGTCTCCATCTCCACAAGGACCACGTGATGCATGGCCTCCTGAGCTGCTAGAATGCTCCGCAGATGGCGCTGGTGGGTAGTAGCCGCGTTCAGCAGGCTGAAAGGCATGCGAGCGTAGCTGTGTGGCGGACCCTTGCATCGTCCCACATGCGAAGGCCAGAGACGCGGTTTAGTTGAGCCCTGGGACGTCGATGCAGACGCGCAGCCCACCATCCTCGCCTGGATGTGGGGCCACACAGGGCAAGCGGCAATTGCCGCGCATGGCTCTTGCTTCTTGAAGCTCCTGAGTGACCTTGGGGATGAACTCCTGAACATTGGGCTCTCCACGCCCTGAGACTTCCTGAGGGAAATGTGCCGCGAAGCACGCCTCCAAGTGGTGCCCGAGTGCCTCCCTTGTGATTTTGGCAAAGTCTGAGGCCCTCCAAAAGAGAGCCCTCGACCCCTACCCAAGGAGGGCGCCGGGCGCGCCTTCCTATGCGATGGAAGGAGGAGCCCCTTGCACGGGCGCTGATCCTGATTCGGCGCCTCCTGAGATGCCAACCTCCCGAAGCCTGGAGCTGAGCGGTGTCTTCTTCTTCTTGGGGACTAGCTCAGGAGGATCCTCGCCCCTGCTGTCCGGGTCCTTGATTGATGCAGCTTGGAAGGCACGTTCGAGGGAGCACACTACATCTCTTTCTTCGCAGGGGACCGTGATGATTCTGCCGCTTCCTGGCATCTTGAGGACATTGTAGCCATGGTGTGTCACTGCCATGAACTTGGCCAGGGCTAGATACCCGAGGATGGCATTGTACAGTAGGCGGATGTGAGCGACATCGAAGTCGATGACCTTTGTAACGCCCCGGATACAACTTTCCATATTCGTAACTCCAACTCTTGCCTTTTCCGGAGATGAGATATGTTTTTCCTCCGTGGTTGGGTTTTGTCTGCTGTTTTGCATTTTGTTCTTGTTATGCATTTCATCATCGCATCATTCGCATTGCATTCGCACTCTATTGCCATCATTGTTTTCAAACTTGCATCCGTTCGGGTTCCGCCGGTTCTCTCCGTTGTCCGTTCTGAGCCCGACCACACTCGCACGCGCCCGCGGCACCTCTGAAATATTATTTTATAAGTGGCATAAAAATGTTCTCGGAATCGGTTGCAACTTGTCGTGCGGTCTTATTATAGTGTAGACAGACCGCCTGCCAAGTTTCGTCGCATTCAGAGTTCATTTGATAGCCCAACCGTTAAATATATAGCGGCACCGTCGCCGGTTCATTCGTCGGACGTGCTGGTCTTCGAAATCGTGCCGGGCTGCATTTCTTCTCTCTCTCCTATCAGCCCAAGCCTCTCACACAGCCCACTAGCCCACCTATCTAACCCCCTCCGCTCCGGACCATTGGATCGAGATCCGATGTCCGATAACGGAGCAAAAATCCCCTAACCCTAGCCCCTACCCTATATAAACACCCCCTCCTTCCATTTTGGGCAGCCTAGCCCCTCCACCTACCTCTAGCCTCCCTCCTCTTCGGATTCAGCGCCGCCCCACTCCACCTCCGCCACTTGGCGCCGCCGCCGGCGCGCCCTGGACCAATCCACGCGCGCCACGTCGCCCCCTGACCGTCTCCAGCCACTGCCCCGCCGCCATGTGGCATCGCCACCTCACCCCGCGCCTCCAGCCGCTCGGGCCCGTCCGAGCCCGTGCGCAGCCTGCCGGGGCCCCGATCTGGGCCGAGGCTCGCTCCGCGCTGCTGCCCCGCAGCGCTCGCCCGTCCCTGCGCCTCGCTCCATGCCGCGGAAGCCGGGCTCCCCGCGAGCTCCTCCGCCTCCCGAGCGCCTCACGCGCTGCCGGCCTCCTCCGGCCGTCGCCGGAGCTGCCCTCTCCGCCGTCCTAGGTCGCCGCTTCCCTCTCTCTCCTGTCTCTCCCTCTGGTTCCTCTCTCTCTCTCAGATCTCTCTCTCTCCCCTTGCAGGAACCCCGCCACTGCCGCCGCCATGGGCTGCCGCCCCGCCCGTGAAGCTCCTCCCCTGCTGGATCCGGTGCCCAGGGGCCCGATCCACCGGTTCCCGGCCTCCCTTGCCGTCGGCTTGCCCGGATCAGGCGGATCCGGCGAGGTCAACTGTCCGCCCGCCCGCGTTGACCGATGCGTCCCTCCGCGTGGGCCTTCCTCTGCAGCGCCTCAGGCCCAGCGCCCCAGGCCCAGCCGCAGCCAGCGCCCCAGGCCCAGCCGCCGCCAGCGCCCCAGGCCCAGCCGAAGCCAGCCGGCCTGCCAGGCCTCTCCATCGACCGGCCCATGAGGCCTGGTGAGCAGCCCCGCCCCCGTGCACTGTTGGCCCAGCCAGATTCGGCCCAGAATAGATTTTTTTCCGTTCTGCGATTTGTCTATCATTTCCAGAGATTAACGTTTTACAGAAAACCCCCTAGATTTCATGCATTAATAACTAATTAACTGTGCATCGGATTAAAATAATTTATATATGTAAAATGCTTAGAAAATTGTGTAGATTAATAATATGCCATTTTCATCTATGTTAAAAATGTTTAACTTGCTGTTTATTTAAATTTGCTAATATGCCATGTTAAAATGACTTATTTCATAACTAAATAACCGTAGCTCCATTTTAAATAAACTTTATATGTAAATGGGGTGGAAAAATGCCTAGTTTAACATGGTCCACTTTATTTTACTGCTTAACAAACTTAAAATATGTTCTAGGGCTGAACAGTACCAAATCCATAATTTGCATATGGGGATTTTCCGGAATTGTTGTTTGTTATTTCTGGCCTCATTTAAACTTGCCTAGATAGGTAGTTTCATTATGCTTCACCCCTTGCCATGTTTAATAAAATTTAATATTGTTTGGTAGCTTAACCGAGAGAGAACTAAATAATTGATGTGGTGTTTCGTCAATATGCAACTCATTGCATATTGAGCTCCACTTAATTTGTAGTATTGTGTGTTGCAGTTTGCCATGCCATGCCTATTTAAACCGGTCATGCATCATACTTGTTTGTGCATCATGCCATGTTTATGCTCGTGCATTTACCATGTTGTTTGTTTCTTTCCGGTGTTGCTTCTTAGTTCCGGTAATGTTGCGATTGTGAGGATTCGTTCGACTACGTCTGTTCGTCTTCTTCATGGACTCGTTCTTCTTCCTAGCGGGATTTCAGGCAAGATGACCGCTACCCTGGATCTCACTACTATCATTGCTATGCTAGTTGCTTCGTTCTATCGCTTTGCTGCGCTACCTATCATCTGTTTGTCGAGCCATCCCATGTTGCCATGAACCTCTAACCTTTGACACCTTTCCTATGCAAACCGTTGTTTGGTTATGTTACCGCTTTGCTCAGCCCCTCTTATAGCGTTGCTAGTTGAAGGTGAAGTTGAAGATTGCTCCATGGTGGACAGGATTTTGGTTGGGATATCACAATATCTCTTATATTATTAATGCATCTATATATTTGGTAAAGGGTGGAAGGCTCGGCCTTATGCCTGGTGTTTTGTTCCACTCTTGCCGCCCTAGTTTCTATCATAGCAGTGTTATGTTCCCGGATTTTGTGTTCCTTACGCGGTCAGGTGATTTATGGGACCCCCTCGACAGTTCGCTTTGAATAAAACTCCTCCAGCAAGGCCCAACCTTGGTTTTACCATTTGCCTCACCACCACCTACTTTTCCCTTGGGAGTAATTAACCCAAGGGTCATCTTTATTACAGCCCCCCCGGGCCAGTGCTTGTCTAAGTGTTGGTCCGAACTAGAGCCCTTTGCAGCGCCCCCTCAGGGAAACTTGAGGTCTGGTTTTAGTTGTACGGATTGCTCATCCGGTGTTGCCCAGAGAACGAGATATGTGCAGCTCCTATCGGGATTGTCGGCGCATCGGGCGGTCTTGCTGGTCTTGTTTTACCATTGTTGAAATGTCTTGTAAACCGGGATTCCGAGTCTGATCGGGTCTTCCTGGGACAAGGTCTATTCCTTCGTTGATCGCGAGAGCTTGTCATGGGCTAAGTTGGGACACCCCTGCAGGGTATAATCTTTTGAAAGCCGTGCCTGCGGTTATAGGCAGATGGGAATTTGTTAATGTCCGGTTGTAGATAACTTGACACCAGATCCGAATTAAAACGCATCAACCGTGTGTGTAGCCGTGATGGTCTCTTTTCGGCGGAGTCCGGGAAGTGAACACGGTTTCTGGGTTATGTTTGACGTAAGTAGGAGTTCAGGATCACTTCTTGATCATTGCTAGTTGACGGCCGTTCCTTTGTTTCTCTTCTCGCTCTCATTTGCGTATGTTAGCCACCATATATGCTTAGTCGCTGCTGCAACCTCACCACTTCACCCCTTCCTTTCCTTTAAGCTTTGCTAGTCTTGATACCCATGGTAATGGGATTGCTGAGTCCTCGTGGCTCACAGATTACTACAACAACAGTTGCAGGTACAGGTTATGCGATGATCATGACGCGAGAGCGATGCTTGCTTGCGTTGAGTTCTTCTTCTGCTTCTTCGATCAGGGGATAGATTCCAGGTCGGCAGCCTGGGCTAGCAGGGTGGATGTCATTTGAGTTTCTATTTGTGTTTCATCCGTAGTCGGATGATGCTCTTACGTGATGTATTGTTGTATTCATGCGGCATTGTATGCCTTATGTATGTATCCCCATCTATTATGTAATGTTGATGTAATGATATCCACCTTGCAAAAGCGTTTCAATATGCGGGTCTATCCTTGGTGGGACCTTCGAGTTCCTTTTGGATAGGGTCGCATATTGGGCGTGACACCTTGATGCGGTAGTTGTCGCGCTGGCCGAAGGTGACAGGGAGGCGGACCTGCCCTATTGGAGTGGTGGAACCGTCGGTGACTCCTGAGAAAGGCTTGGTTGGCTGGAGCTGATCGTATGGCACTTGAAGATTGTCGAACATCTCGACGGACAGAACGTTGAGCCCTGCACCGCCATCGATGAGGGTCCTGGTGACTTGCACGTTGCTGATGACTAGGGAGCAAAGCATTGGGAGGACGCCAGCAGTAGCTGCCCACTTGAGTTGGTCTGCCGAACTGAAAGTGATGGCGCACTTGGACCACCTAAGAGGGCGCGTGTCCTCGATCTTGGGAAGGACTGTGTTCACCTCGTGAGCAAACTGCTTAAAGATGCGCTGAGAGGCTGGGGCCTGAGCTCCGCCCAAGATGCAAGCGATGGCACGTGGTTCCTGGAAGCCCCCAGCCCCCTCGTCCTGATGATGGTCGTCGTTCCTCCTTGGTGGTGGCAGAGGAGGGAGGCCTGTGTTGCCTTGCGGGTGGTCTTCGTGAGGCTGACCCCTCCAGGCTCCCTCGCGAGGCTGGTCCTGCCAGCGATCCTCACGAGGTCGGTCGTGCCACTCGTGGCAAGTGCCACAGTCGTCCCATCGTCCTCCGCCTCGTCCTCCTCCTTGGCTGTAGCCCCGGTCATTGCACTCGGGGCGTCGACCGAAGCGTCCTTCTCGAACAGCCCTAAGCTCATGACATTCGTTGGTGTTGTGGGTGTGGAGGTTGGGGTTGGCGCAGAACGGTCAGCTACCCTTGGACGACTCCGGCTGGTCCCTGCCGCGCTTCGTGTCCAGCTCTGCTGCAAGCACGACTGCTCCTTTGCGCTTCACGTCCTTGGCCTTGGCCTTCTTCTCTTCTGGGTCAGCAGCTAGAAGCTCGAGGAGTGAGAGGCATCCTTCCTCATCCCTTGCGCACTTTGTCGCCAGGTTGAACGGCTCCAGGGATGTGTAGAGATCCTCGTGGATGGCGAGCTCCTCCTTCATCTTGATGTCGCGGACACCATCAGAGAACACTGAGATGATGGCCTCATCCGTCACCCTAGGGATCTTGAGTCGTGCGTTGTTGAAGTGTTGGATGTATTTCTGCAGGGTCTCCCCAGGTTGTTGCTTGATGCAGCGCAGGTCACCCACGGCCGAGGGGTGGTCGCGAGTGCCCTGGAAGTTGGTGATGAAACGGCTACGCATATCATCCTAGGAAGAGATCGTGCCGGGAGGCTGTTAAGGAGCCAGGTGCGGACACCGTCTTTGAGCGCCATGGGAAACCAGTTCACCATGACCTTCTCATCTCCGTTGGCCGCCTCGATGCCCAGCTCGTAGAGCTGCAGGAACTCCGCGGGGTCGGCGGTGCCGTCGTAGAGAGGAGGCAGGTCTGGCTTGAACTTGCCGGGCCATGCCACACTGTGCAGCTCGGTGGTGAAGGCGCGGCAACCTGCCTTGGTCACCGGAGCCCTTTGTGGAGCTTGCTCTTGGTGGTCCCCGCACACTGCTGCCGGGGCCAGTGCGGGGTCTTGACACGCTGGTGCACGGACGCGGTCTTGTCACGCTGGTGCAGGAAGCATAGGAACGCCTTCTTGGGGCCGAGGAATTTCTTGGAAGCTTCTTTCTTGTCGTGCGGGCACTGGGTGTGGTGGGTCACGCCCAGGGGATGCGCGCCTTAGAGCCACGGAGGTGGCGGACGCGCTCCCTGATCCACGTTGCCCATGCCCGGCGGAGGAAGAGGCAGCGAGAGGGACGGTGCGGGAGAGCCCCTTGCGGCGCTGACGAGCTCGGTGATGCGGACGGACCATTCTTCGTAGAGGTCGTCGATGGGGCGGTATTGCAGGAGCTCACGTGCCAGAAGGAGCACCACCTGCGCGTCCGTGCGGGCACGACGAGCGTGAGACGACGAACCAGCTGGGGTCAGCGATGGAGTGGAGGTGCGGCCTTCCCGCCGCACCGAGTGGTGCAGTGAAGACGCTTGCTGCTCATTCCCCGCCGAGCCGGTGGCGGCGTTGGCGGCAGGCGACGGAGAACAACAAGGATGCCCACCAACGGGAGCCGTCTAGACGACACGGGCGGAGAGAGCAGCTCGGCGCTCGGCGCGAGCTCGGCGAGCGTCTACCATGGATGCGACGAAACGACGGGACACAGATCAGTGGAAAGAAGATTTCGGCGCACCCCTACCTGGCGTGCCAAATGTCGGATATCGGGTTCCCGCAAAACCCTTAAGGTTAGAACTCTGGGGTGCACACGAAGATCTCCTCCTACTGATTCACGCCCACAGCCTCACTGCGATTCTAAGCTAGCACAATGAACAACACAAGAGACACGAGGTTTATACTAGTTCGGGCCACCGTTGTGGTGTAATACCCTAATCCAGTGTGTGGTGTGGTGGATTGCCTCTTGGGCTGATGATTACCAGTACAGACGAAGAACAACCTCGCGAGGAGAGGTGTTCTTGTGGTGGTGTGTGGATGAGCTAGGCTCAGATTTGCTTGGCTCTAGGTGAGATCAGATCTCATCAGATGGCTTCTACTGTGGTGGCTAGCCCTATTTATAGAGGCCCTGGTCCTCTTCCCAAATATTGAGCGGGAAGGGAGCCAACAACGGCCATTTCGAAAGGGGACAACCAGTACAAGCTATCCTAACTAAAGGTTGTCTTCGACTGCCAAAGGCACTGGTGATGATGCCGCCTTGGGCTCCACGGTGACCTCCATCTTGCCGTCCTGCTTGACTTGGTCTCGTTGCACTGATATGGAAACCTTTGCGTGATGCCTCGGTAGTCCGCGCCTGCGCTTGCCCCCTTTGCACCAAAGAGGAAACGAGGACACTGCGCAGGCTGGCGCCCGCCTGGTCTCGATCGTCATGGCTTGTGTCATGAGCACCTCGCGAGGTACCCCTTGCCTTGATCTCTTTGCCTCCTCTCGAGTCTGCCTAGTGAGGCCGCCCCTAAGGAGGCCTTGCGTTGTCTGCCCCATGAGGCTTGGCCCCTCGCGAGGGTCTTGAGTGTTCGTTGATGAAGCGGGCCGTACTAGGCCACTGGCTGAGCCACGCCGCAGGCCGTAGGCAGGCAAGTCTGGGGACCCCCGTTCCCAGAACGCTGACAAGGATGAGGTCGCCCACCTCAAGGGTCCTGGAGCAGATGTTCCGGCAGTGGTAGCGCCGCAGCGTGTGCTGGTACCTCCCAGCTCGGAGTGAGGCCTGGCGATGGCGTTCCTCCCACAACACCAGGTCCATCTCCCGCGCAACATCCTGACACACCTTGTTGAATGCCAGGACCCATGGGGCAATGCCTGACCTCATGAGGGAGGACTGCCTCGGCTCCGTAGATGAGGAAGAACAGGTTCTCGCCTGTAGGCTTCGTCGCGGTGATGCGATGGACGATAGCACAGACGGAACCTCATCGAGCCATCCCCTGCCGCAAGCCTCGAGCTTCTTCTTGAAGCTCCTCGCCTTGAGGCCCCTCAGGACCTCCGTGTTGGTGTGCTCAGCCTGGCCATTGCTCTGTGGGTGCACCGCCGAAGTGTAACATATCTGCGTCCCAAGGTTAGCACAATATTTTTTAAAGAGGTTGCTCATGAACTGGGAGCCGTTGTTGGTGATGATGTGGTTGGGCACCTACGAGGCCCTTGATGAACTTGACTACAGAGCCAGCTGGGATTGTGCGGACAACTTCCACTTCCGCCCATTTGGTGAACTTGTCGATGGCGACATAGAGGTAGTGATAGCCCCCGGGCGCTCGAGGGAACGGGCCCAAGATTGCCAGCCCCAAAACCACGAATGTCCACGAGAGCGGGATGGTTTGGAGGCCCTGCACAGGTTGATGGATCTGCTTAGCATGGAACTGACAAGCCTCACAAGATCTTACCGATTCGGTGGAGTCGTTGAGTGTTGTGGTCCAGTAGAACCCGCTGCAGAAGGCCTTTCCCACTAGGGTGCATGATGAAGAGTGATGCCCGCAATCCCCACCGTGAATATAAGCCAGCAGCTCGCACGCCTGCTCCTTAGAGATGCACTGCAGGGAGACATTGTTTGGATGCCTTTGGTAGAGCTCGCTGTCCTGGATGCAGTATGCGGTGGCCCGGCGAGCCACCCGCTCGGCATCTTCTTCCTTCTCTAGCAGGGCGCCCTGAAGTAGGTACGCCTTGAATTCCTTGGTCCAGCACCCCTCCTGAGGCTCGAGCGCAAGGAGCATACGGGCTCCTGAGGCCGGGCCACAGGCTGGGGTGCCCGTGGTTGGTGCCGCGTGCAGTTCCTCCGAAGGCGGTAATGGCTCGGCCATGGGAGGAAATGCCGACGGCTTGAAGAGCCGCTCCTCGAAGACAACAGGCTCCTGGGGGAGGTGCCGGGATGCCCTCTTGGTTATGTCGCCCGCCTCCTTCTTCATGTCGCGCGGCATGTGCTGCAGTTCCAAACCCAAGAATTGGTTCTCAATTTTACGTACCTCCTCGAGGTATGCCTCCATGTGCTCGTCCTTTGGCGTGTACTCTTTGCTGGAGAAGTTGATGAGGAGCTAGGAGTCGCCCCTGATGGTAAGGCGCCTAACCCCAAGGTCTACCGCAGCCCTGAGCCCGGCGACCAGGCCCTCGAATTCGGTGATGTTGTTGGAGACCTTCTCGCCGTGCTGGAAGCATAGCTGCACGGCGTAGTAGAGCTTGTCTGGGGTATGCAAGATGAGCACAGCTCCAGCCCCCGCGCCTGTCGCGCGAACACACCATCAAAGTACATGATCCAACCATCGGGCGCTTCGTCTCCTGGGAGGAGGGAGCGATCCTCGCCCACTTCTTGACTTGGTGAATCAGTCCATTCAGCCACAAAGTAAGCGAGGGTTGCACCCTTGATGACTCGGGTGGTGGTGAACTCCAGCTGGAATGCCTGCAAGTCGATGTTCCACTCGGCAAATCTTCTTGCTACATTGGGGCTTTGGAGCACCCTCTTTAGGGGATAGGCTGAAATGACCTTGATAGGGTGGCCTTGTAAGTAGTGGTGCAGCTTTCTGGCGGTGACGAGGAGTGCCAAGAGGAGCTTCTGTGGCATGGGGTAACGCGCTCGTGCGTCGCGTAGTACGGTGCCAACGAAGTAGACAGGATGCTCGATGAGGGAGGAAGTTTCTGCCAAGCCTTGCTCCTCTTCGAGTGATGTAGCCTCAGGAAGACCGCCCTCAGGAGGGGCCATTGCTGCCTTGGGGGCCGTGACCTCAGGGACCCCGTCTCCTGATGGTTGGGCTGTGGCCTTAGGTGCGCCGTCCTGAGGCTGCGGTGTCTTGGATGGGCGTGCGGCTCCGCGCTGCACACCCTTGGCTTCATGCTCCTCGCCGACCGCCACTAGTGCCGCACTGGCCGAGTGCAGTGTGGCGGCGAGGTAAAGCACCAGAAGCTCGAGAGGACAAGGCGCCACCATCACCGATGGGCTGGTGAGGTTCCTCTTGAGGTCTTGGAAAGCCACGTCAGCCTCTGGAGTCCATTCAAACGGGCCCTTCCTCTCCATCAGCCTGAAGAATGGGTGGGCGCACTCGCTTAGCTTGGAGATGAAGCGCCCAAGTGAGGTTATGTAGCCTACCAGCTTCTACATCTACTTGAGAGTTTGAGGCGGGCTCATCCTTTCTATTGCCTTGACCTTCTTAGGGTTGGCCTCAATTCCTCTATGCGACACCAAGAACCCCAACGGCTTGCCTGGCGGAACACCGAATATGCTCTTCTCAGGACGTCTCCTTCGGATCTTCAATGAGGGTTCTGGCCTCCCGGGACTTGAGCACTATATCATCACGTAAGCCTCCACGATTCTTCCAAGCTGCTTGCCCAAGGCGATGTGCATCAACCGCTAGAAAGTTGCTCCAGCATTGAGCAACCCAAATGGCATGCATGTGTTGCAATACACCCCGCACAGAGTCAGAAAGGCCGTCTTCTCTACACCTTCAACTGCCATCTTGATTTGATGATAGCCTGAGAAGGCATCCAGGAAGCACAGCAGATCGCACTCGGCTGTGGAGTCGGCAATCTGATCGATGTGAGGAAGAGAAAACAGATCTTGAGTGCAAGCCTTATTCAGGCTCGTGAAGTACACACACATGCGCTCTTTCCCGCCCATCTTGGGGACGATGACTGGGTTCGCCAACCACTCCGGGTGCCGCACTTACCGGATAACACCAACCTCCTGTAGCTTACTGGTCTCTTGGATGATGAATGACTACTTCTTCGGGGCTTGGCGCCGTGCCTTCTATTTCACTGGGCGAGCATGGGGTCACACCCTAAGGTGGTGTTTGATCACCCCCCACGGCACGCCTACCAGGTCAGTTGCTTGCCATGTGAAAACATCCTTATTTGCTCGGAGAAAGATGACCAGCGCCTCCTCCTGGTCTGGGGGGAGACCAACGCCTATGGTGAAGGTGGCTCCTGACTCCCCGTCTTCGGCAACCGGTACTTGCTTCGTCTCCGATCGGTCTTGGGAATACAACGGCCTTTTTTTCGTCGGGGCAGCCCCCGGGCCCTCAGGAGTGCTCTCTGCACTTGCTCGTGTGGCCGTCGCGGCCTTGAAGGCGAGCATGAGGGCAGCTAGCACATCTCCAGTGTCTCCCGACACGGTGAGGACGCTGATGCTCCCTGGCATCTTCATGATGTTGTAGCCTGGGTGAGTGCCTGCCATGAACTTGGCAAGGGTCGGGTGTCGGTGTCAAAACCGGCAGATCTTGGGTAGAGGGGCCCAAGCTATATGTCTGAGGACCAATGTTAACTATGGACAAAGGACATAGTGTTTACCCAGGTTCGGGCCCTCTTAATGGAGGTAAAACCATACTCCTGCTTGATTATATTCGAAGGGTATAGGGGTTACAAGAGTTGATCTACCATGAGATTGAGTTGGCTAACCCTAGATTAGCTAGCCTAGCAATGTTGTGATCCTAGCTCCGATCGAACCCTCTGGTTTATATAGACATCGGAGGGGCTTAGGGATGTAGAAAGTCGGTTTTACAGAAAGGAATAACATATCCCGACACCTGTAGTTGCAATCCACGCATACGGGAGTCCCTACCAGTCATGAGAGGTGATCTTTTGTCTTGTATCTCGACAGCCCATCAGTTTGGCCCATATCCAATAGACCGGACGCCTGAGGACCCCCTAGTCCAGGACTCCAACAGTAGCCCCTGAACCAGTCTTCAATGATGATGTGTTCGGCATGCAGATTGTCATCGGCATTGCAAGGCGGGTTCCATGAATAATACACATCGTCTTTCCTTCGTGAAAGAATTGTATCCGGCTTTTCATAATGAACACAACCCTTAGCCGCGAAGGCAGGATATAAAAAAAAAAGAACAATGTCTTTTACTGACAATTTTTTCGGTGAAGCGTTAGACATGACCCTTCAACGTTTTTGAACCGTTTTCACACCTCGCGTTTCGAGGCCCAGCCCCATTGGCCCGTCCTGTCAAAACAAAGATCGTGCCCACTTAATACGGGATTGCTCATCAATAGAATTTGGGTAATCCAACCGTTTACGGCGCACACTTTTATTGGGAATAGGCAAGATTCAAGTCATGAGTGGGGGGGGGGTGGCATTTTTACCGCCTATAAGAGGGCAATGGATCTTTGCTTTCTCCCCCACGCCTTCACATCTCCTCAGCCTTCCAATCTCCCAAGCTCTCGGTGCCCGAAAAGTTTCTGTCTTTCTCAGTGTCAGATTTTGGGTTCCGCAAACCCTTGATAGGTTCGAACTCTGTGGTGCGTGCGGATATCTCAACCTAACCAGCCTGCCTACCCGCGATCTTCCTAAGCCTAGCGCGTCGAGATGGAAGGGACAGAGAGACACATCAGTTTATCTTGGTTTGGGCCACCTTGCAGTGTAATACCCTACTCTAGCGTTTTGGTGGATTGCCGCGAAGGGCTAAGGATGAACTAGTACAGTGGATGAACTGGCCTCAGGAGGTGAGGTGTTCTTGAGCTCAAGGGAGCTGGTGAGGTGGTTGGATGAGGAGGGATCCAATCTCTCTTTTTATCTATGGTGGTGGCTAAGTCCTATTTATAGTGGCCTTGGTCCTCTTCCCAAAATATTGGCGGGAAGGGATCCCACAACGGCCAGATTTGAAGGGGGACAAGTAGTACATCCTATCCTGACTAAAGTGGTCTTCGCCTGTGAAAAGCCTCTAGCCGTGATGTTGTGGTGGGCTCGGGGATGACCTCCGTCTCGCCGTCCTGGCAGTCTTGGTCTTGTTGCACTAGAATGGTAACCTTTGGCTGATTCTATCGGATTTCGGGTTCCGGTAGACCCTCTAGATTCGAACACTAGGGTGCGCGTGGAGATTTCACCCTCTACCTACCTGCACCTCACCGCCTCGCTATGATCTAAGCAATCAAAGGAACAACACAAGAGACACAGAGTTTATACTGGTTCAGGCCACCATTGTGGTGTAATACCCTACTCCAGTGTGTGGTGTGGTGGATTGCCTCTTGGGCTGATGATGAACAATACAAAGAAGAACAACCTCACGAGGGTCTGTTCTTGGCTGGTGTGATGAACTGCTAGGGAGAGTTCAGTCACCCTCTGGACCGATGCCTCTACCCTGGGAGTGGCTAGTCCTATTTATAGGCAAAGGCCCTGGGCCTCTTCCCAAATATTGAGCGGGAGGGGCGCCAACAATTGGCCATTTTGAAGGGGAACATGTAGTACACTTATCCTGACTAAAGTTGGTCCTCGCCTGTCAAAGGCTCTGGTGGTGACGCCGTCTTGGGCTCCACAATGACTTCCTTCCTGCCGTTGCTACGGTCTTGGTCTTGTTGCACCGAAATGGATGCCTTTGCTTGATGCTCTCTCCTACGCTTGCTCCCTTTGCACCAAAGAGAAAAGGGAGGACACTGCGCGGGCTGTTGCCCGCCTGGCGCCCTTGGTCGTCATGGCTTGCGTCATGGGTACCTCGTGAGGTACCCCGCCTTGATCTCTCCGCCTCCTCGCGAGCCAGCCTGACGAGGCCGTGCCTGAGGAAGCTTCCTATCGTCCGCCCCGCGAGGCTTGGCCCCTCGCGAGGGTCTTGAGCTCGTGCTAATGAAGATGGGCCGCGCTGGGCCACCCCTTGAGCAACACCGCAGGCAGGCAAGTCTGGGGACCCCCGTTCCCAGAACGCCGATAGTAGCCCCCGGGCCCAAGGCGCGCCCGGACTTGGCTGAGCAGAGAAGCGCAGGAGCAAGTGTGAAGCGTCGCGGGCCCTAACAGCCTGCGGCCTCGGGCGCCGCGTGGTGGTTGATTGGTCATGGGTGCCTTAGCAACTGCGTGAATCGACAAAAGAGCGGCATCTGCCTAGGCTTTGTTTCCCTTGCTTCCTCCGGTCATTGCCCAGATCCCCTTTCTTGTGCCCTTCCTTTCTGCCTCCAAAATCTTCAGATCTACTTCGACCGCGCGCCCTAACAAGACATGGCGCCTCGCCAGACCCCGGCCAAAGCTTGGTACTCGCCCGCCTTGGACTCGCCGAACGTGTCGGAGGCGAGCCTTGCCCGCGTGCGCCGGATTTTGGCCGCGCAAGGCATCGACGGGACGAAGGTGTTCAAGGCCGGCCCCGCCCTTCCTGAGGGCCAAGGGAGCACCTTCTATCCGCTCTTTGTAAGCGCCATTGCTGCCGGTCCCTTTTCTAAGTTTTTCTTCTCTGTCCTCCGCCATTACGACCTGCAAGCTCTACATCTCCACCCCAACTCTGCTCTTCTTCTAGCGATCTTCGCCTACTATTGTGAGGCTCACGTCGGAGTGCAGCCCTCTGTGGCCTTGCTGCGCCACTACTTCTCCCTCCGGACCTCTTGTGGTCCTATCTCTGCGTGCGCGAGCTTTGTCGCGTATGGCGGCTCCAACGCCATCTCGAAGCCCGAGAAGAGGATTGAGGGCTTCAGGAGCAAGTGGGTCATGGTAGACGCTGGGCGCATCCACCCTTGGCTGATTCTGCCCACGGAGCAGCCCACGAGCTCTGATGATTGGTCTCGCGTGGAACTCGTGGACCCCCGCGCGAAGCCGGTGTTGGAGAAGATGGACGCAGATCTAAGGCCGGGCAACATGGCGGCGGCGAAGCTGACTGGCGCGTCGCTCCTGAGGGAGATCCTGGAGCACCAGGTGGCCCCGCTTCGTAAGTACTCGCTTCCGCTGTGGAGGCCTCGCCTGAGCCCCGCGGTCTTGGCCGACGAAGATCTGGTCGCGGTCCTCCAATCTTTGGTCAGAGGAGACGTGGCGAGGCTGGAGGGCGCCCCTGTACCCTTGTTCCTTCGAGATGACTGGGAGAAGGTGGTGGACTCCATGCCCGTCTTCAATGGGGACGGGCCCGTGCCTACGGAGGTTCCCGAGGACCCGGCGGCCCTGGTGAACGTGTCCTCCGACGACTCCAGCGCCAAAGAGGAAGAAGGGGAGCGGAAAGGAGGCCCTGACTCCGAGGCTACCGACGGGGAGTCGAAAGCGCCCCTCCCCCGGCACTGGTCCAGCGCCCTCCGCCTCTTGTCGAGCGACGATGAGGATGAAGACGAGCAAGGCGGTGGGAGCTTGCCGCCGATGAGGATGAAGAAGGACAGGACTGGGCTGGTCCCCCTCGGGTTTGCCCCGGCTCCGAGGTGATCCGCAGACACGCCTCCTGCTTCCTAGCCTCTCGAGGCTGATCCCTGCAGCCGGCTCTCGGGCTTCAAGTACGGCCTGTGGTTGCTCGAGCTCGCGAGCGGCGACCAGTAAGTGATTGATTCTTGTTTTATTCCTTGCTTTGTCGTTGAGGCTTGATGTCTGTATCTCTTGGCTAGGCTGGCGCCTGTGGTGAAGAAACTGAAGGGGGATCCTGAGGTTCCGTCCGGGGCGGCGCCCCTGCCCACGAAAGAAGGTGTCTGGAAGGCACGTGCCTCTCCTGCCCGGTCGTCCTCGCGAGGCCTGGTGGAGCGGGCTGGGGCAAGCTGAGCCTCCATGGCCCAAGCGACTCCTTAGGTATCCTTGCCTGATGCCATCGCCGCAGCTGTTGGGGCGCAGCAGGTCCTGCCTCAGGATGCTGTGGTTACGTTGCCGTCCTCTCCTCCTACTTCACCAACTGCTGTCTCCCCGACTCCTTCCACTGTCCTGGATCGTGCTGCTGCCGAACTGGACCGGCTGCGGCAAGATCTTCTGGGCGCCGACCCTCGCTTGGTGGCCGGGCGCTTGGAGCTGGCTTCTAGCTGGATTCGCTTCGACGCTTCGATTCGAGCGGCGCTGGTTCATGCCTCGACGGCCTGCGACGAGGTGAAGCAGGCCGTCCTTGGGGCGAAGGCCGCTCGCGACGCCCCCTTGGGGGAGGCGGCTGACGCCCGAGGTCGCTGCAAGGCGCTGGAGAGCGAACTGCAGGGCCTACGGGACCAGCTTGCCGAGGAGGCCCGCATCCTCCAAGAGAAGGAAGAAGACATGAAGGCTCGCGAGGCGGCCATCAAGGACCGAGACGCCAAGCTTAACAAGCGCCATGACCACCTGGGCGCACTGGAGCAGGAGTTGGAGGCATGGAAGGTCGAGCTGGACAACAAGGCGCGGGTCCTTGCCGAGGACCGCAAGGCCTTCACGGAGATGGAGGTGAAGGCTCGCACCTTTGTGACACCCCAAAAATTTTAACCTTGTTTTATTAAATAAAATTTTGCCAGGAAACTTAAACTTTTGTTTTCTGGATTTTTTTCCAGAACCTTTCTGTTTTTTTATGGAGTTATTACCCCAAGTGAAAACTTCCCAATTTTTTTATTGGACTTGTTTACCCTCTCAAGGAAAACACTTCTATTATCAGTGGATTTATTTGCATAAAATTTTGCTCTCTGAGCTTTATTCCTTAAAATGGGGTTTCATTAGTTTTGAAGCCCTTTTTGAACTACAACCATTGGATAAACTTATTTAAAATTCCAACCAAAATTTGGGGATGCCATGTGATGTTTTTAAATCACTTTTATGCAAAAATATATTTCATTCTTTGGATATTTTGAGCTCTACACCAAGTTTTCAAATCTGGTCCAGTGGGCAATTTTGCAATACAACCTATTTAAATATTTCTTTAAAACTTCCACCAAAATTATGGGTTGTCAGTTGGAGTATATTATTCATCTTTATGCAAAAACCCAGTTATGTCCTTTGAAAATTTTGAGTGAAACAACCTCTTTTTCATTCTGGCCAAGTTGGGTGTTTTCTACTGCATCCCTAATTATTTGTGCTCTAGTGACCATGAGCTTTCTCCTGCTTGTAGTACACCCTGCAAAACCCCTAAGTCCAATAGAGTGAACCCATAGGGGTAGTTTTAGTCCATGAAACCATATCCTTTTCTTCCTGACCAGATTTGGTTTTCTCAAAGTTTTGCACTAGCAAGTTTCTAGATTTGGCCAACTAACCTTGCCATCCTGACCTGCATCTAAAGAGACCCCGATCTCGAGATTTTGGACCCTCGAAGAGTTGCTTAGATGCCATTATCATTTTGTCAAACACCTTTGTGCATGGCTAGTTTGGGCATGGTTTTTAGTTTGCACTTTGGACTTGCATGCTTTGCCAATTCAGCTTGTCTCATAGCTCTACTGTAGCCTATATCCCCACCCTGCCAAACCCCTCGTGGATTGGAGCTGCCTGGCCTGCCATGGCATTTCGCCGAGCATGTTGCATGCGTGTTCTGGGCGAGCCCAGAGCGCGCGTTTTGCACATGCGTGCACCTGAGCCGCTGTGTTCACTCGCCCCGCGCCTCTGACGTTTGCTCACCTGTAGAGCCACCCCCTGGCCTCATCCACTCACCGGAGCCCTCCAAGACAGCCATTGGAGCCCTACAGCGCCGCCGTCAGGTTGGCCGTGGCGGCTAGCGGCCGGCCACAACCGCCTCTGCCAGGGACGACGCCGCCCGAACCACTAGCACTCGCCAGCTGCCCCCTGGAGCAGCTCAAGCTCATCCACAGCCTCGTCCTCTAGCTCCCGTCGCCGCCACGTCGCCCTAGCTACAGAATGACGGTCGCCGGTGATCTTATCCGCGGCCACTGTTGGAACCGGCCTCGTTGCGCTATAAAAGGAGGCTGCCGGACTCGTCCAGACACTCAGGCGACATCAGGCCACCCCCATAGCATCCCCATAGCCAGCCATCGTCGGTTGGAAGCCGTATTCCCCGACTCCAGCCGGTTCGGCCGCCGCCGCGCCCCAGCGCCATGCGTCACAATCAGGGCCCCCTTGCCCGTCCAGCGCCACCATCCTCCTCCCCTCAACTCTGCGGAGCTGCCCAGCCTTTCAAAAACGGTCGGGAGCAACCATAGCCCAAATCCAGAATCGTGCCCGAAGCTGCCGTCCGCCACAAAGCTCGCCGCCGGCGACTCCCTTCATCCCCGCCACACTCTCGACCACCGAGAGGACCTCCCTGGAGTGGCGGATCCATCCCCGTGCTCAGATCCCCGAGGGACACCTCTGTTCGCTGGCGAGCCTCGCCGGAGCTCCGTCTTTGTTTGGTCGGAGGGGACGACGCGCGCGTGGACTAGTCAAACCTGACTAGTGGGCCCCCCGGACCCACTGTCAGTGACTCACGCCGGTCCACCCTGGATAAGTGGAGACGTAGACTCGAAATACAACTTCGACGTGGTCAGTTCTCGAAACGTTTTTCTTTTTTCTGTTTTATTTTAAAAACAAATTTTGACCAAAACTTTGACTAACCATAACTTTTTAAATATAACTCCAAATAAGTCGATTCTTTTTCCAACCTCTCTCAAATATTGTCTAGTTTATTTTCAGATTTATTTGAAAAAAATTCAGACAAATTTTTGGTACTGTTTTTGAAACTATGTATTGATTCAAAAATATTTTAAATAGGATTTTTGGAGAGAGGAGAAAGCTTTCAAAAGTTTTGGAGTGCACCCTGCCTTCCCCACCACTTGAAGGCAAGCATTCTGAACTCGGGCATAATCTCGTGTGTGTTGTCTGACACGGTTACAATACCACCTTGACACGGAGTGTCCGTTATTTTATGTGATGATATGTTCAAACTCATGAGTGCATATAAATGATCTCATGCATATTGGAGATTTCCTTGCTGTTGGAAATGGTCATGCTTGTGACAGTAATCATCCTCGTGTGCTTTTCGTGCCTGCCGGAAGGAAGCCGGGAAAGTCTCTGTCTTGGGTAGACCTGAGCTTGTCCCTAGTTCCTTGTCGAGAGGAGTGTGTCCGGCATGGCATGGTGGGATATGATGAGTGGTGATTCTGTCTATTGGATGAAATATATTCGTTGTGCTAATCATGCAGGGAATACTTAAACCTCCTGAGTCGACCATAGATCGAGTCTTGTTCCAGTAACCCCCATACTTGTTTCGTAATACCACTTGTCCCCACAGCAGGTAGGGTACGGTTCAGTAAGTTGTCAACCCCTTTGTAGCACACACTGTACAGAGGGGCCGGGATGAAGGTTCCACGGCCGTGGATTAAAGCCAGTCATCCGGTCAGGGGGCATGGGTGTTTCCGGTTGGGACCGAGAGGGGAGGCCACCCCTTAGAGCGCGCGATATAAAATTTGATCCCATGCTATTCGAGGTTGTAGCCTCTCCACTTAGAGTTTTGCTTGACAAGTGCCGTGGGTGATTCCAGACACCGGTAAGTTAAGCTGGTGTGTGCAAGTCAGGTGTGTTTTCAATTAAAAGACTATGGACGGAATTAGTCCCGCCGGACTAAAGGAATCCATTACTTGTGGGTAAAGAGTACACCCTCTGTAGAGATTAAATCTATTTGAATAGCCGTGTCCATGGTTAAGGACTACAGTCTGGGATGGGTCAAGTGTCGGTCTTAGTGTCGATCTTCGGAGGAGAAACTACTAAACCGGAATATGGATCATGACGTGTGACTTATGATGAATTATGATCATTATTATTATGGACTAACCCCTTTATATTATTAGAAGTATTGAGTATCCCTGGGACGGTTTTACCTCCTGGATATTCACTGTGATTGTTTTCTTATAAGCCCTTTATGTGGTGTCTCTCAGACGCCCGACTGTGGCATGCTGTTATTTATTTACTTTACAAGCCCTTTATGTGGTGTCGCTCAGACGCCCGGCTATGGCATGCTGTTATTTATTTACTTTATAAGCCCTTTATGTGGTGTCGCTCAGACGCCCGACTGTGGCATGCTGTTATTTATTTACTTTATAAGCCCTTTATGTGGTGTCGCCCAGACGCCCGACTGAGGCATGCCTGTTATTTATTATCCTTTCGAGGCGTCGCTTTAGACACCCGATTGGTGCATTTTTATTACTACTCTGTTACTACATATTCATGTTGCATATAAATAACCTGCTTGCATGCATCAGAGATTTTCTTTTTTATGACTGACGTTGTGATCATGGAATATTTTAGAGTATGATTTGATATATTATACCCGTGTTCATAATGTTTGCGAGTTCATTCAAAGTACTCACTGGCTTGTCCCTGGCTATTGTCTTGGCCAGATTTCTTGCATGGAGAGGAGCACTACGATGACAGCCCCGGAACCTAAGCAACGGTGATACAAGCCCCGCGAAGATAGGAGTTAACCTGGTCAGCTATTCCTATGGGAAATGGAGTCCCATAGACGCCGATGTACCACAAACCGCTTCCGCCCTCAACCACTAGCAACCTTATATTGTACCCATAGGCTAGAATGGTCTTGTACTACATATTATATATTTTTCTTGGAGTTTCCATATCAAGTTGGTGCCTCATCAGCTAAGAGTAATCCTGGGGCTGGTGAGCACAAAGGCCATTTTCTGGGAAATTAATACCCGGAAAACCGGTCGTGACAGAATTGGTATCAGAGCCAGGCTGACCATTGGCTAATCCTATCTTAGCTAGGTCGAAAACCTAGGTTGACCAAACCACAAGACCTTAACCTAACCCCATCCAAGGCTTCTCGTGCAAGATAGCCACACAGTGACCCCGACAACTTTGGCAGTCGGTGCCCAACCTATCAGCCTAGCCTATCGATCACGCGCTAGTGACCGACCCCTAAATTGTCCCATTCGCAAGCGTGTGAAGAAAGACTTCATCCCCTTTTCCTATAAAAAGGACACGCTAGCCTCAACCCAACATAGCACAACCTCTTTCCAAACCAAGCCATAATGCCTGGCCCCGTCGTGCACAATGAGACCACAGCAAACAACCTTGGAGGTTTTGTGACCGTGCTCGGAAACCTCACCCGCCGTGCCTTTGCATTAGAAGAGCCTCCAGAATATGTTGTGTACCAAGGACCTATGAGCGGTGAAAACCGTCAATTCTGGGCCACTATGCACATCTATGGTAGGGGACTATCGCCCGAACGCCCCTATCGGTTCACCGGAAGGACAACTTCCTTTGAGCCACAAGCCATCCAACTAGCTGCTCGAGAAGCTATAGTTCAACTCCGGCACTTGTCGCCCAGGGTTAACTGTCGCTCGTTCTACTACTACCCTAGCCGTGACGGGTATGGCAGACCACCCCAGGTTGCCAACGGAGATCACGAGACAGATCCTGCATTATTGCATCTGGTGCGCTATGTAAGTGCACTAGAGGAATTGTTCGATCAGATCACTCTGGATCTGATCGCAGCTCGAGGAGAGCTGGTTCGCCGAGCCCCGGCTAGAGAAGAAGATGAGCCCAACACCGACAATCCAGTCGTGCTGTTTGGACAACCGATCGAGTCCCTGAGGTCTGCCCCAGCCATCGACCAAGGTGCTTTGATGACCCCAGAAGTGCTTCGTCGCCTTTTGGGAACACGCTCCAACGGGATTGTGGCCAACAATCCCCGTGATGGTCATCATCGCTACCCCGACCCTGCAGCCCCTCAACCCCCTCCAGCTAATCCCGACAGTGAGACCCAAGGAGAAGCCTCGACTTCCACAAGGCACGCCCGCTTGGATATAAACGAGGTAGACTAAGTCACTCGAGTAGTACCGAGTCTCAGTATGCCCAGGCCCTGCAATTATGTAACCTTGCATTGCCTTGAATAAACGCATCCTGCTTGTGTGCCTCTGTTTTGAATAGTAGCCTTGCATAAATCTATTAGGTTGCGGTTGCATTTTTACCCCAGACACAACTACCAAAAACCACCCCGATGACATCTACAGTAATGCGTCGCTTTGGTGAGATATGTGTATCTGTAGCATTGACCCCGACCCTGTAGAGCAGAACCGACAGACTAGTTACTCTTCGCCACGGTAAAAGACCCCGCTCGGATGCTATATAAAAGGCCGCCTCGTGACCTTGCCAAGCATCCCTCATCTTGTACAAAACTCTCACAACAATTTCTTTACCATGCCGAGCCCCAGCATTTATCTGAGGACTCCAGATGCAACCCAAGGTAGCTTCGTTAAAATTTTGTGGGACTTTACATGCAGCACCATGAGTGCCATCCATCCACCCCAGTACGAGCTGCTCAAATCGAGGATCACCCCATCCACCTAGAAATATTGGGCAGTGGGGGAAATCTATGCCAACCCCACATATGGCTATAGAAGCTGCTGCGTACGAAGCGCTTGCTCGCCTTTGATTCGCGGTACCCTATGCCAGTGATCGGTGGTATTATTACTTCCCGAGTCACGCAGCACCCGGAGAAGTGACATCTTTTCCCGATGGACGAATCGAGAGAGACCCAGTACTGGCAAACCTTGCCCAGTATGTCATCGCCCAAGAGCGTTTGACCCAGCGAATAATGGGTTATCTCCAGAGTCTCGCTGATTTAAATCCTCAGACCGCCATCGGTAGACTACTGAGGCCCAACCAGGAGAGACGCGTTCACCGACTTGTCAATCCGCTTCCTCCGATAGAAGAAGAGTGTGCCCCAGTCCCAGAGACGTTCCCTCAGGATCCTGTCCATTTACCGTTGTCTTTGTAAATGTCACTGGCATGATATAATTTCAGTGATATGTTGCAATCTATGCGTAGTATCCTAGATTTGTGCGGTGAATTAAATTATGTGAGTGGTTCTTGGGGCTTTCATTTTTTTCTAACGGTTTTCACTCTCGGTAAATCCTGAAGTGAGATGTTTCCCCTGTGTTGTTGCGGTATGTGCCTCTTCACGACATAGATTTTTATTCACGCAGCACCACGACAGCAGACTCACAACCACAACCACTCGACCACACACACATTTTTGCACCTAACTGATCACCTCCCTAACACCCCACAGTCTCAGAGGGAGAGATTTGTGAGAAATTTCTCGGGTACAAGTTACCCTGGCACCCTGAGAGCAGTTAACACCTGACACCGCACCTAATCATCGTGATCACCGCCACCGCGGAGAGCCAACACTCGAGCGGCTGCATCACGATGATCATCGAGGATCATCACGCACAGGAGCGCAGAGAGCCCTAACAACGCCGCCAACCCTCCACACACCAGGATAACGTACCAGTCCGGCACCACCTCCGCCATTGCAGCCTCGTCTCGAGCACCTGCAAACAAGTGGGGGAGAAGGAAGGAGAAGAAGAAGCGGGGTCAAGTGTGAGGAAGAAGGAACACCTTGGTCGTTTTATAGCTCGAGATCGGTGTACGGTGGGAGAAGTCCACCAGTGCCGCTCGTCGCCCGATCGCCGGTGTTTGGAGGCGAATCCGCGAGTAGTGCCGACAGTGCACTGGCCCGCGAGGTGACTACACGTTGCGCCGGCAGCTAGCACGCCGCGCACTACCGCAGGTACGTCCTAGATGCCCTACGCGCTAGACATCGCCAGTGGAGAAAGCGTGGGAGAGCGCGCGGGAGAGAAGAAGAAGAGAGAGCCAGAGGAAGAAGAAGAGACTGGCAGTGGGCCCCGGGTCCACCAGTCAGCCAGAGGGAGCACTGTGCTCTCGGGTACGACCAGCGTATTTTAGAATTTAGAATCTATTCTAAATTTACTGTGTCCGGCGTAGAAATCACTCGTTTTTTTCCCCAAAACCATGGATTCCTCCATGCAGCGCCAGTATCCCACACTGTAGTTTTACACCACTTATTGCCCTCTCACTGTAGCTGCATCTTACCGCTTAAGTGTAGTGATTTTTTTATGTGGTAAAAATAGTGTTTCCAAAAACAAGTCTTAGCAAATCTCGAGGACGAGATTGTTCTTAAGGGGGGTAGTGTTGTGACACCCCAAAAATTTTAACCTTGTTTTATTAAATAAAATTTTGCCAGGAAACTTAAACTTTTGTTTTCTGGATTTTTTTTCAGAACCTTTCTGTTTTTTTATGGAGTTATTACCCCAAGTGAAAACTTCCTAATTTTTTTATTGGACTTGTTTACCCTCTCAAGGAAAACACTTCTATTATCACTGGATTTATTTGCATAAAATTTTACTCTCTGAGCTTTATTCCTTAAAATGGGTTTTCATTAGTTTTGAAGCCCTTTTTGAACTACAACCATTGGATAAATTTATATAAAATTCCGACCAAAATTTGGGGATGCCATGTGATGTTTTTAAATCACTTTTATGCAAAAATATATTTCATTCTTTGGATATTTTGAGCTCTACACCAAGTTTTCAAATCTGGTCCAGTGGGCAATTTTGCACTATAACCTATTTAAATATTTCTTTAAAACTTCCACCAAAATTATGGGATGTCAGTAGGAGTATATTATTCATATTTATGCAAAAACCCAGTTATGTCCTTTGAAAATTTTGAGTGAAACAACCTCTTTTTCATTCTGGCCCAGTTGGGTGTTTTCTACTGCATCCCTTATTATTTGTGCTCTAGTGACCATGAGCTTTCTCCTGCTTGTAGTACACCCTGCAACACCCCTAAGTCCAATAGAGTGAACCCATAGGGGTAGTTTTAGTCCATGAAACCATATCCTTTTCTTCCTGACCAGATTTGGTTTTCTCAAAGTTTTGCACTAGCAAGTTTCTAGATTTGGCCAACTAACCTTGCCATCCTGACCAGCATCTAATGAGACCCTGATCTCGAGATTTTGGACCCTCGAAGAGTTGCTTAGATGCCATTATCATTTTGTCAAACACCTTCTGTGCATGGCCAGTTTGGGCATGGTTTTTAGTTTGCACTTTGGACTTGCATGCTTTGCCAATTCAGCTTGTCTCATAGCTCTACCGTAGCCTATAGCCCCACCCTGCCAAACCCCTCTTGGATTGGAGCTCCCTGGCCTGCCATGGCATTTCGCCGAGCATGTTGCGTGCGTGCTTTGGGTGCGCCCAGAGCGCGCGTTTTGCACGTGCGTGCACCCGAGCCGCCGCATTCACTCGCCCCGCGCCTCTGACCTTTGCTCACCTGCAGAGCCACCCCCCGGCCTCATCCACTCACCGGAGCCCTCCAAGACAACCATTGGAGCCCTAAAGCGCCACCGTCAGGTCAGCCGTGGCGGCTAGCGGCCGGCCACAACCGCCTCTGCCATGGACGACGCCGCCCGAACCACTAGCACTCGCCAGCTGCCCCCTGGAGCAGCTCAAGCTCATCCGCAGCCTCGTCCTCTAGCTCCCATCGCCGCCACGTCGCCCTAGCTACAGAATGGCGGTCGCCGGTGATCTTATCCGCGGCTACCGTCGGAACCGGCCTTGTTGCGCTATAAAAGGAGGCCCCCGGACTCGTCCAGACACTCAGGCGACATCAGGCCACCCCCATAGCATCCCCACAGCCAGCCATCGTCGGTTGGAAGTCGTCTTCCCCGACTCTGGCCGGTTCGGCCGCCGCCGCGCCCCAGCGCCATGCGTTAGAATCAGGCCCCCCTGCCCGTCCAACGCCACCATCCTCCTCCCCTCAACTCTTCAGAGCTGCCCAGCCTTTCAAACACGGTCGGGAGCAACCATAGCCCAAATCCCCAATCGTGCCCGAAGCTGCCGTCCGCCGCAAAGCTCGCCGCCGGTGACTCCCTTCATCCCCGCCACCCTCTCGACCACCGAGAGGACCGCCCTGGAGTGGCGGATCCATCCCCATGCTCAGATCCCCGAGGGACACCTTCGTTCGCCAGCGAGCCTCGCCAGAGCTCCGCCTCTGTTCGGTCGGAGGGGACGACGCACGCGTGGACTAGTCAAACCTGACCAGTGGGCCCCCCGAACCCATTGTCATTGACTCACGCCGGTCCACGCTGGATAAGTGGAGACATACACTCGGAATACGCCTTCGATGTGGTCAGTTCTCGAAACGTTTTTCTTTTTTCTGTTTTATTTCAAAAACAGATTTTGACCAAAACTTTGACTAACCACAACTTTTTAAATATAACTCCAAATAAGTTGATTCTTTTTCCTACCTCTCTTAAATATTGTCTAGTTTATTTTCAGATTTATTTGAAAAAATTTCAGACAACTTTTTGGTACTGTTTTTGAAACTATGTATTGGTTCAAAAATATTTTAAATAGGATTTTTGGAGAGAGGAGAAAGCTTTCAAAAATTTTGGAGTGCACCCTGCCTTCCCCACCACTTGAAGGCAAGCATTCTGAACTCGGGCATAATTTCGTGTGTGTTGTCTGACACGGTTACAATACCACCTCGACACGGAGTGTCCGTTATTTTATGTGATGATATGTTCAATCTCATGAGTGCATATAAATGATCTCATGCATATTGGAGATTTCCTTGCTGTTGGAAATGGTCATGCTTGTGACAGTAATCATCCTCGTGTGCTTTTCGTGCCTGCCGGAAGGAAGCCGGGAAAGTCTCTGTCTTGGGTAGACCTGAGCTTGTCCCTAGTTCCTCGTCGAGACGAGTGTGTCCGGCATGGCATGATGGGATATGATGAGTGGTGATTCTGTCTATTGGATGAAATATATTCGTTGTGCTAATAATGCAGGGAATAGTTAAACCTCCTGAGTCGACCATAGATCGAGTCTTGTTCCAGTAACCCCCATACTTGTTTCGTACTACCACTTGTCCCCACAGCAGGTAGGGTACGGGTCAGTAAGTTGTCAACCCCTTTCTAGCACACACCGTACAGAGGGGCCGGGATGAGGGTTCCACGGCCGTGGATTAAAGCCAGTCATCCAGTCAGGGGGCATGGGTGTTTCCGGTTGGGACCGAGAGGGGAGGCCACCCCTTAGAGCGCGTGATATAAAATTTGATCCCATGCTATTAGAGGTTGTAGCCTCCCCACTTAGAGTTTTGCTTGACAGGTGCCGTGGGTGATTCCAGACACCGGTAAGTTAAGCTGGTGTGTGCAAGTCAGGTGTGTTTCCAATTAAAAGACCATGGACGGAATTAGTCCCGCTGGACTAAAGGAATCCGTTACTCGTGGGTAAAGTGTACACCCTCTGCAGAGATTAAATCTATTCGAATAGCCATGTCCATGGTTAAGGACTACAGTCTGGGATGGGTCAAGTGTCGGTCTTAGTGTCGATCTTCGGAGGAGAAACTACTAAACCGGAATATGGATCATGACGTGTGACTTATGTTGAATTATGATCATTATTATTATGGACTAACCCCTTTATATTATTTGAAGTATTGAGTATCCCTGGGACGGTTTTACCTCCTGGATATTCACTGTGATTGTTTTCTTATAAGCCCTTTATGTGGTGTCGCTCAGACGCCCGACTGTGGCATGCTGTTATTTATTTACTTTACAAGCCGTTCATGTGGTGTCGCTCAGACGCCCGACTGTGGCATGCTGTTATTTATTTACTTTATAAGCCCTTTATGTGGTGTCGCCCAGACGCCCGACTGAGGCATGCCCTTTATTTATTATCCTTTTGAGGCGTTGCTTTAGACACCCGATTGGTGCATTTTTATTACTAATCTGTTACTACATATTCATGTTGCATATAAATAACCTGCTTGCATGCATCCGAGATTTTCTTTTTTATGACTGACGTTGTGATCATGGAATATTTTAGAGTATGATTTGATATATTATACCCGTGTTCATAATGTTTGCGAGTTCATTCAAAGTACTCACTGGCTTGTCCCTGGCTATTGTCTTGGCCAGATTTCTTGCATGGAGAGGAGCGCTACGATGACAGCCCCGGAACCTAAGCAACGGTGATACAAGCCCCGCGAAGATAGGAGTTAACCTGGTCAGTTGTTCCTGTGGGAAATGGAGTCCCATAGACGCCGATGTACCACAAACCGCTTCCGCCCTCAACCACTAGCAACCTTATGTTGTACCCATACGCCAGAATGGTCTTGTACTACATATTATATATTTTGCTTGGAGTTTCTGTATCAAGTTGGTGCCTCATCAGCTAACAGTAATCCTGGGGCTGGTGAGCACAAAGGCCATTTTCTGGGAAATTAATACCCGGAAAACCGGTCGTGACAACCTTGCTGAGGTCGCTTTACGACAACGGCCTGGAATGCCCGCTGCCGGCGCCGAGGACGGCCCTGCCAAGCTGCTCCCCTTCCTGATCCGTGCTCTTGAAGATGTCACCCTTGGCCTTGGCCCTACGGCTGAGGCCGAGGCGCGTGTCCTGTCTTCTGCAGCGCTGACGCGGGTCCTTACCCACGTCTACCTTCGCGACCCCAACGTCGACCTCGACAGCCTGCTGGAGCCAGCGACCGGCGAGCTTGCTGCTGCCGCTGCTAAGGCCGTGAAGGGTCGTGCGGAGGCTCTGCTGTCGAAGTTCCGGGCCTTCAGCACCAGGCCGACGTGAGGCGCTGCCGGTCTTGCAGCTTCACGAGGCGAATCCGCTCCGCGCAGCTCCGTCGCCAACAAATGACTCCGCTGTTGCTCCTGTCCTGCTTTCAGCTCCTGAAACATGCATCATGGCTCGGGGAGGCGTTTAAACTTGTGTTTGGTGTTGTGGTAACAGTTATGGACTATAATATTTGCTTTTGAATTCCTTGAAATTTGCGCTCTTCCTACTTGCTTATGTTCTACGCTGGCAGAGCCCAGCCCCGCGCATACCCCAGCCGCTGTTAGCCCCGACTGGAAACCAGGACGGGACTAAGGAGTGAGGGGCTACGTGACAAGTTAGGCTCCTAAGTCGCGATGCTCAGGAGTCCCCCTTGGCGCACGAACAACAAGTAGGGAGGTGAGATGTGTGGGTGAATCTACCATTCTACGTCTGCAGAGCCTGGCCCCACGCATACCTCAACCACCGTTAGCCTTTCGGAACTAAGGAGTGAGGGGTTACGTGACCAGTTAGGCTCCTGAGTCACGATGCTCAGGAGTCCCCCTTGACGCTCAAACGACCTTCGTACCTTGGCTCCACTCGGGGAGAGACGCGCGACGAACCAGGCCCGAGGGGCCTGGCTGGGTGGCGTATGTCTGGGCGTGACCCAGGCACAGTCCCCGTGCCCAGCCCCCTCCGCGGCACTCCCGAGGGGAGGCTTTGCAATGAGGACAGACACTGATCTCTGGGCTCCCTGAGGTTGATGCGGCCAGGGGCCACCCTCAGTTGTTTATCACCAGTGCGGAGCATAGTGCTTCCGTATTTGTACGGGCATAGCCGCTCCTCGGCAGTGTCGTCAGCCAGCGCGGAGCATGGTGCTTCCACTGGTGCGTGGGAGGGGGCTCCCCTCCGGGAGGAGCCCCCGGGGCGTGTACAGCCCCGCCCTGACACGTGGCCGGCACGGTAGGGCATGAGGAGGTGTATCTGGGCACCCGTGAGCCAGCGCGGGACTCACGGGGCCTTACCTCAAGGCGGGTTGCGCCTGGCACTGGGCCTTAACTTGTGATGTGTTCCTGCAAATTTGGCTAGATGCCGATGCTCTACGTCCTCAGGTTCCGGCCCTCGAGCGGGTCTCAGCCGTCGCTGGTTTGCCAGGTCACGATGCCATGGACAAAGCCAGAGGGTGAGGGCTGGAGAGCCAGTAGGAGCCCTGAGTCGCGATGCTCAGGTACCCCCCCTTTAATGCGCAAGCTTGGTTAGATGCTGACGCTCTACATCCTCGGATCCCGGCCCTCGAGCGGGTCTCAGCCGTCGCTGGTTTGCCAGGTCGCGATGTCGTGGACAAAGCCAGAGGGTGAGGGCTGGAGAGCTAGTAGGAGCCCTAAGTCGTGATGCTCAGGTAACCCCCCCTTTAACGTGCAAGCGGCCGACATGAAGGAAGAGGAGGTGCCGCGGACAGGCATCAAATAACAAGCATGATGGGTCCAATGCATGGCCAGAAAATAAACGCAAGAGGGGTACATGCCGTTGGGTCTGACCTGAGCGACTTGGGGATGATGCATCCCGAGGGGCGGCCCCAACAAAGTAAGCTAGAAACATAAAGTAAAAAGAGGATACATACCGTAGGGACGGACCTACGCGGCCTGGGAATAATGCAGCCCTGGGGATGCTCCCAGCTGGAAACTAAACTTGAAAGATGTCACCTGATAGTGTTGACGACGAAGGGGTGTTGAAGTAGCGGACATCGTGGGCTGCGGAAACCGATCTTCACGAGTCCCCAGGCCCAGGAGCCTCGGGAGGTTCCGGAGGCGCTGGTGGCTCCTCGCGAACCGTCTCCATCTCTGCCAGGACTGCGGAACGCCTGGCCTCCTGAGCCTCCAGGATGCTCCTCATGAGGCGCTGGTGCACCGCAGCCGCGTTCGGCAAGCCGTAGGGCATGCGAACGTAGCTGTGGGGTGGGCCTTCGCAGCGCCCCACGCGTGAGGGCTAGAAGCGCTCTTGAGAGGCGGCTCGGTTGAGCCCTGGGATGTCGATGCAAATGCGCAGCCCACCATCCTCGCCTGGATGGGGAGCTCCGGCGGGTAAGTGGAGGCTGCCACTCATGACTCTTGCCTCCTGCAACTCCAGCATGATTTGACTGACGAACTCCAGAGGGTTTGGCCCTCCTTGCCTTGCTCCTTCCTGAGGGAAGCATGCTCTGAAACACGCCTCCAAGTGGTGCCCAAGCGCCTCCCTTGTGATCTTAGCAAGGTCGGTGGCCCTCCAGGAGGGAGCCCCCGAGTCTTGCTTGAGGAGGGCGTCGGGCGCGCCTTCCTATGCGACAGAAGGAGGTGCCCCCTGAGCATGCGCAAACCCTGAAGGGCCTGCCTCCTGAGGGGTCGGGCGTAGCGATGTCTTCTTCTTCTTGGGAGCGGTCTCAGGGAGCCTCCCGCTCCCACGATCTGGGTCTTCAAGTGATGCAGCCTGAAAAGCTCGTTCCAGGGAGCACACTGCGTCTCTTTCTTCACAAGGCACCGTGATGACTCCACTGCTTCTTGGCATCTTGAGGATGTTCTAGCCGTGATGAGTCACGACCATGAACTTGGCGAGAGCCGGGTAGCCGAGGATGGCGTTGTATGGCAGGTGAATGTGGGCAACGTCGAAGTCGATGAGCTCAGTGCGGTAGTTGCTCCGCGCCCCGAAGGTGACGGGGAAGTGGACCTGCCCAATCGGAACCGTGGAGCCATCGGTGACTCCGGAGGAAGGCTTGGTTGGCTGAAGCTGATCGTAAGGCACTTGGAGGTTGTTCAATGTCTCTACAGACAGGACGTTGAGACCTGCCCCGCCGTCGATGAGGGTCCTGGTGACTTGCACATTGCTGATGACTGGGGAGCAGAGCATCAGGAGGACTCCGGTTGTGGCTGTGCACTTGAGCTGATCCGCTGAGCTGAACGTGATGGCGCACGCGGACCACTTGAGGGGGCGCGTGGCTTCAAGCTTGGGGAGGACGCCATTCACTTCGCGGGCAAACTGCTTAAAGATGCATTGAGAGGTTGTGGCTTGATCTTCGTCCAGGATGCAGGCGATCGCGCGCGGCTCCTGGAAGCCCCCAGCCCCCTCGTCCTGATGATGGTCCTCGTTTCTCCTTGGCTGCGGAGGCAGTGGAGGGAGGCCTGTGTTTCCTTGCGGACGATCCTCATGAGGCTGGTCCCTCCAGTCTCCCTCGCGAGGCTGATCCTGCCAGCGATCCTCGCGAGGTCGGTCGAGCCACCCTTGGCGAGGGCCGCGGTTTCCCAGCGTCCTGCATTCCTTCCTCCTCCTCGGCCATAGCCACGATCGTTGCAGTCGGGGCGTCGGCCGATCCTCCCTTCTCGCACGGCTCGGAGCTCTTGGCATTCATTGGTGTTGTGGGTGTGGAGGTCGTGGTACACATAGTACCGGTTGCCCTTGAAAGACTCGGGCTGATCTCTGCCCCACTTGGCGTCTGGTTCTACCGCGAGCACGGCAGCCCCCTTGCGCTTCACGTCCCTGGCCTTGGATTTCTTCTCTTCTGGGTCTGCGGTTAGCAGCTCGAGGAGGGAAAGGCGCCCTTCCTCAGCCCTGGCGCACTTGGTCGCCAAGTTGAACAGCTCCAAGGAAGTGCACAGATCTTCATGCATCGCCAACTCTTCCTTCATCTTGACATCACGCACACCGTCGGAGAAGGCTGAGATCATGGGCTCCTCAGTCACCTTGGGAATCTTGAGGCATGTGTTGTTGAAGTGTTGGATGTACTTCTGCAGGGTCTTCCCTGGTTTCTCCTTGATGCGGCGCATGTCGTTCACGGCAGGTGTCCGGTCGAGAGTACCTTGGAAGTTGGCGATGAAACGGGTGCGCATCTCGTCCCAGGAGGAGATCGTGCCTGGAGCCAGGTTCAGGAGCCAGGTGCGGGCCCCGTCCTTGAGAGCCATGGGAAACCAGTTCGCCATGACCTTCTCGTCCCCGTTGGCGGCTTTGATGCCCAGCTCGTAGAGCTGGAGGAACTCCGCAGGGTCGGCCGTGTTGTTGTAGCGAAGAGGCAGGTCTGGCTTGAACTTGCAGGGCCACACGACGCTGCGCAGCTCGGTGGTGAAGGCGCGGCAGCCTGCTGTGGCCACGGAAGGCCTCTGGTGATGAGGAGCTTGGTCTTGCGGGCCCCCATGCGCTGCAGCTCGGAGCAGCGCGGGGTCTTGGCGTGCGGGAACGGGAGCGTGGTCGCGACGGGACGGAGCGGGGAGCACTCGGGCAGCTTCTTGGGAACGAGGGACCTCTTGGCAGCTCCGCTCTTGCTACGCTGGCGCCGGACGGAGCGGGTTCCGCCCAGTGGCCACGCGCCTTGGGGCCAGGGCGCCTTCTTGAGGGGGAGGCGGCTGAGGCGCCCCTGGAGCTTCATTGCCCGCGCAGGGCGGGGCGCGGTGCAGCGAGAAGGACGGCGCGGGGGAGCCCCCTGTGGCACGGACGAGCTCAATGACGCGGTCGAGCCACTCTTCATAGACGTCGTCGACTGGGCGGTAGCGCAGGATCTCGTTTGCCGCGATGAGCACAGCTCGAGCCTCCATGGCCGTGCGGGGTGCGCAGGACGAAGAACCAGCTAGGGCGAGTGAGGGAGTAGCAGTGCGGCCGTCTCGCCTCATGGACGGATGCTGGGACGATGCTTGCTACTCATTCCCCGCCGGGCCGGTGGCGGCGTTGACGGCAGGCGACGGGGAATGGTGGGGGTGGCCACCGACGGGGGCGTCTAGGCGACGCGGGAAGTGAGAGCGGCACGGCGCTCGGCGCGGGCCCGACGAGCGTCTGACATGGACACGATGGTTGATGAAGAACAGGGCGGCGGAAGACGAATTCCGGCGCACCCCTACCTGGCACGCCAAATGTCGAATTTAGGGTTCCGGCAGACCCTCTAGATTCGAACACTGGGGTGCGCACGAAGATTTCACCCTCTACCTACCTGCACCTCACCGCCTTGCTATGATCTAAGCAATCAAAGGAACAACACAAGAGACACAGAGTTTATACTGGTTCAGGCCACCATTGTGGTGTAATACCCTACTCCAGTGTGTGGTGTGGTGGATTGCCTCTAGGGCTGATGATGAACAATACAAAGAAGAACAGCCTTGCGAGGGTCTGTTCTTGGCTGGTGTGATGAACTGGTTGGGAGAGTTCAGTCACCCTCTAGATCGATGCCTCTACCCTGGGAGTGGCTAGTCCTATTTATAGGCAAAGGCCCTGGGCCTCTTCCCAAATATTGAGCGGGAAGGGCCCCAACAATTGGCCATTTTGAAGGGGAACATGTAGTACACTTATACTGACTAAAGTTAGTCCTCGCCTGTCAAAGGCTCTGGTGGTGACGCTGACTTGGGCTCCACAATGACTTCCTTCCTGCGTTGCGACGGTCTTGGTCTTGTTATACCGAAATGGGTGCCTTTGCTTGATGCTCTCGCCTGCGCTTGCTCCCTTTGCACTAAAGAGGAAAGGGAGGACACTGCGCGGGCTGGCGCCCGCCTGGAGCCCTTGGTCGTCATGGCTTGCGTCATGGGCACCTCGTGAGGTACCCCGCCTTGATCTCTCCGCCTCCTCGCGAGCCAGCCTGACGAGGCCATGCCTGAGGAAGCTTCATGTCATCCGCCCCGCGAGGCTTGGCCCCTCACGAGGGTCTTGAGCTCGTGCTGATGAAGATGGGCCACGCTGGGCCACCCCTTGAGCCACGCCGCAGGCCACAGGCAGGCAAGTCTGGGGACCGCCGTTCCCAGAACACCGACAGATTCCTCGGGACTCCGCGCCTGTCGCTTGCCTCCCTTGCAGCAAACAGGAAACTGGTGCTCTGCGCCCACTGGCGCCCGCCTGGCCTTGGTCATCATGGCTCACGTCATCTGAGCCTCACGAGGTGCACCTTGCATAGAACTCTCCGCCCCTCGGGAGCCAGCCTGAGGAGGCCGAGCCCCTCGGGGGTCTTGGCGTCGTCCGCCTCATGAGGCTTGGCCCCTCGCCAGGGTCTTGAGTTGTCGATGCTGAAGCTGGGCCGTACTAGGCCGCGATGGAGATGCGCAGTGCACCGCAGGCAGGAAAGTCTAGATACCCCCGTATCCAGAATGCTGGCAGTAGCCCCCGGGCTCAAGGCATGCTCAAACATGGCTTCCGGGCGAAGCCAAGGGGCAAGTGCAGAGCGCCGCGGGCACTAACCGCCTGCGGCCTTGAACGACGCGTGCCGATTGATGGGACATGGGCATCTCTACTTCCCCATGCTGCCTCGGCAACCGTTTTCGTCTGACAAGAGGGCTACCATTTGTTATCGTGCCTTCATTGACTTCCCTTCGTCTTGCTCCAGATCCCTTTCTCCCAACGCCGTAGAATTCTCCAGATCTGCCGATCCTTCCCTCCAATCTCTCGCACAATGGCCGCTGAGAAAGCCAAAGCTCCATCCCCGGCTGCCGACCCTGCCTGTTTCTAGCCGGTGCTGATCACGCCCTCTGTCACCGAGAAGAAGCTCCCGACTGCGCTTCTCCTGACGGTGAGCAACAATAGCGAGTGGGGGACAACAGCGCTCTGGGTCGCCTCCGTCGTTCCGGAGCCTGCCAACAGTACCTTCTATCCCTTCTGCCTGCACAGCGTCTGCTCGGGGCTGATTCCTCCCTTCTCCCGCTTCTTCTATGCTGTTCTCCACCATTATAGCCTCCATGCGCTCCACATCCATCCCTACTCTGTCCTCCTCTTGTCCATCTTTGCCTTCTACTGCGAGGTGTTCGTGGGGGTGATGTCCTCCGTCGCCATGCTCCGCCACTTCTTCTACCTCCGCTCGACTGGTGGCCGACCTGCAGGGTGTGTTGGCTTCGTCGCGGCCCGGGGTGGCAACGCGATCTCCCGCGCCGGGAAGAAGGTGGAGGATGCCCAGAACAAGTGGGTCCTAATGGACGCCAAGTGCTCCCACGACCAGCTGGAGCTGCTGACTGGGCTCCCAGCCTCCAAGAAGGGGTGGTCTTTTGAGAAGATCACCGACCCCCATCTGAGGCTGTTGATGAGGAAGATGGAGGCCTACCTGAAGGCCTAGAAGCTGACGGTGGCCATGATTGTCAGGGAGTTCCTAGAGCGGCGCCTGGCGCGGCTCCAGGATCGCTCCCGCCCCTTGTGGAAGCTCGGGAGCACCAACGACAAGATCCGCCTGTGCCAGGACGGCCTTCCCGAGGAGGAGCTGAGCAAGGTGCTGCTTTCCTTGACTGGGAAGGACCCAAGCGGCCCTCCAAATGATTGCCTCCCGCTCTACCATCGAGACGACGGAGAGAAGATCGCCGCTGCCATGCCTATCTTCAACGAGTTTGAACCTATGCCGATGGGGCCTCCCCCGCTGGCTGCCTCCCTGGTGAACCTGTCCTCGGATGACCATTCCTCTTTGGCCACCGAGGAGGAGGAGGGGGAGGCGGAATCCTCTACCCCGAAGCAGGGAGAACTCATCCGCAACTTCTCTGACGATGACGACGAGGACGCGCATCCGGTGGTGGAGCTGGCTCATCCTACGGGGGTCACCACGTGATCCGGGGTGGTGTCAGGACCCCGATCCTATGCCACACCAATCTAGCATGTAACACCTCATATCACTTTACGGCCTCACGCTCGGTATTCCCACGGGTGTCGCCTTACCAGGCTTGGGACCATTTACTCCTTTTGGCTCACGTATATTATAGTGTCGCTAGCATCCATATGACAAAGAACCCAGGCTAACATGGCTTGTCGTGAACCCAAAGTGGCACTAACTTACAGGGACAGGCATACATGACCCAGCAACAAACGTGTCGGTCATCAGCGAGTGAATCCGGGCTGTAGCAGCTGGGCTAGCAGGACTCCGGAGAATCCGCGTTGTAGCAGGCTAACAGGACTCCGATATACACGGCGTGACATTTCCCCGAAGGGACAGACACATGAACGAAGAAGGACACATGCCGGTCAACCTAAGTGTTCCGGAGCAGTAGCAAGCTACCAGGGCTCAGTGGAAGCACTAGGAGAAATTTTCCGGTAAGAGAGGCTACCAAGGATAAACAACTAGATAGTCAGATCCCACACATACCAAGCATTTCAATAACATACACACAATATGCTCGATATGTGCAAATACAACATGTCATCACAACATGACTCTACAACTCATGTATTTTATTCAATAGGCTCCGAGGAGCGAGATATTACAAACATGGGTTTCTCGACCCAACATTCAGAGCATACAAGTCAAAGCACAAGCGGAATCTAAACATGTCTGAGTACAGACATCTACAAATGAAAAATGCTGAGGAGCCTGTCTATCTACCAGATCTCGCCGAGGGCACAAGATCGTAGCCGAGGTAACAAGCTAAATGTCGGAGTCCATGCGAAACTACTAGTGAGACTAAAGTCTCTCTGCAAAAACATAAATTAAGCAAACGTGAGTACAAATGTACCCAGCAAGACTTACATCAGAACTATCTACATATGCATCAGTATCAACAAAGGTGGTGGTGGGGTTTAACTGTAGCAAGCCAGCTTTGACTCGGTGGCTATCCTGAACTACGACTGCAAGTAACTCTTTTCAGGTGGCGCACACGAGTCCACATATTCAACATATCAATACACCACTATGGATTCTCTCCTGTCTCCCTACGAGAATGCCATCCATAGCACTCACGCTTATCGTGCGTATTTTAGAGTATCCACTTTCACTTGTCTATGAACTGCATAGGCAATCCAGAGGACCTTTACCATGGATGCGGCTATTCGAATAGATCATATTAAACCTGCAGGGGTGTACTTCTTCACACACGCGCTCGCCACTTACCGCTATGTACACGTCATGTATCTCGGCAACCTTCAAGAGGAAGTCTGGCGAGGGTGTCGGCCATGACCTGACTAACCATGCAAGATTCTAGTCCAGGTTTATCGCCTATTTGGGTTCCATCCCCAAGGAGATCCGGCCAGGGTGTCGCTCACGGCCCCAAACAATGTGTACAGGGTTCCAAGCCCACCAAACGGGCGGCGCATGGCATACCCGGCCACGGTGCCTAGTCTGACCCAAGCCCACCTATACCGGGTGCCACTTGGTAGACTACTCACACAACCTACAAACACCAGAAGCTAGTTGCAACTCCTGGATAGAGATCAGACTCATTAATAAGTTGAGAGGGGTCGAATTACCGGAACCCAATGTGTGGTAGTAACGGTTCATGGATCACAAACACAGAACTCAGTTCCTGAGGACGGCTTCGATGAGACAACCCACCATGTACTCCTACATGGCCTCTCACTGCTACCTTTACCAAATCGTGTTCACACACTTATCACTCAATAGTAGGTCATGTTCACACACCTCCAATTCATCCCTGATGAATCAGACCTTACACAACTCTAAGCAATAGCAGGCATGACAAACATGCATGAATTAGTAGGCACATCAGGGCTCAAACAACTCGTACTCATGCTAGTGGGTTTCATCTACTTACTATGGCAATGACAGGTCATGAAGAGGAAAGGGGTTCAACTACCGCAGCATGTAACAGTTGAATCGTTGTTGTCCTAATGCAGTAAAAGAGAGCAGGAGCGAAAGAGTGGGATTGTATCGGAATGAACAAGGGGGTTTGCTTGCCTGGCACTTCTGAAAATAGTATAGTTCTTCATCGGTGTCATCGAACTCATCGTCGAACGTCGTCTACTGAGAGTGGACAAATACCGGCAATAGAGAAGGAAACACAATCAATACAATGCACAACATGATGCATGATCATGACATGGAAATATGAGTGTGTTAGCCTAATGCAACTACAACCAGATGGGTTTGAGTTATTTTGAACCCAAGGTTCAAGTTCAAACTCAAACTATGAATTTATAAAGTGCATTATCATGTTTTGGTATAGACATCAGGTTTAAGTTGCTTTAACATGCATGACACCAGTGCAGATGGATAGATTGTATTTTTTCTAATCATTCTTCATATATAACTTATTTCATTTGGAGCTACAGATTATTTTCTATGAATTTTAGAAGTTTTAGCTATTTTCTGGAATTTCCTAAATTATTTTAAAACCAGAAAATCACTTTACTGCATCAGCATGACGTATCGGTGACGTCAGCAGGTTGACGTGCTGGTCCAGATCAAACCTGACCAGTAGGGCCCACTGGTCAGTGACATAGAGTCAGCTACAGAGGCTGACACGTGGGACCCGGTCAATGCTGATGTGGCCAAGTCAAGGTAACAGGCGGGGCGCTCTGAGATTAGTACTAATTTAACAGAGATGTTAAACTAATTAATTAAGGCACGGGGCCCACTTGGGAGTGGCTATAGGGGGTGATTAGTGGGGTGTTTAGGCCTTAATTAAGTGGCCACGTCGGTGGCTAACCGCCGGTGACACATAGCCGCGGCGGCGTCGCTCGTTCTGGCGATTCCAGCGACAAAAGGGGGCGGGGTTGGGCTCTACGGCTATGGCGTGATGAGGCGCATCGGGTGGTGGCCGTGGGCGGACTGCGGCGGCAACGACAATGACGACAGCGGCGGCCGGAGCATGGCTATGCGCGGGCACGGTGCTGCAGCTCGAGGGCGAGTGAACAGAGGTGCTAGGCAGCACCTAATGTTCACCAAGAGCACGCCGGAGCATCTAGTAGGAGCGGAGGGGCTCAGGGGCACGGAGCTCGCCGGCCATGGCGGACGGCGGCTTCGGATGCTCGCGGGGCAGCGACTACGATGCATGATAGAGCACGAGGGAGGAGGGGAAACGGATTAGAGCTCACAATGCATCGAACGGAGAGCTTAGCGGGCTCGGGGACACTTCAGAGATGGCGAATCATCAGCAGCGATCCACGGGCTGAAGGTTGAAGACGACGGCCTAGGCAAGGCTGCATTGCGTCTGGCATCATGTTGCTTGGTCGAGAGGAAGAGGGCGTCGCGGTGGAGCCTCTGGGCTGTACTGGGAGGGGTAGGATGTCCGGTGGACATTTAGAAGGCCGACGAGCTCCACTCGGGCGCGTGCGGGGAGGGATGAGAGGAGGGAGAGGAGGTACAGGGAGAGAGGGGAAAGTGAGAGGGGATCGAGGGGGTTGCGTGGCAATGTCAGGGTGACGGGGAGACACCCAGAGAGGCAGGAGGTGGCAGGCGCGTGCTTGTGTGTGTCGGCCACGCGCGCCCGTCCCTCTGGCAAGAGGAAGACGACAGCAGTTGGTGGGCTGGGCCAGGTGGCTAGGCTCTGGTGGGCTGGCTGCTGCTGGGCCTCTCAGGTAAGGCCAGGTGATTTATGCCCTTTTCTAATTTTGTTTCTATTTTTCTAGTCTTTTCTCTATTTTGATTTAGTAATAAAATACCAAACCATTTTGTAAAATGCTGAAAATATTTGTGGGCACTTTTGAAATTATCTCCAACAACCCTCAACTAGTTTCACCATTATTAGAACATTTAAACTATTTATAGAATTTAAATGCCCCAATTCAAATACAATATGGGTTAATTCAAAAAATCCATAAATGACCAATAAATATGCTCATCATTTTGGCAGAGGTTTTCACCTTTATCAAAAATCATGAACATTTTAAAAGGGAATTTTGGGTTCTTGAAAAAGATTTTATTTGATCCTATTGATTTCTTTTTGGTGCTAGGGTTTGATCAATCCCCATTTCAACTTTCTTTCCAATTTAAACATGATGCACACATGAAGCTAGGGATGTGACAACTCACCCCCACTAAACAAGAATCTCGTCCCGAGATTCAAGCGTAGGGTAAGATGAAGGGGGACGCAAACTAACACAATCTTCATGATCCAGGTTGCACTTTATAAGAACGTTGATTCGATCACCATCTTTGTCTTGATGTCTTGCTCTAAGAACTCTAACTAACATGACAATGAGAGGAAAGGGAAAACTTTAGAGGGATTGATCTTCTCGAAAATCGGATAACTCAGGATCAACTCACGAAGTGAGACATAGAAACATCTCTCGAGCTGAGACACGAAGAACACATTCAAAGGGATGGAGTGGAACAGATGACGGAGGTTCACTAGGTAGGCAAAAATTTCACATTTAAAAAGGTGGTGAACGGTTGTCAACGTAGCAAGGAGTTGAGTTGCCATGAAACCCAAATGAGACATCTTGGAGGAGGGTGACCCGTAGAATCATCCCTTAAGTGGCAAAGAGAATTACTTTTGATTCAGAGAACATTGAAGCTATCTATACCAACCTGAGGCAAATCACCAACAATCGTTTGGCGGGGTACTAAAGGAAGGGCATACCCCGACTAGAATGGATGATGTGGATTACCTTGTTGAAGACAATGCCATGGATGATTTTGCCTATCATCGGAAATGAGTGGGACCCATGGTAGACTGGCACAACGACTGGTGCAAGCTGGGAACAAAATGCAAATACTAGAAATGAATCTAGTAACTTGGGAGAAACTCAGCAGTAGAGAGTGAGTCCACTGTTGAAAAGGTTATAGCATAACCGAGGAAAACTATGAGCGATCCCAGTTAGTGCCAGTGATAACACCTAGTGCTTGTGCGTGCTCTCAAGAACTTGAGTTTTTCCATATTCATCAGGGTTTTACTAGCATCTGTGCCAAGATCCTGGCAATAGAACATACCACCATGATGGATAGTGGTGGAGGATGCAGATGCAAAGGAAGATAACACCTTCTCAGAATTCACCTTAGCAAGGCTAAGGGATCAAAATCTGGATGATCGATCGAGAGACATTTAGCACTCCGCTTCTAATGTTCTCCTTGATGTACTAGCGTATCCCATTCATAGATATGGTTTGATATCTAGAACATCAAGTAAAGGTCGGATTTCGGGAACATAAAAATCCATAAGCGACATCTAGGGGATAAATCCTACGAAATCCTTATGGGGAGGTGGCCAACTTCTTCAATCAAGATACTACAATAATAGGTCTTCCGGCTGGATGTGTTGGCCATGTCATCCATTTTACCGGTTATAAGGACCAATATTATAATTCTTGGGACACGTTCCAACCATCATATCTGCCTGAGATTCAGATCTGGTTGGTGTCAGGATATTCCAGACTCATCAAGTCTAGAAAGGAAAGTGAAAGTTTGCAACACAAATCGACGAGATGACGTTGTGGGGTTCTCAGGGAATGAACCGCGATAGCAAGCTCCAAACCACAATATACTTCGCACATCCATGACTAACTTGGGATGATTCCAGAGGAAGCAAAACAAACTTTCTCAAATTCACGATGGCAACTTGCACCAAGTGCACATGAACCAAAGGAAGTCACTCATTTCAGCCGAACATATGCTTCACGAACAGAACATGAAGATAATGCTTATAAAAGTTTCCAATACTAGTTGGATGTTCAACACGGATCATGGAGAAGATAGAAATGTTTCTGACGGGATCAACAACAATTCATCTAGGTTTCCATATAAGTGGAGTTCCACAATTATGTGAACAGGGTGATAGCACACTACAAGAAATATGTCAACTTATGACCACCACTATTGGTCACTGAATGGTCACAAATTTCCATTTATGACCTTTTTGTGACCAAAAACATAAGGTCAAAAGCTGGGCTCGTAAACTGACTATAGCGACCTTTCTTCTGGAATGGTCGCAAACGTTTATGACCAAAAAAAAGGTCGTAGATTTAACGGCCAACTGTTTTGGTCACTAGCAATCCGACCACACCACGTCAGATCCACCGTGGCAAGCTGACGTGGCAGACTTACGACCAAATGAAACGGTCGTAAAATAGAATTAGCCCGGTCCATTTCAGCCGTCTTGATGGGCCAAGCCCAATAATTCAGCCCATTTAATTTTTTTCTCTTTATTTTGCTTATCTGCATGGGCCTGGCCCAATAATTTGGCCTTTTATTTTCTGGGAATGGAGCCTTTTTCTGATGATTTTTTTATATTCCACTATTGTTTTCGGCCACAGCCTTTTTAGTCTAGTTCGAATTTGGGCCTCGGCCTTTTTATTTTTTGTTATGCAGCCTTTTATATTTTTTTCTTACAGTCATTTCTTTTTTTAGGCCCAAGCCTTTTTGGTCTAATTCTTGTTTGGGCCTTGGCCTTTTTAGAGCCCAGGTTCTCATTTTGCATAACTGTAAACAGAAAGGCCCAGGAGCACAAGTGATCCACAAGCCCAGGTGCACAAGTGATCGACATAACTTCACAGAGAATAAACAAAATGATCCACAAGTGATCCAGGTTCACAAGATCACATAACTTCACAGAAAGGCCCAGGTTCACAAGTGATCACATAACTTCACAGGATCCATGTGCTCTAGTTTAAACAGCAAAATGCAACAAAATGCAACAGCTCTCAGCTCAGCTCGTCTAGTCTCAAAATGCAACAACTACCTTAGCTCAAAGACAAAGAGGTTCATAGCACAGCCATCAAACTACCTTAGCTCCAAAGAGAGCCATCAAGTGGGCTAACTTCTCTTCCTGTTCTTGAGACTTCTTGCGCAGCAGCTCAAGTTCCTTGTCGCATGCAGCTTCAGATTCTTCCGCCTTCATCTTGATTGCCGCCACTTCTTCTTGCACCAGTTCAGCTTGAAACTCGGACCTCTCCAGCTTCTGCTCAAGGTCACGAACATGAGCAGCAACTTTGCCGGAGTTGTTCCTAGATGACTGGAGCCCAACATTCCTGAGGAATGTGCTTTCCTTGGATTTGGTCTTGAGGACTTGTTCGACAATTTCAACAGCAGACTTTGGCTCTTCACCTTCTGGTACCGGCACTTCCTTCATTTTTTCCATCTCAAGCTAGCATATGGAGGAAAATGATAGGCATTAGTGGGAGATCTATTTCACATTTTGCAAACCAAACCAAGCAAGAGAAACCAAACCAACACACAAATGGATTATTTGAAGTAATCAAACCAGCACACAAAATGTATACAAGAAGATGATGACTAGTGACCTGGAGACATGCAGTTGGAACAATATGATCACTTCATTAAGCCTAGAATGGTGGTTCTATATAAGATGGCTTCCCGAGTGAGACGATCATCAAACTAACATTCAGATCAAATTTCATCATATCATAAAAAATGCATCAAATAGCTACAGCAAGTTCTGATATCTTTGTTGAACTATCAAACAACATCAAAGCATGGAACATAGCATGTGTTCTTGACTGGCTCCGAGTCAAACAACATCAAATCATAAAAGCATCAAAGCTGGCTATGAATCAAATAGGGCAAAGCATGGAGTGACTTACTATAGCAGTCTTGACTGGCTCCGAAAACCCGTGCTTCTTGCTGTTGTGGGTGGCCTTAAACAAGTCAATCGCAGACAGCTCCTCACCCTTACGCTCTTCTTTCTGAAATGTTTTTCAACAAAAATCAAAATGTTATTCAGCAAGAATCAGAAATGTTATTCAATGAGGAACCAAAGGTAAGGTCTCTAGAGAAGAGTTCTCACAATGGCAAAAATGTGTGCTGTGTAGTGCCTGGAACCAGTTCTTTGATTGTACACGACTTTTTGTCGATTCATCTTGTTCGACAAACAGGTTTCCTACAAAAAAGCATACTGTCAGCATGATCTAGCACCAGCATATCATGTGCAGAACATAAAGCATCAAACAAAGCAGAGACAAACCTTGTGTCTTGGGGTAGACCACATCTCCACCAGAGCTTGCCATTCACCATCCGTTAGATCAGGCACCGGAGACTTAATGCTGACTTTATTTGCGGCTACGGTATCAAAATACTTCTTCTTGATCTGATGGCGTCTGTTCTTTGAATATTTCTGCAGAATATCTTTGCACGAGGTCTTGATGGTCTCCGAGTCCGTGTTCATCTCAAAATTTGCCTACCAAGATAGCAAACAAGGTAGGAACAATGTTAGTCATCATGCATAGGTGTAACAGAAAATAGATAGCACATTAACTATGAAACAAGTAGCTTACAACAACTTTACCAATGTAGTTCTCCAATAGACTAGCATTTTTTTGTACAACTTGAAGTGAGGAAGAACCGGAAGATGGCTTTTTGCAATGAGTCCACACTCAGAAGCAAGCTTTGTTGCCTGCAAAGGCTTCTCTGGACGAATCATCCCTTCGGCAATTTGGATAGGCACCTTGCTACCAAGCGACTTGGTGATCCTCTCTAGCCCTCTGCCCTTTCTAAGTCTTGTCTTGGGAGTCATTGCATCTGAAAATGAAACTGAACTCATAAATTAGAATAGAAATCAACAAATGCAGGAATCAACAAAAGCATACATGATCATTCCATTTGGAAAATGCACTAGTAAAAGATAGCATTGCAAAGGTCAACTTGCCTGATTGAGGCACAAGCTGCTGTTCTTCTTCATTGATGACAACGTTCCTGTCAATAGAAGGTGCAACAGGGCTGAGGTATGTGTGGACAGTGCCTACTTCATCAATGCAGATGGTTCCTGCTTCATCTAGGCAGACAGTGCCATTTCCATCCATGCTGAGAGTGGTTCCTTCATCCATGGGCGGCAACTCATCACCCGTTTGCACCGAGGTCTGAGAGTCCATGAGCAGCATACTTTCCTGATGGTCCGCCGTAGTCGCCATCCTTTCTTTCTGCCTTGTGACTCTATCAAGGGCAGGTTCATCAGGTTCCAGGATCCTCTTTTTTTGTCTTGGAGCCGGGGCCATCACCCTTCCTGGAGGCATTGCTAGGTTAGCAGCATAACCATCTGGAAATTTCACCGCTCTTAGGAATTCACAAAATGCAAGCTTTTGTTCTTTATTCATTGTATACCATGCTCATGGAATTTCAAATGAATCTTCATCTTCATTGTGCTGTAGATGCAAATCTTCTCTTATGCCCATGTCCTCCAAATCAAGCCTAGAACTAACCGTGTCCTTTGTCTTCCCTTCAATGTTCAGAAACGTCCCTAGCAGATTCTCACATATGTTTTTCTCAATGTGCATTACATCGAGATTATGCCTTAATTTCAGATTAGCCCAGTATAGCAGGTCCCACAAACAAGACCTCCGGTCCCAACATTGACCTTCCTCACGCTTTCTTTTCTTCGCCAGCTTTCCTGGTCTCACATCTTTCACCTTTTTAAGTTGCTGCTCCAGCTCTTCTTTAGTGAATTCAGCTGGCTTGTCACAGGTTTCATTCTCACCATTAAAATCTTTGCTTCTTCGCCAGCGATGGTTTCGGGGAAGAAAGCGGCGGTGCCCAATATAGAATATCTTGCTCCTTATTCTCTTTGAGCAAGGGTCTTTGTCACAATGGACACAAGCCTGATAACCCACTGTGATCCTCCCAGACAGAGTGTGCAGAGCCGGGAAATCATGGATGGACCATATGATCGCAGCACGTAGATTGAACTTTTCTTCCGGACTCAAGGCATCGTATGTAGGTACACCAGTCCAGAGCTGGAGCAGTTCTTCTACGAGAGGCTCCATAAAGACATCAAAATCCTTTCCTGGAGAATCTAGACCTGGGATAAGCAATGACATCATGAAGTTGGACTGATCCATGCATGCCCATGGTGGCAGGTTGTACAGCACCACAAAAACTGGCCACATGCTATAATACGTGCTCATGTTCCCAAACGGATTAAACCCATCTGTGGCAATGCCAAGTTTTATGTTCCTTGGATCTGCAGCAAAATCAAAATGTATACGGTCAAACTCTTTCCATGCCTCTCCATCCGCTGGATGGCTCAGCTCATTGTCCACAGGTTGCCGCTTCAGCTTGTGCCACTGTACCTCATGCGATGATTTCTTCGAGATGAACATCCGCTGCAGCCTTGGTATCAAGGGAAAGTTCCTCAGTACCTTCTCCGGTATTGACTTCTTCCCATCAGCATCTTTCCACCTAGATGCATTGCATTTTGGACAGTTGTCATGCTTTGCTAAATCCTTCCGAAACAAGACACAGTTATTTGGGCACACATGTATTGACACATAACCTAACCCCAGCCTGCGGATTATGCTCAATGCTTCATCATAAGATCTGGGAACACAACTGTCAGGGAATTGCAAGCTCAAAAGATGGAGTATTGCGTTGAATGCGGCATTGCTAATCCGGTAGAAAGACTTGATGTGGAGTAACTTCACGGTGAAGGTAAATCTTGAAAATTTACCCCCTTCATGAGCTGCGCGCTTCGCCTCCTCTAACACCTCAGCAAACAACGATTTCTATCCATCAGCACGATCTTCAGCATCGTACAAATCCTTCAATAGGTCAGGAATCCTATCATCTTCATGCCCATTATCTTGCAAAACCTTTTCCATGAAATCAATGCCAGCATCACCACCACCCATCATATGAGGGGCCTCTATATCAGCTTCAAAATGTTGAGGTTGTCTGTCTAAAGGTTCTCCATGATATATCCATCTATCATATGTGCTGGACATCCCATTAAGAAGAAGATGATCTTCCACTCTTCCTTGAGCCATTCTTGGACGGTTGAGGCATTCACAACATGGGCAAAGAATGTGAGCATCGTTGGCAAAATTTGCCCGAACAAATGCCATGAAATCATCAACTCCTTTCATATGTTCTTTCGAAAACTTTCTAACTCCTTGTCTAATCCAGCTTCTATCCATCTGCCAAAGACAATAAATTGTTGCAACTTAGCAAATCAATCTAAGTGCATCAACATTAATTAATGAAAATGGATGGAAGTAATGGAAGCTAAAATTCCAGAAAATAAGGTAGGCACCCAAGTTTATATGCTAACTGCCTAAGCACAACATTCGGCTATTTCCAATTCCTCACTACTTTAGTCCAGTTCACATGGTTTACAGATTTCACATGGGAGCAATAAAAAGTAGTTCAAATGGAAATACAGATTTCACATGCGAGAAAAGAAAAGCTAACTAAAACATGATGGTTCACAGAAAACAGACGTGGTTACACAACCAACAATAACAATATATGCTGCCACTAAGAACTATTTTGGTTAAACCACCAACAATAACACCACTGTCAATTTACATGAATGCCATTTCCAAGATTGCATCAAATCTACATCAACGAGAGTTTTCCTAGTTTACATCTAATCTACATCAATATTCAGGTCCTTTCACGGATTTGAGGCTGAAATTTCAGAGGTGTAACATCAAATCTACATCAACCCCAGGATCCTGTTTCAGGGAAAGACCAACTTGAGCTCTATTCTATTGATTGCTGACAACATAATTTACCAGTAACAATAGACTTAATTCCAAAAGAATTCTTAACAATTTCATCAACAACAATTCTCCTAATAACTTCATCAACAGAAATTCTCTTCACAATTTCTACCAAATTCATCAATGACATTTCCAAGAGATTTTTCCAAGCTTACAACAAACCTACATCAAATCACTCTGAAGATTCTCCTAACAAATCTACATCAAATCATTGACATCAACAGAGAGGAGAGGGGGAAGAGGAGGGGAAAGGAGAGGGGTGCATACATGGGCGAGGTCTGCTTGCGGCGGTGGCGACTCCCCCATGCTCGGCGGCGGCGAGTCCCCCATGCGTGGGCGACGCAAGCGGCGAGGTCGCCGTTCCTGTCGTGGGCCCCGCCCCCGCCCCCGCCTCCGCCCCTGATGGTTGCTTCCGCCGCGAGGCCGTGGGCGAGGTCACCTGGAGCGAGGTCGTGGGCAAGGCGAGCGGCCCCTACTGGTTTCTTCGGCCGCCGGCCCCTGCCTGCCGGCCGCCGGCCACCGCCCACCGGCCCCGCCCTCGTCCGAGCGACGCTTGCTGGTTGCTTCCGCCGCCGCCCACCGCCACCTGGTCGGAAGACCTAGAAAAACGCTAAGTGTTGCTCTGTTCGATGCCACCCGACGCCACCTGGTCGGAAGGCCCCACATGTCACTGATACGAGAGAGCCCTGGTTTTGTATAGTATATAGAAAATTACCCACACATTAGCAACAATCCCTCTCTAGCCCAGCGGTATCGAACGAGCGAGCGAGCGCCAAGTCGTGGGTTCGAGTCCCCGCTAGCGCACATTTTTTAGGAATTAAAGCGCACATTTTTTTAGGGAATTAAATGCTCGCTCACCCACCTGTCAGTGGCTCACCCACCTGTCAAATTGTTCCCGCTTGTCAGTGTTGCTAAACCTGGTCGGAAGGTCCCACTTGTCAATGATACGAGAGAGCCGTAGTTCTATATAATGTATAGATAAACTCCCAGATGTGAGCAACTGTCCCTCTCTAGCCCAGCGGTAGCATGCGAGCCAACCAAGCGCGAGGTCGTGGGTTCGAGTCCCGCCTCGTGCATATTTTTTGGGCGAATTAAGCGCTCGGCCCCATCTGTCAAATGGGTCCCGCCTGTCAGTGTGTCCCCCGTCTGTTTGTTGAATATTAAAACTCAAGCAAAAATGACACCTAGACAGTGACACATAAGCGAGGTTGCTGAGGTGGCTGCCTAATCATCCTAATTCATTCAAACTCAAGTGTAGTGACCATTTTATATTGGTCGTTATCAGCTACGCATGAGGCAGTGGACAGTGCTACTAGCTTTATGACCATTTCCTCTAATGAAATTATGACCTTTCTGACCAAAATGGTCATTATGGTTTAGGGTTTAGAGCCCCCCAGACAGCTTTTGACCAATTGGTCTAAAATGGTCATAAATTTATGACCAATTCTTCGAGGGTCACTGACAGAAGGTCATAAGTTGACATATTTCTTGTAGTGGCATTGGTCAATCCAAAAGATATGATGGTGTATGCTCGAGGGAACAACCACGGGTAGGAAAACATTAAGAACATCATTGGTTCTGGGTTGATTTGATGATAGTCCATACTCAAATCAAAGGTTGGATAAAATTATAGGTCCATTAACTGATCACAAGGGTCAGTCGATGAAAATATCAACTTTCTTCAACACACGCAACGCAAGGATATCCCTTTGAAAATGAACTAGGTCAGGCAGCTTTTATCTTCCAACTCTCCAAGTTGTTGTTTAGCTTAACCAACTAGCTCAGGGGTATCCAACACAGAATCTTGGAGAATGGGTGGTTTACAAGAAACCAACTTGATCACGAGATCAACATATGGGTCAGGGGACAACCTAGTAATACCTCCGAGAAGATAATTAGAAAATGACGAACAACCGATATGTTATTAAGCTCGGGAGCAATCTTGCTTTCGGGGCAAGACGATGTGATCTAATAAGCAAGGGGTTGACACAATCCTAACTCATTGATCGAAGAGTGCACCAGGAAGTAAGGACTAGGTAGCACAACCTACCTTAGAATGATGATTCAAGAACCAGCACACTAAGAATGAAATTGTTGTCCATTAATTGCCAATCAACAAGGTTGCTAGGAGTATTGATTTCACACATCACAATTCACTTGTCGGCATTTCGGTTGTGACAACACGGGACTGAGGAATGAATAAGGAGGGCGAGAAGTATCACTGTATCAAGAGTTCTTAGGATGCTGCAATTCCAATGATATTCCTGATATAAAGATGGCAATATTTCAAGGTAGAACAGAATCAAAAGATGGATTGGCATTTTGATTTGCCGATTACAACTGCTTTGACCCAATCCTGGATATGTATGAGGTACTGGAGTTTGTTTCTCCTAGTCATTCCGAATAGAATGGCTTGACGGACCACAAGAACAATATGCATCGATAACGCAAATGCATAATCACTCCTGACTATCAATTGATAGACGAGGGCCAGAAAACGACTGAAGAGGGACAACTCAAAAGAACATATGATCTGAGTTGTGGATGCATAGATTAGCATGTCGAATGAGTTCAACACATTTCTTCCGGCTAACCCATGCAGATAAGTAGAATTGGCAGAGTAATAGCATAGAATCGAGAACTCGGCAAGAGCACTCTGGTTGTGACCATTTAGGTTCAAAGCACTTCTGCCACAAGCGGTTCATCGTATTTGGAAGAAGGATACATCACGAACCTCGAAGACTATCGCAAAGGTTACTAATAACCAAAAGGGACTAGCAAACAATAACAACGTGAAGTAGGTAGGGTGAATCTCGGGTTCAAAGACCCAGGAGTATAATAACTACTTCTAAGTGGCATCACAAGAAGCTTTTGAGAATAGTGACCAGAATCATCACACTGGGAACACAAAACATGGCTACATTACTAGGTGATACTCTAGACACCTAGGTCATAATAATAGCTCCAACATATATGTCAAGGCAATAGAGTACCTCCACTCACCGAGTAGTGTGGTCAAACTGGCCCAAAGGGACATCGGAAATGGGAGGAAGGGATTTGCAAATGCATCAGACTATTTAGAAACTTGGAATGACTCGGATAGCATAACGGTTGTAAATGCTCGAAAACATTTGAGACATCCTACAAAATGGTGGCATAACCACTCGATCATCACAATATCAAGGTTCCAAGATCAACTGTCAATAAAGGGAGATAGTAGGAACTGAACCGAGGCTTGAATCCAACAATCTTATAGGTCTACATATTGGCAACACGATGATCCTGATAGAAAGAAGAGAAAGCCTAGTTCCTTAACCCCGTAGGAAGGATAAGATGACTCGGATCATAAGGCATAAGGTATAGGGAGTAAAAAGAGCCTAACGTTCCATTGCACAATCAATTCCCTTATATAACTAAAGAATCTCTAGACTCAACTTGGACCAGTTTGGCTTGGTAATCCTACAGGAAGTCAGGCTCTGATACCAAAGCTGCTAGGACCCTAATCCAATGCCACACCAATCTAGCATGTAACACCTCATATCACTTTGTGGCCTCACGCACGGTATTCCCACAGATGTCGCCTTACCATGCCCGGGACTGTTTGCGCCTTTTGGCTCACATATATGATAGTGTCGCTAGCATCCATATGACAAAGAACCTGGGCTGACATGGCTATTCGTGAACCCAAAGTGGCACTAACTTATAGGGATAGGCATACGTGACCCAGCAACGAACGGGTCGGTCATCAGTGAGTGAATCCGGGTTGTAGCAGCGGGGCTAGTAGGACTCCGGAGAATCTGGGCCGTAGCAGGCTCACATGACTCCGATAAACACCATGTGACATTTCCCTGAAGGGACATACATAGGAACGAAGAAGGACACATGCCGGCTAGCCTATGTGTTCCAAAGCAGTAGCAAGCTACCAGGGCTCAGTGGAAGCACTAGGAGACATTTTCCGGTAAGAGAGGCTACCAGGGATAAACAACTAGATAGTCAGATCCCACACATACCAAGCATTTCAATAACATACACACAATATGCTCGATATGTGCAAATACAACATGTCATCACAACATGACTCTACAACTCAAGTATTTTATTCAATAGGCTTCGAGGAGCGAGATATTACAAACATGGGTCTCTCGACACAGCATTCAAAGCATTCAAGCGGAAGCTTAACATGTCTGAGTAAAGACATCTACAAATGAAAAAGGCTGAGGAGCCTATCTATCTACCAGATCCCCCCGAGGGCACAAGATCGTAGCTGAGGTAACCAGCTAAACGTCGGACTCCACACGGAACTACTAGCGAAACTGAAGTCTCTCTGCAAAAACATAAATTAAGCAAACATGAGTACAAATGTACCCAGCAAGACTTACATCAGAACTATCTACATATGCATCAGTATCAACAAAGGGGGTGGTGGGGTTTAACTGCAGCAAGCTAGCTTTGACTCGGTGGCTATCCTGAACTACGACTGCAAGTAACTCTTTTGAGGTGGCGCACACGAGTCCACATATTCACCATATCAATACACCACTATGGATTCGCTCTTGTCTCCCTACGAGAACGCCATCGATAGCACTCACACTTATCGTGTGTATTTTAGAGTATCCACTTTCACTTGTCTATGAACTGTATAGGCAACCCAAAGCCCAGCCTGAGAGGGGCGCCCGGGCACGCCTTCCTATGTGATAGGTGAAGGCGCACCATCCATGGATGCGAGGCTCAGCGCGGTGCTATCGGGTGATGCCTTATCGTGAGATCCCTGACCTAGCTGAAGCTTTTTTGTCTTGGGGGCGACCTCAGGAGGGAGGACACCGCCCTCGTATTCAGGGTTGTCGACTGCTGCGGCCTGGTAAGCGCGCTCGAGGGAGCACAACACGTCCTTTTCCTTGTAGGTGACCATGATCATGCCTCCGCTCCCTGGCATCCCAACGACGTTGTAACCGTGGTGTGTTGCTACCATGAACTTGGCCAGTGCTGGGTAGCCGAGGATGGCGTTGTATGGCAGACAAATGTCGGCAACGTCAAAGTCTATGATCTCGGTGTGGTAGTTGTCGCGCTCACCGAAGGTGAAAGGGAGGTAGATCTGCCCTATCGGATGCGTGGAACCGTCGGTCACTCCTGAGAACGGCTTGGTTGGCTGGAGCTAGTGATATGGCACTTGGAGTCTGTTGAACGTCTGGACAGAGAGAACATTGAGCCCTCCTCCACCATCAGTGAGGGTCTTGTTAACGACCACGTTGCTGATGACAGGCGAGCAGAGCATTGGGAGCGTGCTAGCAGTGATAATATGATAATAGTCCCAAGTGACTCAACAAATATAGCTATGCTCCTCGGCAACGACGCCAGAAAAAGGTCTTGATAACCCACAAGTATAGGGGATCGCAACAGTTTTCGAGGGTAGAGTATTCAACCCAAATTTATAGATTCGACATAAGGGGGGCCAAAGAATATTTGAAGGTATTAGCAATTGAGTTGTCAATTCAACCACACCTGGAGAATAATTATCTACAACAAAGTGATTAGTAGCACAGTAGTATGATAGTTTTGATGATAGCAACAGTAGCAATGGTAATGATAGCAGTAGGAGCAGTAGTAACTTAACAAGAACAATATAAGATAAATTTCTAGGCATTGGATCGTGTCACGACCGGTTTTTCAATAAAATTCTTATTGAGAAAATCGATCTCTTGATCCCAGTATAGGGTGTGGTGACATGCTACTAGCTCGAGATAAAAGTGGTGGTGGATAACTTGACTCCTAAACTGGCAGCTCATCGAGCGCCGAGGTGAGGATCGATGAATTTATTTCTGGGGTAGCGGAAGCAGATATAATACAGTGACCAAATCCAGGATTGCACGGGACTGACTGGGACTCCTCTAGGCATCGGACTCGCTATCGAACTCTTCATCCATGAGATCGCCTTCATCAACATCTGGCCAAATCAACAAGCCAGGTGAGTACTTTGAAAGTACTCGCAAGACAGTTCGGACAAAAGATATAACAAATGCATGCATGAATGCGTCATGAGCAAAAATAATAATGCTCATTCAAATAATAAATATTTGCACGACATGATAAGTAAAAAGGAAATCGGGCGGTAGTCCTCCCGAAATCCAAACAAACAACTGAAGACCGATCGGGTGTCTGGAGCGACGCCTCGAAAGGTAAAAAAATAAATAATCATGCCGCAGTCGGGCCTCTAAGCGACACCACATAAAGGGCTTATATTGAAAAGTAAATAACACGTGTGCCACAGTCGGACGTCTGAGCGACATCACAGAAAGGGCTTAATTAATAGTGAATAAGAAGAGTGCCACAATCGGACGTCTGAGCGATATCGCAGAAAGGGCTTATCTCAAAAATAAATAACAAGTGTGCCACAGTCGGACGTTTGAGCAACATCGTAGAAAGGGCTTATATCAAAAGTAAATAACAGGTGTGCCACAGTCGGACGTCTGAGAGACATCGCAGAAAGGGCTTATATCAAACATAAATAACAAGTGTGCCACAGTTGGACGTCTGAGCGACATCACAGAAAGGGCTTATATCAAATGTAAATAACAAGTGCGCCACAGTCGGACGTCTGAGCGACATCACAGAAAGGGCTTATATCAAATGTAAATAACAAGTGTGCCACAGTTGGACGTCTGAGCGACATCACAGAAAGGGCTTATATCAAAAGTAAATAACAGGTTAGTCCATCCACAAGAATAAACTTTTAACCGGACTTAACACTCATGTAGTTCACTGGAGTTTTGTCACTGAGACTGACATTTGACAAGATAAGATGAACACAGTACTTGGACATGTACAAGATGATTCAAAGGATTTTTGGCTCTGCACAGTTTGTACTAATTGCCCACAGCCAACGGATTTCCGTAGTCACGAAGGACTAGTTCCATTTACGGTATTTCGGTAGAAACACATCTAACCAGTACACACGCATTCCACCTCACAATGCCAGGGATCACCCTAGACAACGTCCAAGAAAAACTTTGAGACGGGGAGGTCACAACCTCGAATAGCATGGGATCAAATTTCTATACGCGCGCTCTAAGGGGTGCCCCCCTCTCGGTCCCAACCGGAAACACCCATGCCCCCTGACCGGATGACGGGCTTTAATCCAGGGCCATGGAACCCTCATCCCGACCTCTCTATTTGGTGTGTACCAGGAAAATGGTTTGCAACTTACTATGCCATATTCCTTGCGGAAAACATATGGTAGTACATGAAGGAAAATGAATGGGAACGTGACTTGATTCACGTTGATACTAAAGTCAAATGGTCTGGCATAAGACTGGCATGCTAAAACACTGCCATCTTACCCATTCTCATGCCATCACATGGCCATGCAAACTAATATCCAACAACGTATGGATTTCCGAAACTCACTTAGCTCATCTTTGCATGAAATATGACATTTAACGAAATGCTCATAAACATGCCATGAAACTACTGAATGCAAACATGCAAGAACCACTCATCATATCAAAAGTTCAAACATGCTTGCCTGGTTCGGAGTAGTCGGAGTCTAACTTGGCGAAGTTCGCGGCTTCGTCACCTCCTCCGGTATCTACGGTATAAGAAAAATACATACTTAACGTAAATACCACGAGTGCACAGAAAAGTGTTCCAAATATTTTTCAAATAAATATGACAAAAAACTAGACAGAAAAATAAAGATGATAGAAAAAGAAACGATCAAAAATCATTTTATGTTTAAAAGTTATAAAGGTTTTAAAACCAGGGACTTATCTGTAATGAAACAGAGAGTTTCCAGGGGGTAAACTGATAAAAACAGAAAACGATTCGGAAAAAGAGAAAACACTGACGAGGGGGGTCCCACTCGTCAGGTTTAAATTTTCAAAGGAGAAAACAGGGCTCGTCGGCGCCCGAGAGCTGCGGTGGTCGCCGGCGGTGATCCACGGCGAGTTAGGATGATCGGAGAGTACCTACGTGATGAGGGTGTCCTTCCGCGTCGGTGGGTGGTGGTGGTGGTCGTCGGCGAGCACCACCTCGACGGCGGTCCTTGCTCCGGCAGACGGCGGCTCGGGTGGAGTTGGATTTCGTCGGGGAGGGCTGCGAAGGTCAAATTGAAGCTTGGGTTAGCTCACTGGTTGCTCGAGGTGGCTACTGACGAGGTTTGGGCGTCGGGGATGGCCTCACCAAAGTGGATCGAGCTGGTGGCCGAGGCAGATCGGGGCGGCCGGAGTTGGGGGAGGAGACCTCCTCGAGGTCCTCCTAGTGGCTTGGCGGGGTACTGGTGAGGTGTAGTGGTGGTGCGTGCTCGAGAGCGAACTCGGGGCTCCTTTTTATAGGCGATCCGAGGCGGTGGCCGTGAACGAGGATCTCCGGCGATGGTTACGGCGATGTAGTGCTTAGTCGGGGAGATTAGGCGGTTGATCATCGACGTGGAGGTCCACGGGCTCTGTTTTGGGGCTAACCCAGGTTGGATCGGGCGTGCTGGCTGGTTTCGGCAGAATGGGGCGGCGCGGGCCCGTCGGCGGCAGAGGGCGCGCCCTGTGCTTGCCGGGCCATGGTGACGGTGCTGCGGGGTGTGCTGGCATGCATGAAGCCACGCGGAGGGCTAGGGAGCATTGGGCGGCGCAGAATGGCATTGCGAGCTGGTGCTGGCTTCGTTTGGCCGCCACGGGTGGTTCTGCCACCGCAGAAGCTGCCGACGTCGGTGATGCTCGCCGCCACCGACACCTGCGTCCGTCCAAGCAGGCGTGCGGTGCTCTGGCCAGGGAGAAGGGGCCATGCGCAAAGCGCCAGGGTGCACGGGTGATCAGTGACAAGTCACTGACGAAAACGACACTACATATAACTCTGAAACTGAATTTTACTGAAAGTGCACAGGAACAGTGTCGGCCAAGTGTTCGATGAAATGATTTTGGCATGTGGGGAATTTTCCTTGAGCTGATTTTTGGTGGGGTGGCCTCTCATTGCATCTAGGGGCTGCCTGAATTTTGGTAGAATTTTTGGGGAAGAGGAGATATGAATTTCACCAAATTTTCCAAATCTGGTCCAAACTTGCAGAGGATGAAATTTGAAAATTTTGAAAAGAGGAAGAGTGGATCTTGATGGTTCTAGGTTGTGGGTGCTAAGGACTATCCAGAAGAGTTGGTTTGAGATCAAAACTCAAAGGGAATTAGGCACTTGCTTTGCAAATCACCTAGGCTTAAAATAAATGACAGAATTGTTTTGGGGAGAAAAATAAATGGAATAAAATCCAAAAATGGATTTAACTTGTTGGGACAGAATGTTTGGATTGCCCCAAGGTGGAGGGAGGGGTTTTGGGAGGATTTACCACAAGAGGCATGGTAAAACCAAAGATGGATCAAAACAAAAGAGTAGCTCCAAAAATCTTTTGGTTTTCTTTTTAAAATAAATTTCCAAGAAATGTTTTTGAGAAGGGAAACTCAGAAGAAAGGTTTTTTTTAATAACAAAACACCAGGGTTGCAGAGGATGCAAAAATCAAAGCCCTTGCCAAGGGAAAAAGTTTTTGAGAGAGAGAGATTTTAGAAAGGATTTAAATGACCTTTTTCAAACCAAGCAAGGTTTTTGCTGAAAACAAAAAACAAATTTTTTTGGAGTGTCACAGACTCGTTGGATAATATTCATCATGAGACAGTTATAACCTAGGGCAATACGGCACTAGCTCTAGTTCGTAAATATAATGTAGGCATGTATTCCCTAAACAGTCATACGTGCTTATGGAAAGAACTTGCATGATATCTTTTGTCCAACCCTCCCGTGGCAGCGGGGTCCTATTGGAAACTAAGGGATATTAAGGCCTCCTTTTAATAGAGAACCAAAACAAAGCATTAACACACGGTGAATACATGAACTACTCAAAGTACGGTCATCACCGGGAGTGGTCCCGACTATTGTCACTCCGGGGTGCCGGATCATAACACGTAGTAGGTGACTATAACTTGCAATATCGGAACATGGAGATAAAGGTGATACCATAAACGGTTCAGATTTGAAATCGTGGCACCCGGGCCCAAAGTGACAAGCATTAAGCATGGCAAAGTCATAGCAACATCAATCTCAGGACATAGTAGATACTGGGGATTAGGCCCTAACAAAACTAACTCAATTACATGATGAATCTCATCCAACTCCTCACCGACTAGCGAGCCTGCAAAGGAATTACTCACTCCCGGTGGGGAGCATCATGGAATTGGCGATGGAGATGTGTTGGTGACGACGAAGATCAAAGATCCCCCTCTCCGGAGCCCCAAATGGACTCCAGATCTGGCCTCCCGATGAAGAACAGGAGACGGAGGTGGCTCCGTCTCGTGAAACCTGATTTTTTCCTAGAATAATGGGATTTTATAGTGTCGGTTTGAGGGTCAGCGGGGCCACCAGGTGGGCAGCACCCACCTGGTTGCGCCCTGGTGGGTTGTGCCCACCCAGGTGCCCCCCTCAGGTACCTCTTGGCTGTAGAAATTCTCAAAGAAAAACTTTTACGAACTCTTTTGCTCTTGTTTCCCAAATAAGCTTTAACAGCACCCAGGTTTAAAGCAAGGATTATAACAAACCATGTCGATAATAACTCTTAAAAATTATATTAACTCATATCAATGACATAAATAACTAGAGAGCAATAATAAGATATCTCAAATAGCAACACGTTGTCAAACACAACCATGATATAATATGACAATAGTGGTATCTTGCTAGCCCTTTCTGAGACCGCAAAAAATAAATGCAGATCAGCCCCAAAGTTCAAGCAACGACTAAACATTGTAATTCATGGTAGAAAATATCTAGTCAAGATGCACCCAACATTAGTTATACACAATGCATCAGCATGACAGCAGTGCTCTCAGGTTCTGGCGCTTATTTGAGAAGGTGATGACACAACATAAAAGTAAATAGATAGTCCCTTCACAGAGCGAAGCAGTGATTTGCAGAGGTGCCAGAGCTCAAGTTTTTAAAACAGAGGTAAATGATATTTTGTGACATGCATCCTTCTCATTTACTTCACGACCATCACTTATCAATATCTTCCATGCTAAGCACGCTAGTGGTGGTTCCCAAGCCGAAAGGTAAAGGTTATGACTCGATTGGGAGTTTTCATTTGATTATTTGTCAGCTCTTTCCTTTTTGCAGTTTGGGACTGGGCATCCCTATTACCGCCCTTTTCTTGTGCAATGGCAAGTGAATAAACACTCGTCCGGAGAATAACCCGCTTAGTGTGGAAGATACCGACTACCTCTTGTCGTTCCATGAACGATCGAGGAACATAAAAAGGATATTTATTAGAAGTTTTAAAAGGTGGCACATGCAAATTTACTTAGGACGACAGGGTAATACCACATATAGGTAGGTATATTGGACTCATCTGGAATAACTTGGGTTTCAGGTTTTTGGATGTACAAGAAGAGACTACTTAGTACAGGCGAAGGCTAGGAAATAGGTTGAGAAGCGGCCAGCTAGAGAGCAACAATGGTCATGAACATGCATTACGCATAAGTAACATTGGATACTAGCATGAGTAGGATATAAACACCATGAACATAAATATCATAGAGGCTACGTTGGTTTTGATTCAACTACATGCATGAACATGTGCCAAGTCAAGCCACTCGAACATTCAGAGGAGGATACCATGTCATCATACTACATCACAATCATTTTAACGCAATGCTGATATCCAAGATAAGTCATTATTCACTCCTAGCTACTTATGCATGGCATGATAAACTATAATCTCTAATTGTCATTGCAAACATGTTTGATCATAATAGGCTGAATCGTGGATACTAGGTTAAACATATTTACAAAAATAGAACAAGTCGAGTTCATACCCGTTTCTCTCTGCCACGACCAGTTCATCTAATATCGTCATTATTGCCTTTCACTTGCAAGACCGAATGATTTGAAATAATAATAGTGCAAGAGTGTCGTGGGCTAAGCTGGAATCTGCAAACATTTCATTCAAGAGGAGAAGACAAGGTAATATGGGCTCTTTGTTAGATTAACAATGCAAATGGGAGCCACTCAATATTTTCATCGTGGTCTTCTCCTTGGTATGACTCGATAAAAGAAAAAGAAACTCAGAGAAACACATTGAAATATTTTTGGAGTTCTTTGTTTTCTCGAAAGCAAGTAAACGAAAAAGGCAAAAGCAAAAACGAGAACAACTAATTACACGGGAAAGCTCCCAACAAGTAAAAGAAGAACAAGGAAATATTTTTGGGTTTTCTTTTTAGTGCTACAAAGATTTAAACTAGGAAGAAAATTCAAAAAGAAGCAAGAAACATATTTTTGGGATTTTCTCAAAGTTTTTCAAACACACAAGAAGAGAGTGAGAAAAATAATTTAAGCATGGATAATACAATGAAAAAGTGTGGACACCGACAATTGGAATGAAATGTGTGAACATGATTGTAATGTTGGTTGGAATACGTACTCCCCCAAGCTTAGGATTTTGGCCTAGCTTGGTAATCAATAAGTAGCCTGGATGGTAGTCGGCGTGGTAGCTCATGGAGGCTCTCGGTGCTGATGCCTCAGCCTGCTGTGCTGCCTCCACTGCTGTGTTGTGAGCTCGAGCCTCGCTCTCAAGAAAAAATATCTCCATCTACTGTGATAGTCAAAAAGAGCAGGCGCAGGAAAATATGTGTGCACAACAGAAGTTTGGTTAAACAACAGATTGTAAGTGAAATCATGAATTTTTCCTTTGAGGATCTTATGACCTTTTAAAGCATCAAAGTCTAAATGCTACGTGGGTAGGATAGGGTCAAAGGGCAAAGGTGAAACACCCAGCTCTCGTTCTAAACGTGTGGCATAAATTCCGCCATAGAAATAGCCACTATTAGCATTATGCTGCAGTCTGCATGCAACAATCGCTCCAAGGTTATAACTCCTTTCACCGGCGAGAGCAGCGCGTATGCGGCTCAAGTCTGGAGCACAAAATGTACTACAGTCTTTCTTGCCTACTATACATTTTCCATTAAATAAAGTGAAGTACTAAATTGCAGGAAAATGTATGCTCTTTATTCTACCTTGCTTCACTCCCCTAGTTTCACCAAAGCAAAGGCTAGTCAAAAATGCTTCAAACTCAGACCTAGGTGGCTCATCGAGTGAACCCCAGAATGGGATTTTGCATAGATGAGAAAACCTTTCTAAAGAAATGGTAAATGGGTTATCATAAAGTTTAAAAGACACCCTAGACTCACGGGGAAAAAATTTAAATTCTTTGACAAATGATTTAGTAAGGATGAGGCGTTGGTCGCACTTATATAACCCATAACCATGTAAGGGCCATGTAGATGAAATGCGCAAAGTCTTTGCATAGGACCAGTGGGAATGAAAATCCACGGGACCCAAATCGTCATTGCTCTCAACTCATGGGATTGTGAGGTTGCCGAGTAAGTATGGGGACCTACACAAGAAAAAGACAAACAAAACAAAGTGTGTGCATGGTAAATTTACACATCATTTATCATGATGTGTATCTGCACATGAGAATTAGCACAAGATAAACAATGCTCAAAGAAATTTGAAGCATGGTATAGAAATATGTCATCCATCATGCAATGATAATTATTGTGTTCAACATGATTGGGATGCAAAGTATAGCAGTATGTGGCATAACATATCATTTTTATCCATGGGATGCATATGGTGCACACAATCATTGGAATCATGCAAAGTACAGGATGTAGCAAAATCTCCTAACATGTATGAGAAAACTATGGAGGTCTCCTCATGAGCAATAGTGGAAGCATAATATGGAGAAAAGGGACAACATGGCAAACAATGCATGTCCAAATCTAGGTGGTCATGGCATGACATATGAGATAAATGATGCAAAGGGAGCATATCAATATCATCACAAGCAAAACAAATGCCAATAACCATGGGTATGTCATCTATGCCATATGTGCAAATTGGGTTTATTTTAATGGCATATTCATAGTCTCTACGATGAGATTGTAAATATGACATATGGGTGATCTCATGCATAGCATATGAAAAGTCAAGTGGATTGTCAAACATGATGTGTTCGAGACAATTATCACAAGAAATCCCATGCAACATGGCATCACAACTAATATACTCCACATGGCAATCATCAAACTCAAATGGGTAGATCATCGCATGAGGAAACCATACTAGCATGAAGCATGATAATAGGTTGATCAACATCATGCAACCAATCAATATCAAGAATGTCCACTAGTGGGACAAGAGCATCACCTTCACCTATGTTACCTTTCGCATTCCACTCATGTGGTGTAGGTGAAGTGGTAAAGACTAACTTGTGGTCATCGTCATCGTGATGGAACTATGTGGGGTTGTATCATAGTCCACCATGGTCATCATCTTGTCCAAAGGAAGGACGAAGTCGTCGATAATCGGTGTGTCATCATATATGGCACCTAGCACCAAACATGAAGACACAATAGAGGTAGAGCTTAAGTTGTTAGAAATCGAAATGGCCTCACATGCCCTATCAACTACCTCACCCTCTCTATGTGGTGGCGGCTCACTCACTCCCTCAAGGTAGGTGCACTCAATGTCATGTATGGTGGAGTCACTCAAATCAGTCAAGTGGTGGTGGTGGTGGTGGCTCTCCTCACATGGGAATTGGGGTAATGCTATTTCTTGAGCTTGCATTGGTTTTTCCCTTGAAGAGGAAAGGGTGATGCAGCAAAGTAGAGATAAGCATTTCCCTCAGTTAGAGAACCAAAGTATCAATCCAGTAGGAGACAACTCACAAGCCACCAATACTTGCACAAACAATCAAACAACTTGCACCCAACGCGATAAAGGGGTTGTCAATCCCTTCACGGTCACTTGCAAAAGTGAGATCTGATAGAGATAGATAAATAAAAGGTAAAATATTTTTGGGTTTTTTGGTTTATAGATCTAAAAGTAAATGAATGCAAAATATTAGATCGGAAACTAATATGATGGAAAATAGTAGATCGGAAACTAATATGATGGAAAATAGTCCCGGGGGCCATAAGTTTCACTAGAGGCTTCTCTCATGAAGGCAAATAATATGGTGGGTGAACAAATTACTGTCGAGCAATTGATAGAAAAGCGCAAAGTTATGATGATATCCAAGGCAATGATTATGAAATATAGGCATCACGTTCGTGTCAAGTAGACCAACTCCTGCCTACATCTACTATTATTACTCCACACATCGAACGACTCCTGCCTGCATCTAGAGTATTAAGTTCATGAAGAACAGAGTAACACTTTAAGTAAGATGACATGATGTAGAGGAATAAACTCAAGATATATGATGTAAACCCCGTATTTTTATCCTCGATGGCAACAATACAATACGTGCCTTGCTGCCCCTACTGTCACTGGGAAAGGACACCGCAAGATTGAACCCAAAGCTAAGCACTTCTCCCATTGCAATAAAAAACCAATCTAGTTGGCCAAACTAAACCGATAGTTAGAAGAGAATAACAAAGATATCAAATCATGCATATAAGAATTTAGATAAGATTCAAATAATATTTATAGATAAACAGGTCATAAAGCCACAATTCATCGGATCTCGACAAACACACCGCAAAAGAAGATTACATCGGATAGATCTCCAAGAACATCAAGGAGAACATGGTATTGAGAATCAAAGAGAGGGAGAGAAGAAGCCATCTAGCTACTAGCTATGGACCCGTAGGTCCGTGGTAAACTACTCATGCTTCATCGGAAGGGCAATAGAGTTGATGTATAAGCCCTCCGTGATCAAATCCCCCTCCGAGAGGATGCTGTAAAAGGCCCCTAGATGGGATCTCACGGGAACAGAAGGTTGCGGCGGTGGAAAAGTGTTTTCATGGATGCCTCTGGAGGTTTGGGAATATATGTCAATATATAGGAGGAAGATCTAGGTCATGGGGTCACAGAGGATCCCATAAGGTAGGGGGCGCGCCCTACCCCCTGGGCGCGCCCTCCCACCTTGTCAACACCTTGGCTCTTATGACTTGCACTCCAAGTCTCTTTGGTGTCTTCTGGTCCAAGAAAAATCATTGTGAAGGTTTTATTCCGTTTGTACACCGTTTAGTATTCCTTTTTTGCGAGGCCCAAAAATAAGAAAAAAATAGAAACTGGCACTAGGCTCTAGGTTAACATGTTAGTCTAAAAAATAATATAAAATAGCATAATAATGATTATAAAACATCCAAAACATATAATATAATAGCATGGAACAATAAAAAAATTATAGATACGTTGGAGACGTATCAGGTAACTCGTCATATATGGGGCTAGTGGTGAAGTCACTCTCACTCTCAACATAGGTGTACAAGTCTCAACTCATCACCATACGCCTCCTTGATCGAAGGGAAAATCCCATGCTCAACCGTCTCATCACCGTCACCATGGATGAAGGTCGAAGATGGCACATCACCTCTCTCGTGTCCTATGGTGGAAGAATCATCCTTGCTCGTCACTGTGTCGCTCGCCTCCAAATCTTGATCCTTGAGTTGCTCTGTTGTCGTAGTCATCGTTGCACCGTCTTGAAAAAGTGTCGTGGTAGAATCGGCATCGTCACTGCCACAAAGAGGGATGGCGGTGAAGTCAAACTTTGGACCGTCGTCTTGGAGCTCATCGGTCTTGGACATCTCGGTGGTACTAGCCTCATGCTCACCATCTTGGAGCATGGTCATTGCAAAGTGTGCTCAGGGTCGAGTAGACTTGGCCTTCTTGAGTTCTTGCTCCGCCTTGAGAGCACCAATGTAGAGGTCGTCGAGGGACTCATAGTTGTGGATGAAGATAGGATTGGCGATGTTGTTGTTCAACCCCATCGTGAAGTAGATCTTCATCGAAATAGGGTCGTCCACATCGGCTTGTCGCAAGGCTATCTTCATCTCGAAGAAGTACTCGTCGATGGACTTGGATCCTTGTATGGTGATGACCCACAAGTATAGGGGATCAATCGTAGTCCTTTCAATAAGAGTGTCAAATCCAACAAGGAGAAGAAGGAAATGACAAGCGGTTTTCAATAAGGTATTTTCGGCAAGCATTGAAATTATTAGTGACAGATAGTTTGATAGCAAGATAATTTGTACCAAGTAACAAGTAGCAAAAGTAAAAATAGGTGCAGCAAGGTAGCCTAGCAAATGATAGGCCAGAATGGTCTCTTATAATAAGTAAAACATTCTCGAGGACACACGGGACTTTCATCTAGTCACTTTCATCATGTTTGTTTGATTTGCATTCGCTACTTTGATAATTTGATATGTGGGTGGGCTGGTTCTTGGGTGTTGTTCTTACTTGAACAAGCCTCCCACTTATGAATAACGCCTCTCACAAGCATCTACAACTACGAAAGAAGAATTAAGATAAAATATAACCATAGCATTAAACATATGGATCCAAAACAACCCCTTATTGAATAGCGCATAAACAAGGGTTTTAGCTTCTATCACTCTAGCAACCCATCATCTAATTACTACTCGACAATGCATTCCCTTAGGCCCAAAGATTGTGAAGTGTCATTTAGTCGATGTTCACATAACACCGCTAAGGGAATAACAGCATACATATCATCAAAATATCGAACGAATACCAAATTCAAATGATTACTTATGACAAGACTTCTCCCATGTCCTCGAGAACAAAAGCAACTACTCACAAATCATATTCATGATCAAGATCAGAGGCGTATTAAATAGCATAATAGATCTGAACATATAATCTTCCACCAAATAAACCAACTAGCATCAACTACAAGATGTAATCAACACTACTAGTCACCCACCGGTACCAATCTAAGGTTTTGATATAAAGATTGAACACAAGAGATGAACTAGCGTTTCACATGAGATGGTGCTGGTGAAGATGTTGCTGAAGATCGATCCTCCTATGATGAGAGGATTGTTGATGATGACGATGGCTTCGATTTTCGCCTTCTGGAGGGAAGTATCCCCGGAGGAATCACTCCACCGGAGAGCAAAAGTGCTCCTGCCCAAGTTCCACCTCGATACGGTGGCGCTCCGTCCCAACAGTCCTCCCCTTATTTTTCTAGGGAAAATGGGCTTATATACTAGAAGATGGGCACCGGAGGCTGGCCAGGGGCCCCACTACCCACCAGCGTGCGCCAAGGTGGTAGGCGCGCCTTGCTGCCTAGTGGGCACCTGGTTGGCCCCTCTGGTACGTCTTTTCTCCAATATTTTTTATTTATTCCAAAGTAAATCTTCATGAAATTTCATCTAATTTGGAGATGTGCAGAATAGGTATCTCTGACGTAACTTTTTTAGGTCCAGAATTCTAGCTGCTGGCAATCTCCCTCTTCATGTAAATCTTGCATATTAAGATAGAAAGGGCATTAGAACTGGTCTACAAAGTGTTATAATGATTAAAAACACTATAAATAACAGTAGGAAAACATGATGCAAAATGGATGTATCATATGGTGTTCTCCAATTGGCGAAGAAGATGTTCCGTATAGCTGGAGGACACAAATTCTCCCCACATAGCTTTCTTCATCTTGGGCCAACTCATGTCAAAGTTCTTCAAAGGTGTGTGAAGCCACCATGTCAATGCATACTCGTGGAAGGTACTTGTGGTGCACTTCACGTGATCTTCGGAGGGGACTTGATGTAGCTTGAGGTAGTCATACATCTTGCACTCCCACTGGAGGTATTCTTCAGGGTCATGAGTCCCAAAGAATGGAATCTTGTCGTCGTCGTCGAAGTCAAAGTAGCTCATGGAGGTAGTGGACTTGGGCTCGTGGAGTAGGCAAAGATGTCGTACCTCCGAAGGCGAAGATGCCAATGTTGTTGAAGAAGCCGCAGCCTTGGGGTTTGATGTCGCGGTTCTATAGAGCCCGTGCGCACAGGGGTGCAGGAGCCATGTGCATGGGGGTCGCCGGCCCATGTGCACGGGGGTGTCAGAGCATCAAAATATCATCTGGACGGTTGCTCTTCATGGTCTTGTCGGTGTTGATGCTTGTGTGTACTTGCCGGAGATGGAAGATCAGGAGTCTTTGCACTTGAGCGTCTTCTTGAAGATGAGGAAGACCACTAGCGGTTTTTTATGAGGACCTTGAGCTCCTCTATGTGATTTTCTATCTTGGCGTCGATGAAGTTCTTCATGGCATCAAACTCGTTCGTCATCGTGGTTGTAGACCGGAGATGATGTGCTTTGTCTATCCATCACAAGACTCGAGCAAAGGTGAGTAGGAAATGAGATAAACAAGACCAAGCTACGTTTTACAAAAGTTGAGGATGTATCTCGTGTCACTCAATGTGAAATGAAAGAATAGTGGAATTGGTACCAGACTTATTCACTCACAACTACAAAGTAAAGCTTCTCGAGTGGCTTGGTTAGGACAAGTGGCACAAATTTATGCAAATTGAAGTCCAAGATATTATAAATGTTGAAAGAAATCCAAAGGACTCAAAATGCAAAGCAAGCGATCACAAATATAGAGGAGGGCAAGAAAAAAACACGCAGTGGGATAATGCTGGGCTTGTGCAACTATAGGGATGAGCAATACAAAATTGCCTAACGAAGACTATGGTCGTGTTGCACAAAACCTAGGAGAGCACTAGCTTGATTGCACAATTGGGCACGGTTCACCACCTGGCACCAACCTATATGCATGCAAGCAAAATGTATCATATTCCATGTATCCTCATGCACAAGTATCACTTTTCATGCTCAACTCTCTTCTGCTTATAAGCTTTTGATCTTTCTTTCTTGCTTAAAAGATTTTTTGTCTTTATTTTTTGCTCTTCTCTTCCTTTCCACTTTTTTTATTGAGCCTCAACCACAAACATGAGATAGGTATCACAGGATATCCACGCGAGCAAGCAATTGCACTATATGATGTATTAAATGATGCAACAATATGATATTGTATCAGTATGGTGCACAAGTTTTCGTGAAGCCCGACAATACTTGGATAGCTAGTATCAATAGGTATGAAGGTATTTGCAAAGATGGTGGGGCTATCAAGATGTAATGCGCCAGGAAGGAAAAGTTTATGACGGAACAGATACCTTCATCACAATTAACCTTTCACGAAGTTGGGCGTAACCGACCTTGCTTCCGATTGAAGATATTCTCAAAGGATGGATGGTCGTCATCGATGTGGAATGTCGTGGTGGATGTAGTCGATGGAACGATACAAGTGTCCGGTGGTGGATGAAGATTTAATCATCCCTAAGTATCCAAAACACCTTAGGATACTCAAATCACAACTCAAACAACAACAAATGCAATAAGAACCAAAATGGGTTAGTTTGCAGAAGTTTTATGTGGTGGTGCGAAAGTTATGGCGGAGGGCCTATGAAAAGATGTGAAAATGCACAAAATTAGATGGAGGAAAATGGTGGTAAAACCAAGATGAGCAGCTCGGGCACGTCACTAGCTTTCCAACGATCCAAAGAACAACCAAACCGGAGTTCAGAAGTGGGAGATATGACCGAAAATGTAAAGAGTTGAATGTTGTTCTGTAGGGGTGCCGTGCATGGGGGGCCTAAGGCCCGTGGACATGGGGTCCCATGCCCACACGGTACAAGGGCCATGGGCATGAAGTGTCCTGGAACTATGCAGGGGGCGTGGGCACGGGGTTTGGGGCCCGTGGACACGGGGGTGGCGAAAAATGCGCGATTTTGAGGTCAAATTTGAAGGGGATAAAGAAAAATGGGCTATGGGGATGCAATAAGAGCTGAATCTACTTGCTAAACACCAGATCCATGGATTGAAATCAACAAAAATGCACTAGGGAAAACAAATCACAAAAAAATATTATGGCTCTTTTTGTGGGGATTTTTAAAATTGGGCAAGAACAAGAACAATTGGGCTAGAACATGGGGAGGTAGGGCTCCAAATTCGTGTCAATGTGGCTCATGATACCATGATGCTATAGTGCATGGGCCAAAGTGCCCCGATTTGTCCCAATGTTTATGAATTGGATGTGGCTACAAAGAGGAACGCGAAGAACACAAAGAACACGAGGGGAAATCACAAGAGAAACACTCAAGAACAAGTCCAATCACACATCCACTAGACTAACAAACACACAAGATTCATAAGGTACATGAACAACCAAAGGGAAAGATAGAAGGTAGAGTACATTCAAAATCCAAGAGGAGACGAGGTCTTGATGGTCTAGATAAATCCTTCCCCAAGAGGGGTCTTAAATCCCTCAAGGATCTTCTCCAATGGAGGTGTCGGAGTAATGGGCCACGGGTAGGCTAACCCGAGCCCCCGAGCCTTTCAAGACATTGGAATAAGTGGCGCCGCTCATGCCAAGTCCCAGGGACGAATCCAAGATATGCCGAGTCCCAGGGACGACTCCAAGATATGCCAAGTCACAGACGGCGACTCCAAGATAAGCCGAGTCCCAGACGGCGACTCCAAGATAAGCCGACTCATGGCCGGTGACTTCCAGAGAGGCCGGCTATAGAGAGTCGGCCCGCGACTCCACCCTCGTCTCGGAGGGCGAGGCAGGGTACGGTCACGGCGTGGCTGTCCCCCCTGCTTACAAGGGGCCGGCATGGCTACAGTAAGCCGTATCGCTGAAGATCTCCGGCGTGGCGCGGCACTGTTGCCATGCCTGCCCTAACCTCAGCTACAGTGGGCGGCGCACTATGCCCACGACGCCTGCCTGTACGACCCAAGGACGGTGGGGCGGCCTGTCAGTGGGTAGACAGAAGACGGCATGAGCGCCCTGAAGACGGACCCATGAGAGTCGGCCCCCCGGAGTCGGCCGACCCCTCCCACGGGCCTCGCGCGCCATTAATCAGACAAGATGGGGAATGGCGATAGTGAACGCACGCCAGACGGCGGCGCTATTGCCATGACCACATGACCAAGCCAGCGTCATCAGGAGTACCGCTACAGTATCAGGCCTGTCTGCGGGGCCCACCAGCCGGCGGGCCCCAGTAGTCGGCAGAGAGGACGACGGCCTGAGAGACAGACGGCTGGGATCTGCGCCCAGCCAGATTACCATTGTACCCCTGGGGGGTAAGCCTATATAAACCCCTCCGGGAAGCCCATGCAAAGGGTTCGGACCCAGATAGCATTAGACCTTAGAACGTAGGAAGGAGAGAGCTGGCCTTGCCCTCTCCTACCTCCAGAAACAGCTCTAGGAGCACCATTATACCCACTTTGCCATAGTGACCATGCGGAGACCCCATAGAGCAGCAGTAGGGGTGTTATCTCCTCGGAGAGCCCTGAAGCTGGGTAAGTTCCACCAGCGTGCATGTCTTCGCCTCATCTCGCTTCCGGGCACCGGCGACGTTCTACTCGCTCCCACCATGATAAGCCATCCTTTGGCATATGTCGTACCCAACCCCCGACATTTGGCGCCCACCGTGGGGCGAGGTGCACCGTCGTCCGGAGACCTGCTCTGGATGGGAACCCTTTTCCTCCCTGGCGAGCGCAGCCAGCCCGGCATGCCAGATGGAGTTTGCGCCGACGCGCTGCACGGCGCTGAGATCGCGTGCGCGGCCAGCTGCCTCGCCGAGCTTATCGGTGAGGTTCACCTCTCCGACGAGCCTGCGTCTGACGCAGGCACGAGCGGCCCCGAGAGCCTCCTCACGGGTCTCCTCGACCAACTCCACGTCGCCGGCAAGCCTGCCGTGGACCTAGAGTCCATAGGATCCATTGACCCGATGCTGGTCGACTCCGACACCGCATCGCTCGACGCGTTTCCCACCAATGTGGTGGTCTACGACGAGCCGCTCCCTTGTGCGGGGAGCGGCGGAAGCACCATCACGGAGGTACTCGTCCTTGATCACGGCGAGCATTCCAGTGAGGGAGCGCACGACCCGCTCGACGCGGCTCTGCGAGACCTCACCGCGCCGATTCCGGGAGACGTTGACGCCGAGAGGTTGGAGGCACGCCGCCTTCAGCTCATCGAGGGCGCAAAGAAGTTGGCAAGCATGAGGCGCTTGTCATAAGCCTACCAGTGTGAGATGGATCGCGCCGTGGGCGGCTCGCTGGCTCCGACTGGGCCTAGCCGCCTAGGCGCGGTCCGGCAACGCGGCGTGGCAATCGCCAATCTGTTCGGGGCTGATTGCCCTGTGTATGCCACGCCCGCGGAGAACATCCGCGCCGCCCAGGTGGCGGCAGACGAGCTCGACAACTTCGAGGGCAAAGAGCGCCGCATGATGATGGAGCGAGTTCAGCAGCTCCTGGACGAGGCTGCCGCGCAGAACGAAGCCGGCTGCCGCACGGAGGCGCCGCAGTGACAAAACGACGACCCGCCACCCCGCTGAGACCAAGGCGCGACGTCTCGGACGCCGACTGGTGGGGCCGCGGAAAGAAGGACAAGGAGCCAGCTGTCAGCCACAGTCGGACTCGCATCACCATCGAGCGCGACCAAGACGGCCGTCCCAAAGCGGTGGAATGGCGGGACGACTATCTGCCTCCCCCTCCTCGCAGAGAAAGGCGAGTCTCCCCGCCGCCCGTAGAGCATCCGACTCTCAGCGACTGCCTCGGCCACCGAGAGGGAGTCGGAGAGAATGATGCCCGCCACCGGATCGACCGACTCCACCGATCCCTGGTGCTGGAAGAAGATGAGTTGGGTCCTCCCTGTTTTGGACCCCGCATCCGAGATGAGCCCTTCCCCAAAGGGTTCACGCTCCCCCGAGACACGCCCAAATATACCGGCACCATGAAGCCAGAGGATTGGCTGATTGATTACTCCACAGCCGTCAATATAGCGAACGACAACAAACGTGTTGCCGTAAGATATGTCCCGCTCATGCTCCAGGGCTCGGCCTGGACATGCTTGAACAGTCTAAAGCCTCGCAACATCAACAGTTGGGTCGACTTCACCGAGGCCTTCATCCGCAACTTCACAAGCACGTACAAGCGACCTCCCAGGCCTCGACAACTCTCCTTGTGCATGCAAGGTCCCGACGAGTCCACTCGCGACTACCTCACGCGCTGGGGCGAGCTCCGGAACTCCCGCAAGGGCGTGCATGAGGTGCAGGCTATCGAGTACTTTACTGCCGGGTGCAGAGAAGGCACCCTCCTCAAGCACAAGCTTCTCTGCGACAAGCCGGAGACCCTCGATGAACTATTGATCATAGCAGACAAGTACGCCACAGCCGACTCCTCCATGAAGGCGGAGATTCAAGTCAGCGCGACTGGCAAAGTCACCCCTCAGGCTCCGAGAACTCCGGCTGGGGACACCGGTCGGCGGCAACAGCAGAACAACCACAAGCGCAAGGCCCCACAGCCGGCTTCCAATAGCCGGCAAGTGGCGACAGTCGAAGACCAACGGCCGGAGGGACCGCCTCCGGCAAAGCGTTAGAAGGGCGGCAAGTCCAACTGGTTGACGGCCTTCTCCTACGAGCAGACCCTGGATGGCCCTTGCAAGTTCCACAGCGGCGCGAAGCCGTCAAACCACACCACCCGGAAATGCCATTGGCTGACCAGAATTGCCAAGGGAGACGGCCTACTCCCTCCCCCGCCAGCTGGGCCGCCTCCACCACAGCCGCCCTAGCAGCCGGCTGTCAGGCCAGTCGGCGCGATACAAGACGAGTTCCAGATGAGCACGGAGCCTATGTGGTGTTCACTAGTGTGGTAGACGATCGACGCAGCAGGCGCCAACAGCAGCAAGAAGTGAATGCAGTCGCGTCAAGCACTCCAGAATTCATGCACTGGTCCGAAAGGCCCATCAGTTGGAGCAGAGCCAATCACCCAGAGGTGATGCCGAGTCCAGGCTCCTACGCCTTGGTCTTAGGCGCCACACTCGCCACAGACAGGCGAGCCGCTCGCTTCTCGCGAGTGCTGATAGACGGAGGCAGCAGTATCAACATCCTGTACAAGGATACGATGGAGAAATTAGGAATCAAGCGAAGACAGCTTCAGAGCAGCCGGACTGTGTTCCACGGCATTGTTCCTGACCTTTCCCGCTCACCAATCGGCAAGATTCTGATAGACGTCCTCTTTGGGGACAAAGATCATTTCCGCCGAGAGCCAATTTGGTTTGAAGTGGTGGACCTTGAAAGCCCGTACCATGCGTTGCTTGGCCGACCTGCTTTGGCCAAGTTCATGGCAGTCCCCCACTATGCCTACCTCAAGATGAAGATGCTGAGTTCCAAGGGAATTCTGACCGTGGCAGGCGACTACAGAAAATCGTCTGCTTGCGCGGCCGAAAGCAGTCGGCTGGCCGAGTCCATGGTGATCGCGGCTGAGAAGCGGCTTCTCGATCGGGTTGTGGCGATGGCCGGCAAGCAGCCCGAGATGTCGCCCGACCCCAAGGATTCGTAAACAGAAGGATCATTTAAGCCGGCCAGAGAAACGAAGAAGATACCTTTGGACCCGGAGCACCCAGAGAGGTATGCTGTCATGGGCACAAACCTTGACAGCAAATAGGAAGGCGAGCTCGTCGATTTCCTCTGTGAGAATCGAGACATCTTTGCATGGTCCCCTAAAGACATGCCTGGTGTACCGACGGAATTCGCCGAGCACAAATTACATGTCCGGTCTGATGTGAAGCCCGTCAGGCAGCCCTTGCGCCGCCTGTCAGAAGAGAAGAGAAGAGTTGTTGGAGAAGAAATAGCCCGGCTCCTGGCAGCCGGCTTCATTATGGAAGTGATTTTTCCAGAGTGGCTAGCGAACCCAGTGCTGGTGCTAAAGAAGAACAAGCAGTGGCGGATGTGTATTGACTACACAAGCCTCAATAAAGCCTGTCCCAAGGACCCATTTGCTCTGCCAAGAATTAATCAGGTGATAGACTCCACAGCCGGATGCGAGCTGTTGAGTTTTTTGGATTCATATTCTGGATATCACCAGATCAAGCTGAACCCGGCTGACCGACTGAAGACTGCCTTCATCACGCCGTTTGGTGCCTTCTGCTACCTGACCATGACGTTCGGCCTGAGGAATGCCGACGCCACCTTTCAGCGTTGCATGCAGAAGTGCCTCCTCAAGCAACTCAGCAGAAATGCCCACGTCTACGTGGATGACGTGGTGGTGAAGACGGAAAAACGTGGAACTCTGTTGGAAGACCTCAAGGAAACCTTTGAGAACCTGCGCCGATTCCAGATCAAGCTTAACCCCGAGAAGTGCATCTTCGGAGTACCAGCCAGCCAACTCCTTGGTTTCCTGCTCTCTGAACGCGGCATAGAGTGCAATCCTGTGAAGATCAAGGCCATCGAGAGGATGGAAGCACCCAGACGACTGTTAGATGTGCAGAAGTTCACCGGCTGTTTGGCGTCCATCAGCCGATTCATCAGTCGGCTGGGCAAGAAGGCTCTCCCCTTGTATGAGCTCATGAAGAAGACAACCTTTTTTGAATGGACTCCCAAGGCGGACGAGGCCTTTCTCCAACTGAAGAAGATGTTGACTACACCCCCTGTGTTGGCAGCTCCGACTCCCAAAGAGCCCATGCTCCTATACATTGCCGCCACCAGCCGGGTAGTCAGCACAGTCATTGTAGTCGAGCGCAAGGAGGAAGGCAAGGTGCTACCTGTCCAGAGACCGGTATATTACCTGAGCGAGGTACTGTCGGCCTCCAAGCAGAACTACCCCCACTACCAGAAGATGTGCTACGGCGTACATTTTGCCGCCAAGAAATTGAAGCCTTACTTCCAGGAACCGTGGAGCCGTCGGTGACTCCAGAGAAAGGCTTGGTTGGCTGAAGCTAATCGTAAGGAACTTGGAGGTTGTTGAATGTCTCTACGGATAGGACGTTGAGACCTGCCCCGCCATCGATGAGGGTCCTGGTGACTTGCACGTTGCTGATGACTTGGTAGCAGAGCATCGGGAGGACTCCGGCTGTGGCTGCGCACTTGAGCTGATCCGCTGAGCTGAACGTGATGGCGCACGCCGACCACCTGAGGGGGCGCGTGGATTTAAGCTTGGGGAGGACTGCATTCACTTCGCGGGTGAACTGCTTGAAGATGCATTGAGAGGCTGTGGCTTGAGCTCCGTCCAGGATGCAGGCGATCGCGCGCGGCTCCTGGAAGCCCCCAGCCCCCTCGTCCTGATGATGGTCCTCGTTTCTCCTTGGCTGCGGAGGCAGTGGAGGGAGGCCTGCGTTTCCTTGCGGACGATCCTCACGAGGCTGGTCCCTCCAGTCTTCCTCGCGAGGCTGATCCTGCCAGCGATCCTCGCGAGGTCGGTCGCGCCACCCTTGGCGAGGGCCGCGGTCTTCCCAGCATCCTGCATTCCTTCCTCCTCCTCGGCCATAGCCACGATCGTTACGGTCGGGGCGTCGGCCGATCCTCCCTTCTCGCACGGCTCGGAGCTCTTGGCATTCATTGGTGTTGTGGGTGTGGAAGTCGTGGTACACACAGTACCGGCTTCCCTTGAAAGACTCGGGCTGATCTCTGCCCCGCTTGGCATCTGGTTCTACCACGAGCACGGCAGCCCCCTTGCGCTTCACGTCCTTGGCCTTGGATTTCTTTTCTTCTGAGTCTGCGGTTAGCAGCTCGAGGAGGGAAAGGCACCCTTCCTCAGCCCTGGCGCACTTGGTCGCCAAGTTGAATAGCTCCAAGGAAGTGCACAGATCTTCATGCATCGCCAGCTCCTCCTTCATCTTGACGTCACGCACACCATCGGAGAAGGCTGAGATGATGGGCTCCTCAGTCACCTTGGGAATCTTGAGGCATGCGTTGTTGAAGCGCTGGATGTACTTCTGCAGGGTCTTCCCTAGTTTCTCCTTGATGCGGCGCATGTCGTTCACGGCAGGTGTCCGATCGCGAGTACCTTGGAAGTTGGCGATGAAACGGGTGTGCATCTTGTTCCAGGAGGAGATCGTGCCTGGAGCCAGGTTCAGGAGCCAGGTGCGGGCCCCGTCCTTGAGAGCCATGGGAAACCAGTTCGCCATGACCTTCTCATCCCCATTGGCGGCTTTGATGCCCAGCTCGTAGAGCTGGAGGAACTCCGCAGGGTCGGCCGTGTCGTTGTAGCGAGGAGGCAGGTCTGGCTTGAACTTGCAGGGCCACACGACGCTGCGCAGCTTGGTGGTGAAGGCGCGGCAGCCTGCTGTGGCCACGGAAGGCCTCTGGTGACGAGGAGCTTGGTCTTGCGGGCCCCCATGCGCTGCAGGTGGGAGCAGCACGGGGTCTTGGCGTGCTGGAACGGGAGTGTGGTCTCGACGGGCAGGAGCGGGGAGCACTCAGGCAGCTTCTTGGGAACGAGGGACCTCTTGGCAGCTCCGCTCTTGCTACGCTGGCGCCGGACGGAGCGGGTTCCGCCCAGGGGCCACGCGCCTTGGGGCCAGGGCGCCTTCTTGACGGGGAGGCGGCCGAGGCGCCCCCGGAGCTTCATTGCCCGCGCAGGGCAGGGCGCGGTGCAGCGAGAAGGACGGCGCGGGGGAGCCCCCTGTGGCGCGGATGAGCTCAACGACGCAGTCGAGCCACTCTTCATAGACGTCGTCGACTGGGCGGCAGCGCAGGATCTCGTTTGCCGCGATGAGCACAGCTCGAGCCTCCATGGCCGCGCGGGGTGCGCAGGACGAAGAACCAGCTGGGGCGAGTGAGGGAGTAGCAGTGCGGCCGTCTCGCCTCATGGACGGATGCTGGGACGATGCTTGCTGCTCGTTCCCCGCCGGGCCGGTGGCGGCGTTGACGGCAGGCGACGGGGAATGGCGGGGGTGGCCGCCGACGGGGGCCGTCTGGGCGACGCGGGAAGCGAGAGCGGCACGGCGCTCGGCGCGGGCCCAACGAGCATCTGACATGGACGCGATGGTCGATGAAGAACAGGGCGGCGGAAGACGAATTCCGGCGCACCCCTACCTGGCACGCCAAATGTCGGATTTCGGGTTCCGGCAGACCCTCTAGATTCGAACACTGGGGTGCGCGCGGAGATTTCTCCCTCTACCTACCTGCACCTCACCGCCTTGCTATGATCTAAGCAATCATAGGAACAACACAAGAGACACAGAGTTTATACTGGTTCAGGCCACCATTGTGGTGTAATACCCTACTCCAGTGTGTGGTGTGGTGGATTGCCTCTTGGGCTGATGATGAACAATACAAAGAAGAACAGCCTTGCGAGGGTCTGTTCTTGGCTGGTGTGATGAACTGGTTGGGAGAGTTCAGTCACCCTCTGGATCGATGCCTCTACCCTGGGAGTGGCTAGTCGTATTTATAGGCAAAGGCCCTGGGCCTCTTCCCAAATATTGAACGGGAAGGGCACCAGCAATTGGCCATTTTGAAGGGGAACATGTAGTACACTTATCCTGACTAAAGTTAGTCCTCGCCTGTCAAAGGCTCTGGTGGTGACGCCGGCTTGGGCTCCACAATGACTTCCTTCCTGCATTGCGACGGTCTTGGTCTTGTTGCACCGAAATGGGTGCCTTTGCTTGATGCTCTCGCCTGCGCTTGCTCCCTTTGCACCAAAGAGGAAAGGGAGGACACTGCGCGGCCTGGCGCCCGCCTGGCGCCCTTGGTCGTCATGACTTGCATCATGGGCACCTCGTGAGGTACCCCGCCTTGATCTCTCCGCCTCCTCGCGAGCCAGCCTGACGAGGCCATGCCTGAGGAAGCTTCCTGTCGTCCGCCCCGCGAGGCTTGGCCCCTCGCGAGGGTCTTGAGCTCGTGCTGATGAAGATGGGCCGCGCTGGGCCACCCCTTGAGCCACGCCGCAGGCCGCAGGCAAGCAAGTCTGGGGACTACCGTCCCAGAACACCGACAGATTCCTCGGGACTCCGCGCCTGCCGCTTGCCTCCCTTGCAGCAAACAGGAAACTGGTGCTCTGCGCCCACTGGCGCCCGCCTGGCCTTGGTCATCATGGCTCACGTCATCTGAGCCTCACGAGGTGCACCTTGCATAGAACTCTCCGCCCCTCGGGAGCCAGCCTGAGGAGGCCGAGCCCCTCGGGGGTCTTGGCGTCGTCCGCCTCATGAGGCTTGGCCCCTCGCTAGGGTCTTGAGTTGTCGATGCTGAAGCTGGGCCGTACTAGGCCGCGATGGAGACGCGCAGTGCGCCGCAGGTAGGAAAGTCTAGGTACCCCCGTATCCAGAATGCTGGCAGTAGACCCCGGGCCCAAGGCATGCAGAGCGCCGCGGGCCCTAACCGCCTGCGGCCTTGAACGACGCGTGCTGATTGATGGGACATGGGCATCTCTACTTCCCCATGCTGCCTTGGCAACCATTTTTGTCTGACAAGAGGGCTACCATTTGTTGCCGTGCCTTCATTGACTTCCCTTCGTCTTGCTCCAGATCCCCTTCTCCCAACACCGAAGAATTCTCCAGATCTGCCGATCCTTCCCTCCAATCTCTCGCACAATGGCCGTGGAGAAAGCCAAAGCTCCATCCCCGGCTGCTGACCCTGCCTGGTTCTAGCCGGCGCTGATCACGCCCTCCGTCACCGAGGAGAAGCTCCCGACTGCGCTTCTCCTGACGGTGAGCAACGATAGCGAGTGGGGGACAACAGCGCTCTGGTCGCCTCCGTCGTTCCGGAGCCTGCCAACAGTACTTTCTATCCCTTCTGCCTGCACAGCGTCTTCTCGGGGCTGATTCCTCCCTTCTCCCGCTTCTTCTATGTTGTTCTCCACCATTATAGCCTCCATGCGCTCCACATCCATCCCAACTCTGTCCTCCTCTTGTCCATCTTTGCCTTCTACTGCGAGGTGTTCGTGGGGGTGATGTCCTCCGTCGCCATGCTCCGCCACTTCTTCTACCTCCGCTCGACTGGCGGCCGACCTGCATGGTGTGTCGGCTTCGTCGCGGCTCGGGGTGGCAACGCGATCTCCCGCGCCGGGAAGAAGGTGGAGGATGCCCAGAACAAGTGGGTCCTAATGGACGCCAGGTGCTCCCACGACCAGCTAGAGCTGCTGGCCGGGCTCCCGACCTCCAAGAAGGGGGGGTCTTTTGAGAAGATCACCGACCCCCATCTGAGGCTGTTGATGAGGAAGATGGAGGCCGACCTGAAGGCCTAGAAGCTGACGGGGCCATGATCATCAGGGAGTTCCTCGAGCGGCGCCTGGCGCGGCTCCAGGATCGCTCCCGCCCCTTGTGGAAGCTCGGGGGCACCAACGACAAGATCCGCCTATGCCAGGACGGCCTTCCTGAGGAGGAGCTGAGCAAGGTGCTACTTTCCTTGACTGGGAAGGACCCAAGCGGCCCTCCAAATGATTGCCTCCCGCTGTACCGTTAAGACGACGGAGAGAAGATCGCCGCTGCCATGCCTGTCTTCAACGAGTTCGAACCTATGCCGATGGGGCTTCCCACGCCGCCTGCCTCCCTGGTGAACCTGTCCTCCAACGACCATTCCTCTTTGGCCACCAAGGAGGAGGAGGGGGAGGCGCAATCCTCTGCCCTGAAGCAGGGAGAACTCATCCGCAACTTCTCTGACGATGACGACGAGGACGCGCATCCAGTGGTGGAGCTGGCTCATCCTACGGGGGTCACCACGTGATCCGGGGTGGTGTCAGGACCCCGATCCTATGCCACACCAAACTAGCATGTAACACCTCATATCACTTTACGGCCTCACGCACGGTATTCCCACGGGTGTCGCCTTACCAGGCTTGGGACCATTTACTCCTTTTGGCTCACGTATATTATAGTGTCGCTAGCATCCATATGACAAAGAACCCGGGCTAACATGGCTAGTCGTGAACCCAAAGTGGCACTAACTTACAGGGACAGGCATACGCGACCCAGCAACAAACGTGTCGGTCATCAGCGAGTGAATGTGGGCTGTAGCAGCTAGGCTAGCAGGACTCCGGAGAATCCGCGCTGTATCAGGCTAACAGGACTCCGATATACACGGCGTGACATTTCCCCAAAGGGACAGACACATGAACAAAGAAGGACACATGCCAGCCAACCTAAGTGTTCGGGAGCAGTAGCAAGCTACCAGGGCTCAGTGGAAGCACTCGGAGAAATTTTCTGGTAAGAGAGGCTACCAAGGATAAACAACTAGATAGTCAGATCCCACACATACCAAGCATTTCAATAACATACACACAATATGATCGATATGTGCAAATACAACATGGCATCACAACATGACTCTACAACTCATGTATTTTATTCAATAGGCTCCGAGGAGCGAGATATTACAAACATGGGTTTCTCGACCCAGCAATCAGAGCATACAAGTCAAAGCACAACCGGAATCTAAACATGTCTGAGTACAGACATCTACAAATGAAAAATGCCGAGGAGCCTGTCTATCTACCAGATCTCGCCGAGGGCACAAGATCGTAGCTGAGGTAACAAGCTAAACGTTGGAGTCCATGCGAAACTACTAGTGAGACTAAAGTCTCTCTGCAAAAACATAAATTAAGCAAACGTGAGTACAAATGTACCCAGCAAGACTTACATCAGAACTATCTACATATGCATCAGTATCAACAAAGGGGGTGGTGGGGTTTAACTGCAGCAAGCCAGGTTTGACTCGGTGGCTATCCTGAACTACGACTCCAAGTAACTCTTTTGAGGTTGCGCACACTAGTCCACATATTCACCATATCAATACACCACTATGGATTCTCTCCCGTCTCCCTACGAGAACGCCATCCATAGCACTCACGCTTATCGTGCGTATTTTAGAGTATCCAATTTCACTTGTCTATGAACTGCATAGGCAAGCCAGAGGACCTTTACCACGGAAGCGGCTATTCGAATAGATCATATTAAACCTGCAAGGGTGTATTTCTTCACGCACGCGCTCGTCACTTACCGCTATGTACACGTCATGTATCTCGGCAACCTTCAAGCGGAAGCCTGGCGAGGGTGTCGGCCATGACCTGACTAACCAGGCAAGATTCTAGTCCAGGTTTATCGCCTATTTGGGTTCCATCCCCAAGGAGATCCGGCCAGGGTGTCGCTCACGGCCCCAAACAATGGGTACAAGGTTCCAAGCCCACCAAACGGGCGGCGCTTGGCATACCCGGCCACGGTGCCTAGTCTGACCCAAGCCCACCTATACCGGGTGCCACTTGGTAGACTACTAACACAACCTACAAACACCAGAAGCTAGTTGCAACTCCTGGATAGAGATCAGGCTGATTAATAAGTTGAGAGGGGTCGAATTACCGGAACCCAATGTGTGGTAGTAACGGTTCATGGATCACAAACACAGAACTCAGTTCCTGAGGACGGCTTTGATGAGACAACCCACCATGTACTCCTACATGGCCTCTCACCGCTACCTTTACCAAATCGTGTTCACACACTTATCACTCAACAGTAGGTCATGTTCACACACCTCCAATTCATCCCTGATGAATCAGACCTTACACAACTCTAAGCAATAGCAGGCATGAAAAACATGCATGAATTAGTAGGCACATCAGGGCTCAAACAACTCGTACTCATGCTAGTGGGTTTCATCTACTTACTATGGCAATGACAGGTCATGAAGAGGAAAGGGGTTCAACTACCGCAGCATGTAACAGTTGAATCGTTGTTGTCCTAATGCAGTAAAAGAGAGCAGGAGCGAAAGAGTGGGATTGTATCGGAATGAACAAGGGGGTTTGCTTGTCTGGCACTTCTGAAAATAGTATAGTTCTTCATCGGTGTCATCGAACTCATCGTCGAACGTCGTCTACTGAGAGTGGACAAATACCGGCAATAGAGAAGGAAACACAATCAATACAATGCACAACATGATGCATGATCATGACATGGAAATATGAGTGTGTTAGCCTAATGCAACTACAACCAGATGGGTTTGAGTTATTTTGAACCCAAGGTTCAAGTTCAAACTCAAACTATGAATTTATAAAGTGCATTATCATGTTTTGGTATAAACATCAGGTTTAAGTTGCTTTAACATGCATGACACCAGTGCAGATGGATAGATTGTATTTTTTCTGAGCATTCTTCATATATAACTTATTTCATTTGGAGCTATAGATTATTTTCTATGAATTTTATAAGTTTTAGCTATTTTCTGGAATTTCCTAAATGATTTTAAAACCAGAAAATCACTTTACTGCGTCAGCATGACGTATCGGTGACGTCAGCAGGTTAACGTGCTGGTCCAGATCAAACCTGACTAGTAGGGCCCACTGGTCAGTGACATAGAGTCAGCTACAAAGGCTGACACGTGGGACCCGGTCAATGCTGATGTGGCCAAGTCAAGGTGACAAGCGGGGCCCTCTGAGATTAGTACTACTTTAACAGAGATGTTAAACTAATTAATTAAGGCACGGGGGCCCACTTGGGAGTGGCTCTAGGGGGTGATTAGTGGGGTGTTTAGGCCCTAATTAAGTGGCCATGTCGGTGGCTAACCGCCGGTGACACATAGCCGCGGCGGCGTCGCTCGTTCTGGCGATTCCGGCGACAAGAGGGGGCGGGGTTGGGCTCTACGGCTATGGCGTGACGAGGCGCATCGGGTGGTGGCCGTGGGCGGACTGCGGCGGCAACGACAATGACGACAGCGGCGGCCGGAGCATGGCTATGCACGGGCACGGTGCTGCAGCTCGAGGGCGAGTGAACAGAGGTGCTAGGCAGCACCTAATGTTCATCGAGAGCACCCCGGAGCATCTAGTAGGAGCGGAGGGGCTCAGGGCACGGAGCTCGCCGGCCATGGCGGATGGCGGCTTCGGATGCTCGCGGGGCAGCGACTACGATGCATGATAGAGCACGAGGGAGGAGGGGAAACGGATTAGAGCTGACAATGCATCGAATGGAGAGCTTAGCGGGCTCGGGGACACTTCAGAGATGGCGAATCATCGGCAGCGATCCACGGGCCGAAGGTTGAAGACGACGGCCTAGGCGAGGCTGCATTGCGTCTGGTGTCATGTTGCTTGGTCGAGAGGAAGAGGGCGTCGTGGCGGAGCCTCTGGGCTGTACTGGGAGGGGTAGGATGTCCGGTGGACATTTAGAAGGCAGACGAGCTCCACTCGGGCGCGTGCGGGGAGGGAGCAGAGGAGGGGGAGGAGGTCCAGGGAGAGAGGGGAAAGTGAGAGGGGATCGAGGGGGTTGCGTGGCAATGTCAGGGCGATGGGGAGACACGCAGAGAGGCAGGAGGTGGCAGGCGCGTGCCTGTGTGTGTCGGCCACGCGCGCCCATCCCTCTGGCAAGAGGAAGACGACAATAGTTGGTGGGCTGGGCCAGGTGGCTGGGCTCTCGTGGGCTGGCTGCTGCTGGGCCTCTCAGGTAAGGCCAGGTGAGTTTCTGCCCTTTCTAATTTTATTTCTATTTTTCTATTCTTTTCTCTGTTTTGATTTAGTAAAAAAATACCAAACCATTTTGTAAAATGCTGAAAATATTTGTGGGCACTTTTGAAATTATCTCCAACAACCCTCAACTAGTTTCACCATTATTAGAACATTTAAACTATTTATAGAATTTAAATGCCCCAATTCAAATACAATATGGGTTAATTCAAAAAATCCATAAATGGCCAATAAATATGCTCATCATTTTGGCAGAGGTTTTCACCTTTATCAAAAATCATGAACATTTTAAAAGGGAATTTTGGGTTCTTGAAAAAGATTTTATTTGATCCTATTGATTTCTTTTTGGTGCTAGGGTTTTATCAATCCCCATTTCAACTTTCTTTCCAATTTAAACATGATGCACACATGAAGCTAGGGATGTGACAACTCACCCCCACTAAACAAGAATCTCGTCCCGAGATTCAAGCGTAGGGTAAGATGAAGGGGGACGCAAACTAACACAATCTTCACGATCCGGGTTGCACTTTATAAGAACGTTGATTCGATCACCATCTTTGTCTTGATGTCTTGCTCTAAGAACTCTAACTAACATGACAATGAGAGGAAAGGGAAAACTTTAGAGGGATCGATCTTCTCGAAGATCAGACAACTCAAGATCAACTCACGAAGTGAGACATAGAAACATCTCTCGAGCTGAGACACGAAGAACACAACCAAAGGGATGGAGTGGAACAGATGACGGAGGTTCACTAGGTAGGCAACAATTTCACATTTAAAAAGGTGGTGAACGGTTGTCAACGTAGCAAGGAGTTGAGTTGCCATGAAACCCAAATGAGACATCTTGGAGGAGGGTGACCCGTAGAATCATCCCTTAAGTGGCAAAGATAATTACTTTTGATTCAGAGAACATTGAAGCTATCTATACCAACCTGAGGCAAATCACTAACAATCGTTTGGCGGGGTACTAAAGGAAGGGCATACCCCGACTAGAATGGATGATGTGGATTACCTTGTTGAAGACAATGCCATGGATGATTTTGCCTATCATCGGAAATGAGTGGGACCCATGGTAGACTGGCACAACGACCGGTGCAAGCTGGGAACAAAATGCAAATACTAGAAATGAATCTAGTAACTTGGGAGAAACTTAGCATAACCGAGGAAAACTATGAGCGATCCCAGTTAGTGCCAGTGATAACACCTAGTGCTTGTGCGTGCTCTCAAGAACTTGAGTTTTTCCATATTCATCAGGGTTTTACTAGCATCTGTGCCATGATCCTGGCAACAGAACATACCACCATGATGGATATTGGTGGAGGATGCAGATGCAAAGGAAGATAACACCTTCTCAGATTTCACCTTAGCAAGGCAAAGGGATCGAAATCTGGATGATGGATCGAGAGACATTTAGCACTCCGCTTCTAATGTTCTCCTTGATGTACTAGCGTATCCCATTCATAGATATGGTTTGATATCTAGAACATCAAGTAAAGGTCGGATTTCGGGAACATAAAAATCCATAAGCGACATCTAGGGGATAAATCCTACGAAATCCTTATGGGGAGGTGGACAACTTCTTCAATCAAGATACTACAATAATAGGTCTTCCGGCTGGATGTGTTGGCCATGTCATCCATTTTACCGGTCATAGGGATCAATATTATAATTCTTGGGACACGTTCCAACCATCATATCTCCCTGAGATTCAGATCTGGTTGGTGTCAGGATATTCCAAACTCATCAAGTCTAGAAAGGAAAGTGAAAGTTTGCAACACAAATCGACGAGATGACGTTGTGGGGTTCTAAGGGAATGAACCGCGATAGCAAGCTCCAAAGCATGAGCTGGTTCTGCTACATAGATGTGAACATGTTGTCCCAGACAAGCATGACCATGTAGTAGTCTTATAATAAAATATTACTGAGTTCAGGTTGGGGAACCATCATCGAGGATATCGAAGTCTCTACGCAAGTCTATGGATTAGATCCCAAGCATAGACTTCTCTTCCTTGAACAAGTCAATCAGTGACTTGGTGTGCTACGGGATACATATGGAGTGGAGGTAATTAATCTACCAAACCACAATATACTTCGCACATGCATGACTAACTTGGGATGATTCCAGAGGAAGCAAAACAAACTTTCTCAAATTCACGATGGCAACTTGCACCAAGTGCACGTGAACCAGAGGAAGTCACTCATTTCAGCCGAACATATGCTTCACGAACAGAACATGAAGATAATGCTTATAAAAGTTTCCAATACTAGTTGGATGTTCAACACGAATCATGGAGAAGATAGAAATGTTTCTGACGGGATCAACAACAATTCATCTAGGTTTCCATATAAGTGGAGTTCCACAATTATGTGAACAGGGTGATAGCATTGGTCAGTCCAAAAGATATGATGGTGTATGCTCGAGGAAACAACCACGGGTAGGACAACATTAAGAACATCGTTGGTTCTGGTTTGATTTGATGATAGCCCATACTCAAATCAAAGGTTGGATAAAATGATAGGTCCATTAACTAATCACGAGGGTCAGTCGATGAAAATATCAACTTTCTTCAACACACGCAACACAAGGATATCCCTTTGAAAATGAACTAGGTCAGGCAGCTTTTATCTTCCAACTCCCCAAGTTGTCGTTTAGCTTAACCAACTAGCTCAGGGGTATCCAACACAGAATCTTGGAGAATGGGTGGTTAACAAGAAACCAACTTGATCACGAGATCAACATATGGATCAGGGGACAACCTAGTAATACCTCCGAGAAGATAATTAGAAAATGACGAACAACCGATATGTTATTAAGCTCGGGAGCAATCTTGCTTTCGGGGCAAGACGATGTGGTCTAATAAGCAAGGGGTTGACACAATCCTAACTCATTGATCGAAGAGTGCACCAGGAAATAAGGACTAGGTAGCACAACCTACCTTAGAATGATGATTCAAGAACCAGCACACTAAGAATGAAATTGTTGTCCATTAATTGCCAATCAACAAGGTTGCTAGGAGTATTGATTTCACACATCACGATTCACTTGTCGGCATTTCGGTTGCGACAACACGGGACTGAGGAATGAATAAGGAGGGCGAGAAGTATCACTGTATCAAGAGTTCTTAGGATGGTGCAATTCCTATGATATTCCTGATATAAAGATGGCAATATTTCAGGTAGAACAGAATCAAAAGCTGGATTGGCATTTTGATTTGCGGATTACAACTGCTTTGACCCAATCCTGGATATGGATGAGGTACTGGAGTTTGTTTCTCCTAGTCATTCCGAATAGTATGGCTTGACGGACCACAAGAATAATATGCATCGATAACGCAAATGCATAATCACTCCTGACTATCAATTGATAGACGAGGGCCAGAAAACGACTGAAGAGGGACAACTCAAAAGAACATATGATTTTCTGAGTTGTGGATGCATAGATTAGCATGTCGAATGAGTTCAACACATTTCTTCCGGCTAACCCATGTAGATAAGTAGAATTGGCAGAGTAATAGCATAGAATCGAGAACTCGGCAAGAGCACTCTGGTTGTGACCATTTAGGTTCAAAGCACTTCTGCCACAAGCGGTTCATGGTATTTGGAAGAAGGATACATCACGAACCTCGAAGACTATCGCAAAGGTTACTAATAACCTAAAGGGACTAGCAAACAATAACAACGTGAAGTAGGTAGGGTGAATATCGGGTTCAAAGACCCATGAGTAGAATAACTACTTCTAAGTGGCATCACAGGAAGCTTTTGAGAATAGTGACCAGAATCATCACACTGGGAACACAAAACATGGCTACATTACTAGGTGATACTCTAGACACCTAGGTCATAATAATAGCTCCAACATATATGTCAAGGCAATAGAGTACCTCCACTCACCGAGTAGTGTGGTCAAACTGGCCCAAAGGGACATCGGAAACGGGAGGAAGGGATTTGCAAATGCATCAGACTATTTAGAAACTTGGAATGACTCGGATAGCATAACTGTTGTAAATGCTCGAAAATATTTGAGACATCCTTCAAAATGGTGGCATAACCACTCGATCATCACAATATCAAGGTTCCAAGATCAACTGTCAATAAACGGAGATAGTAGGAACTGAACCGAGGCTTGAATCCAACAATCTTATAGGTCTACAGATTGGCAACACGATGATCCTGATAGAAAGAAGAGAAAGCCTAGTTCCTTAACCCCGTAGGAACGATAAGATGACTCAGATCATAAGGCATAAGGTATAGGGAGTAAAAAGAGCCTAACATTCCATCCCACAATCAATTCCCTTATATAACTAAAAATCTCTAGACTCAACTTGGACCAGTTTGGCTTGGTAATCCTACAGGCAGTCAGGCTCTGATACCAAAGCTGCTGGGACCCCAATCCTATGCCACACCAATCTAGCATGTAACACCTCATATCACTTTGTGGCCTCACGCACGGTATTCCCACGGATGTTGCCTTACCAGGCCCGGGACTGTTTGCGCCTTTTGGCTCACGTATATGATAGTGTCGCTAGCATCCATATGACAAAGAACCCGGGCTGACATGGCTATTTGTGAACCCAAAGTGGCACTAACTTATAGGGATAGGCATACGTGACCCAGCAACGAACGGGTCGGTCATCAGCGAGTGAATCTAGGCTGTAGCAGCGGGGCTAGTAGGACTCCGGAGAATCTGGGCCGTAGCAGGCTAACATGACTCCGATAAACACCACGTGACATTTCCCTGAAGGGACAGACATAGGAACGAAGAAGGACACATGCCGTCCAGCCTATGTGTTTCGGAGCAGTAGCAAGCTACCAGGGCTCAGTGGAAGCACTAGGAGACATTTTCCGGTAAGAGAGGCTACCAGGGATAAACAACTAGATAGTAAGATCCCACACATACCAAGCATTTCAATAACATACACACAATATGCTCGCTATGTGCAAATACAACATGGCATCACAACATGACTCTACAACTCAAGTATTTTATTCAATAGGCTTCGAGGAGCGAGATATTACAAACATGGGTCTCTCGACACAGCATTCAAAGCATACAAGCGGAAGCTTAACATGTCTGAGTAAAGACATCTACAAATGAAAAAGGCTGAGGAGCCTGTCTATCTACCAGATCCCGCCGAGGGCACAAGATCGTAGCTGAGGTAACCAGCTAAACGTCGGACTCCACAGGGAACTACTAGCGAAACTGAAGTCTCTCTGCAAAAACATAAATTAAGCAAACATGAGTACAAATGTACCCAACAAGACTTACATCAGAACTATCTACATATGCATCAGTATCAACAAAGGGGGTGGTGGGGTTTAACTGCAGCAAGCTAGCTTTGACTCGGTGGCTATCCTGAACTACGACTGCAAGTAACTCTTTTGAGGTGGCGCACACGAGTCCACATATTCACCATATCAATACACCACTGTGGATTCGCTCTTGTCTCCCTACGAGAACGCCATCGATAGCACTCACACTTATCGTGCGTATTTTAGAGTATCCACTTTCACTTGTCTATGAACTGTATAGGCAACCCAAAGCCCAGCCTGAGAGGGGCGCCCGGGCGCGCCTTCCTATGCGATAGGTGAAGGCACACCATCCATGGATGCGAGGCTCAGCACGCTGCTATCGGGTGATGCCTTATCGTGAGATCCCTGACCTAGCTGAAGCTTTTTTGTCTTGGGGGCGACCTCAGGAGGGAGGACACCGCCCTCGTATTCAGGGTTGTCGACTGCTGCGGCCTGGTAAGCGCGCTCGAGGGAGCACAACACGTCATTTTCCTTGTAGGTGACCGTGATCATGCCTCCGCTCCCTGGCATCCCAACGACGTTGTAACTGTGGTGCGTTGCTGCCATGAACTTGGCCAGTGTTGGGTAGCCGAGGATGGCGTTGTATGGCAGACAAATGTCGGCAACGTCAAAGTATTTGATCTCGGTGTGGTAGTTGTCGCGCTCGCTGAAGGTGATAGGGAGGTAGATCTGCCCTATCGGATGCGTGGAACCGTCGGTCACTCCTGAGAACGGCTTGGTTGGCTGGAGCTGGTGATATGGCACTTGGAGTCTGTTGAACGTCTGGACAGAGAGAACATTGAGCCCTCCTCCACCATCAGTGAGGGTCTTGTTGACGACCACGTTGCTGATGACAGGCGAGCAGAGCATTGGGAGCGTACTAGCAGTGATAATATGATAATAGTCCCAAGTGACTCAACAAATATAGCTATGCTCCTCGGCAATGGCGCCAGAAAAAGGTCTTGATAACCCACAAGTATAGGGGATCGCAACAGTTTTCGAGGGTAGAGTATTCAACCCAAATTTGTAGATTCGACATAAGGGGGGCCAAAGAATATTTGAAGGTATTAGCAGTTGAGTTATCAATTCAACCACACCTGCAGAATAATTATCTACAACAAAGTGATTAGTAGCACAGTAGTATGATAGTTTTGACGATAGCAACAGTAGCAACGGTAACGGTAGCAGTAGGAGCAGTAGTAACTTAGCAAGAACAATTTAAGATAAATTTGTAGGCATTGGATCGTGTCACGACCGGTTTTTCAATAAAATACTTATTGAGAAAATCGATCTCTTCATCCCAGCATAGGAAGAGTTATCCTTACTGGTAGAAAATTATTGAATACAGAAGACCAGTAGCATCAAATATATTACAGGGTTGAGCTGAGTTGCTCAACAATTTATTACAAACATGCCAATATTGTACATAAGGGCGATTATGACACAGGGGTGTGGTGACATGCTACTAGCTCGAGATAAAAGTGGTGGTGGATAACTTGACTCCTAAACTGGCAGCTCATCGAGCGTTGAGGTGAGGCTCGATGAATTTATTTCTGGGGTAGCGGAAGCGGGTATAATACAGTGACCAAATCCAGGATCGCACGGGACTGACTGGGACTCCTCTAGGCATCGGACTCACTATCGAACTCTTCATCCATGAGATCGCCTTCATCAACATCTGGCCAAATCAACAAGCCAGGTGAGTACTTTGAAAGTACTCGCAAGACAGTTCGGACAAAAGATATAACAAATGCATGCATGAATGCGTCATGAGGAAACATAATAATGCTCATTCAAATAATAAATATTTGCACGACATGATAAGTAAAAAGGAAATCGGGCGGTAGTCCTCCCGAAATCCAAACAAACAACTAAAGACCGATCGGGTGTCTGGAGCGACGCCTCGAAAGGTAAACAAATAAATAATCATGCCGCAATTGGGCGTCTAAGCGACACCACATAAAGGGCTTATATTGAAAAGTAAATAACACGTGTGCCACAGTCGGACGTCTGAGCGACATCACAGATAGGGCTTAATTAATAGTAAATAACAAGAGTGCCACAATCGGACGTCTGAGCGACATCGCAGAAAGGGCTTATCTCAAAAATAAATAACAAGTGTGCCACAGTCGGACGTCTGAGCAACATCGTAGAAAGGGCTTATATCAAAAGTAAATAACAGGTGTGCCACAGTCGGACGTCTGACAGACATCGTAGAAAGGGCTTATATCAAACATAAATAACAAGTGTGCCACAGTCGGACGTCTGAGCGACATCACAGAAATGGCTTATATCAAATGTAAATAACAAGTGTGCCAAAGTCGGACGTCTGAGCGACATCACAGAAAGGGCTTATATCAAATGTAAATAACAAGTGTGCCACAGTTGGACGTCTGAGCGACATCACAGAAAGGGCTTATATCAAAAGTAAATAACAGGTTAGTCCATCCACAAGAATAAACTTTTAACAGGACTTAACACTCATGTAGTTCACTGGAGTTTTGTCACTGAGACTGACATTTGACAAGATAAGATGAACACAGTACTTGGACATGTACAAGATGATTCAAAGGATTTTTGGCTCTGCAGAGTTTGTACTAATTGCCCACAGCCAACGGATTTCCGTAGTCACGAAGGACTAGTTCCGTTTGCGGTATTTCGGTAGAAACACATCTAACCAGTACACACCCATTCCACCTCACGATGCCAGGGTTCACCCTAGATAACGTCCAAGAAAAACTTTGAGATGGGGAGGTCACAACCTCGAATAGCATGGGATCAAATTTCTATACGCGCGCTCTAAGGGGTGCCCCCCTCTCGGTCCCAACCGGAAACACCCATGCCCCCTGACCGGATGACGGGCTTTAATCCAGGGCCATGGAACCCTCACCCCGGCCTCTCTATTTTGTGTGTACCAGGAAAATGGTTTGCAACTTACTATGCCATATTCCTTGCGGAAAACATATGGTAGTACAGGAAGGAAAACGAATGGGAACGTGACTTGATTCACGTTGATACTGAAGTCAAATGGTCTGGCATAAGACTGGCATGCTACAACACTGCCATCTTACCCATTCTCAAGCCATCACATGGCCATGCAAACTTATATCCAACAACGTATGGATTTCCGAAACTCACTTGCCTCATCTTTGCATGAAATATGACATTTAACGAAATGCTCATAAACATGCCATGAAACTACTAAATGCAAACATGCAACAACCACTCATCATATCAAAAGTTCAAACATGCTTGCCTGGTTCGGAGTAGTCAGAGTCTAACTTGGCGAAGTTCGCGGCTCCGTCACCACCTCCGGTATCTACGGTATATGAAAAATACGTACTTAACGTAAATACCGCGAGTGCACAGAAAAGTGTTCCCAATATTTTTCAAATAAATATTACAAAAAACTAGACAGAAAACTAAAGATGATAGAAAAAGAATCAATCAAAAATCAGTTTATGTTTAAAAGTTATACAGGTTTTAAAACCAGGGACTTATCTGTAATGAAACAGAGAGTTTCCAGGGGGTCAACTGATAAAAACAGAAAATGATTCGGAAAAAGAGAAAACACTGACGAGGGGGGTCCCACTCGTCAAGTTTAAATTTTCAAAGGGGAAAATAGGGCTCGTCGGCGCCCGAGAGCTGCGGTGGTCGCCGGCGGCGATCCACGGCGAGTTAGGATGATCGGAGAGTACCTACGTGATCAGGGTGTCCTTCCGCGTCGGTGGTTGGTGGTGGTGGTCGTCAGCGAGCACCACGTCGATGCCGGTCCTAGCTCCGGCGGACGGCGGCTCGGGTGGAGTTGGATCTCGTCGGCGAGGGCTGCGGAGGTCAAATTGAAGCTTGGGTTAGCTCACTGGTTGCTCGAGGTGGCTACTGACGAGGTTTGGGCGTCGGGGATGGCCTCACCAGAGTGGATCGAGCTGGTGGCCGAGGCGGATCAAGGCGGCCGGATTTGGGGGAGGAGACCTCCTCGAGGTCCTCCTAGTGGCTTGGCGGGGTACTGGTGAGGTGTAGTGGTGGTGCGTGCTCGAGAGCGAGCTCGGGGCTCCTTTTTATAGGCGATCCGAGGCGGTGGCCATGAACGAGGATCTCCGGCGATGGTTACGGCGACACAGTGCTTGGTCGGGGAGATTAGGCGGTTGATCATCGACGTGGAGGTCCACGGGCTCCGTTTTGGGGCTAACCCAGGTTGGATCGGGCGTGCTGGCTGGTTTCGGTAGAACGGGGCGGCGCGGGCCCGTCGGCGGCAGAGGGCACGCCCTGTGCTTGCCGGGCCACGGTGACGGTGCTGCGGGGTGTGCTGGCATGCATGAATCCACGCGGAGGGCTAGGGAGCATTGGGCGGCGCAGAATGGCATTGCGAGCCGGTGTTGGCTCCGTTTGGCCGCCACGGGTGGCTCTGCCATCGCAGAAGCTGCCGACGTCGGTGATGCTCGCCGCCACCGACACCTGCGTCCGTCCAAGCGGGCGTGCGGTGCTCTGGCCAGGGAGAAGGGTCCATGCACAAAGCGCCAGGGTGCACAGGTGATCAGTGACAAGTCACTGACGAAAACGACACTGCAGATAACTCTGAAACTGAATTTTACTGAAAGTGCACAGGAACAGTGTCGGCCAAGTGTTCGACGAAATGATTTTGGCATGTGGGGAATTTTCCTTGAGCTGATTAATGGTGGGGTGGCCTCTCATTGCATCTGGGGGCTGCCTGAATTTTGGTAGAATTTTTGGGGAAGAGGAGATATGAATTTCACCAAATTTTCCAAATCTGGTCCAAACTTGCAGAGGATGAAATTTGAAAATTTTGAAAAGAGGAAGAGTGGATCTTGATGGTTCTAGGTTGTGGGTGCTAAGGACTATCCAGAACAGTTGGTTTGAGATCAAAACTCAAAGGGAATTAGGCACTTGCTTTGCAAATCACCTAGGCTTAAAATAAATGACAGAATTGTTTTGGGGAGAAAAATAAATGGAATAAAATCCAAAAATGGATTTAACTTGTTGGGACAGAATGTTTGGATTGCCCAAAGGTGGAGGGAGGGGTTTTGGGAGGATTTACCACAAGAGGCATGGTAAAACCAAGGATGGTTCAAAACAAAAGAGTAGCTCCAAAAATCTTTTGGGTTTCTTTTTAAAATAAATTTCCAAGAAATGTTTTTGAGAAGGGAAACTCAGAAGAAAGGTTTTTTTTTAATAACAAAACACCAGGGTTGCAGAGGATGCAAAAATCAAAGCCCTTGCCAAGGGAAAAAGTTTTTGAGAGAGGGAGATTTTAGAAAGGATTTAAATGACCTTTTTCAAACCAAGCAAGGTTTTTGCTGAAAACAAAAAACAAATTTTTTTGGAGTGTCACAGATCGGTGACTCGTTGGATAATATTCATCATGAGACAGTTATAACCTAGGGCGATACGGCACTAGCTCTAGTTCGTAAATATAATGTAGGCATGTATTCCCTAAACAGTCATACGTGCTTATGGAAAGAACTTGCATGATATCTTTTGTCCAACCCTCCCGTGGCAGCGGGGTCCTATTGGAAACTAAGGGATATTAAGGCCTCCTTTTAATAGAGAACCAAAACAAAGCATTAACACACGGTGAATACATGAACTCCTCAAAGTACGGTCATCACCAGGAGTGGTCCCGACTATTGTCACTCCGGGGTGCCGGATCATAACACGTAGTAGGTGACTATAACTTGCAATATCGGAACATGGAGATAAAGGTGATACCATAAACAGTTCAGATTTGAAATCATGGCACCCGGGCCCAAAGTGACAAGCATTAAGCATGGCAAAGTCATAGCAACATCAATCTCAGGACATAGTAGATACTGGGGATTAGGCCCTAACAAAACTAACTCAATTACATGATGAATCTCATCCAACTCCTCACCGACTAGCGAGCCTACAAAGGAATTACTCACTCCCGGTGGGGAGCATCATGGAATTGGCGATGGAGATGTGTTGGTGACGACGAAGATCAAAGATCCCCCTCTCCGGAGCCCCAAATGGACTCCAGATCTAGCCTCCCGATGAAGAACAGGAGACGGAGGTGGCTCCGTCTCGTGAAACGTGATAATTCTTTCTCCCTGATTTTTTCCTAGAATAATGGGATTTTATAGTGTCGGTTTGAGGGTCAGCGGGGCCACCAGGTGGGCAGGACCCACCTAGGTGCGCCCTGGTCGGTTGTGCCCACCCAGGTGCCCCCCTCAGGTACCTCTTGGCTCTAGAAATTCTCTTATTTGATACAAAAAATCCTCGCGAAGTTTCGTTCCACTCCGAGAACTTTTATTTATGGACAAAAATAACACCATTGTAGTTCTGCTGAAAACAACGTCAATCCGGGGTTAGATTCATTCAAATCATGCAAATTAGAGTCCAAAACAAGAGGAAAAGCATTAAGAAAAGTAGATACGTTGGAGACGTATCAACTCTCCCAAGCTTAAACCTTTACTTGTCCTCAAGCAATTCAGTTGACAAATTGAAAGTGAAAATGAAAAACTTTTACGAACTCTTTTGCTCTTGTTTCTTAAATAAGCTTTAACAGCACCCAGGTTTAAAGCAAGGATTATAACAAACCATGTCGATAATAACTCTTAAAAATTATATTAACTCATATCAATGACATAAATAACTAGAGAGCAATAATAAGATATCTCAAATAGCAACACGTTGTCAAAACAACCATGATATAATATGACAATAGTGGTATCTCGCTAGCCCTTTCTGAGACCGCAAAAAATAAATGCAGAGCAGCCCCAAAGTTCAAGCAACGACTAAACATTGTATTTCATGGTAGAAAATATCCAGTCAAGATGCACCCAACATTAGCTATACACAATGCATCAGCATGACAACAGTGCTCTCAGGTTCTGGCGCTTATTTGAGAAGGTGATGACACAACATAAAAGTAAATAGATAGTCCCTTCACAGAGGGAAGCAGTGATTTGCAGAGGTGCCAGAGCTCAAGTTTTTAAAATAGAGGTAAATGATATTTTGCGACATGCATCCTTGTCATTTACTTCACGACCATCACTTATCAATATCTTCCATGCTAAGCACGCTAGTGGTGGTTCCCAAGCCGAAAGGTAAAGGTTATGACTCGATTGGGAGTTTTCATTTGATTATAGCTCTTTCCTTTTTGCACTTTGGGACTGGGCATCCCTATTACTGCCCTTTTCTTGTGCAATGGCAAGTGAATAAACACTCGTCCTGAGAATAACCCACTTAGCGTGGAAGATACCGACTACCTCTTGTCGTTCCATGAACAATCGAGGAACATAAAAAGGATATTTATTAGAAGTTTTAAGAGGTGGCACATGCAAATTTACTTAGGACGGCAGGGTAATACCACATATAGGTAGGTATATTGGACTCATCTGGAATAACTTGGGTTTCAGGTTTTTGGATGTACAAGCAGAGTTCCCACTTAGTACAGGCGAAGGCTAGGAAATAGGTTGAGAAGCGGCCAGCTAGAGAGCAACAATGGTCATGAACATGCATTACGCATAAGTAACATTGGATACTAGCATGAGTAGGATATGAACACCATGAACATAAATATCATAGAGGCTACGTTGGTTTTGATTCAACTACATGCATGAACATGTGCCAAGTCAAGCCACTCGAACATTCAGAGGAGGATACCATGTCATCATACTACATCACAATCATTTTAACGCAATGTTGATATCCAAGATAAGTCATAATTCACTCCTAGCTACTTATGCATGGCATGATAAACTATAATCTCTAATTGTCATTGCAAACATGTTTGATCATAATAGGCTGAATCGTGGATACTAGGTTAAACATATTTACAAAAATAGAACAAGTCGAGTTCATACCCGTTTCTCTCTGCCACGACCAGTTCATCTAATATCGTCATTATTGCCTTTCACTTGCAAGACCGAATGATTTGAAATAATAATAGTGCAAGAGTGTCGTGGGCTAAGCTGGAATCTGCAAACATTTCATTCAAGAGGAGAAGACAAGGTAATATGGGCTCTTTGTTAGATTAACAATGCAAATGGGAGCCACTCAATATTTTCATCGTGGTCTTCTCCTTGGTATGACTCGATAAAAGAAAAAGAAACTCAGAGAAACACATTGAAATATTTTTGGAGTTCTTTGTTTTCTTGAAAGCAAGTAAACGAAAAAGGCAAAAGCAAAAACAAGAACAACTAATTACACGGGAAAGCTCCCAACAAGTAAAAGAAGAACAAGGAAATATTTTTGGGTTTTCTTTTTAGTGCTACAAAGATTTAAACTAGGAAGAAAATTCAAAAAGAAGCAAGAAACATATTTTTGGGATTTTCTCAAAGTTTTTCAAACACACAAGAAGAAAGTGAGAAAAATAATTTAAGCATGGATAATACAATGAAAAAGTGTGGACACCGACAACTGGAATGAAATGTGTGAACATTAATGTAATGTTGGTGGGAATACGTACTCCCCCAAGCTTAGGATTTTGGCCTAGCTTGGTAATCAGTAAGTAGCCTGGATGGTAGTCGGCGTGGTAGCTCATGGAGGCTCTCGGTGCTGATGCCTCAGCCTGCTGTGCTGCCTCCACTACTGCGTTGTGAGCACGAGCCTCGCTCTCAAGAAAAAATATCTCCCTCTACTGTGATAGTCAAAAAGAGCAGGCGCAGGAAAATATGTGTGCACAACAGAAGTTTGGTTAAACAACAGATTGTAAGTGAAATCATGAATTTTTCCTTTGAGGATCTTATGACCTTTTAAAGCATAAAAGTCTAAATGCTACGTGGGTAGGATAGGGTCAAAGGGCAAAGGTGAAACACCCAGCTCTTGTTCTAAACGTGTGGCCTAAATTCCGCCATAGAAATAGCCACTATTAGCATTATGCTGCAGTCTACGTGCAACAATCGCTCCAAGGTTATAACTCCTTTCACCGACAAGAGCAGCGCGTATGCGGCTCAAGTCTGGAGCACAAAATGTACTACAGTCTTGCTTGCCTACTATACATTTTCCATTAAATAAAGTGAAGTACTAAATTGCAAGAAAATGTATGCTCTTTATTCTACCTTGCTTCACTCCCCTAGTTTCACCAAAGCAAAGGCTAGTCAAAAATGCTTCAAACTCAGACCTAGGTGGCTCATCGAGTGAAGCCCAGAATGGGATTTTGCAGAGATGAGAAAACCTTTCTAAAGAAATGGTAAATGGGTTATCATAAAGTTTAAAAGACACCCTAGACTCACGGGGGAAAAATTTAAATTCTTTGACAAATGATTCAGTAAGGATGAGGCGTTGGTCGCACTTATATAACCCATAACCATGTAAGGGCCATGTAGACGAAATGCGCAAAGTCTTTGCATAGGAGCAGTGGGAATGAAAATCCACGGGACCCAAATCGTCATTGCTCTCAACTCATGGGATTGTGAGGTTGGCGAGTAAGTATGGGGACCTACACAAGAAAAAGACAAACAAAACAAAGTGTGTGCATGGTAAATTTACACATCATGTATCATGATGTGTATCTGCACATGAGAATTAGCACAAGATAAACAATGCTCACAGAAATTTGAAGCATGGTATAGAAATATGTCATCCATCATGCACTGATAATTATTGTGTTCAACATGATTGGGATGCAAAGTATAGCAGTATGTGGCATAACATATCATTTTTATCCATGGGATGCATATGGTGCACACAATCATTGGAATCATGCAAAGTACAGGATGTAGCAAAATCTCCTAACATGTATGAGAAAACTATGGAGGTCTCCTCATGAGCAATAGTGGAAGCATAATATGGAGAAAAGGGACAACATGGCAAACAATGCATGTCCAAATCTAGGTGGTCATGGCATGGCATATGAGATAAATGATGCAAAGGGAGCATATCAATATCATCACAAGAAAAACAAATGCCAATAACCATGGGTATGTCATCTATGCCATATGTGCAAATTAGGTTTATTTTAATGGCATATTCATAGTCTCTACGATGAGATTGTAAATATGACATATGGGTGATCTCATGCATAGCATATGACAAGTCAAGCGGATTGTCAAACATGATGTGTCCGAGACAATTATCACAAGAAATCCTATGCAACATGGCATCACAACTAATATACTCCACATGGCAATCATCAAACTCAAATGGGTAAATCATCGCATGAGGAAACCATACTAGCAGGAAGCATGATAATAGGTTGATCAACATCATGCAACCAATCAATATCAAGAATGTCCACTAGTGGGACAAGAGCATCATCTTCACCTATGTTACCTTTCGCATTCCACTCATGTGGTGTAGGTGAAGTGGTAAAGACTAACTTGTGGTCATCGTCATCGTGATGGAACTATGTGGGGTTGTATCATAGTCCACCATGGTCATCATCTTGTCCAAAGGAAGGACGCCGTCGTCGAGAATCGGTGTGTCATCATATATGGCACCTAGCACCAAACGTGAAGACCCAATAGAGGTAGAGCTTAAGTTGTTAGAAATCGAAATGGCCTCACATGCCCTCTCAACTACCTCACCCTCTCTATGTGGTGGCGGCTCACTCACTCCCTCAAGGTAGGTGCACTCAATGTCATATATGGTGGAGTCACTCAAATCAGTCAAGTGGTGGTGGTGGTGGTGGCTCTCGTCACATGAGAATTGGGGTAATGCTACTTCTTGAGCTTGCATTGGTTTTTCCCTTGAAGAGGAAAGGGTGATGCAGCAAAGTAGAGATAAGTATTTCCCTCAGTTAGAGAACCAAAGTATCAATCTAGTAGGAGACAACTCACAAGCCACCAATACCTGCACAAACAATCAAACAACTTGCACCCAATGCGATAAAGGGGTTGTCAATCCCTTCACGATCACTTGCAAAAGTGATCTCTGATAGAGATAGATAAATAAAAGGTAAAATATTTTTGGGTTTTTTGTTTTATAGATCTAAAAGTAAATGAATGCAAAATATTAGATCGGAAACTAATATGATGGCAAATAGTAGATCGGAAACTAATATGATGGAAAATAGTCCTGGGGGCCATAGGTTTCACTAGAGGCTTCTCTCATGAAGGCAAATAATACGGTGGGTGAACAAATTACTGTCGAGCAATTGATAGAAAAGCGCAAAGTTATGATGATATCCAAGGCAATGATTATGAAATATAGGCATCACGTTCGTGTCAAGTAGACCAACTCTTGCCTACATCTACTACTATTACTCCACACATCGAATGACTCCTGCCTGCATCTAGAGTATTAAGTTCATGAAGAACAGAGTAACACTTTAAATAAGATGACATGATGTAGAGGAATAAACTCAAGATATATGATGTAAAACCCGTATTTTTATCCTCGATGGCAACAATACAATACGTGCCTTGCTGCCCCTACTGTCACTGGGAAAGGACACCGCAAGATTGAACCCAAAGCTAAGCACTTCTCCCATTGCAATAAAAAGCCAATCTAGTTGGCCAAACTAAACCGAAAGTTAGAAGAGAATAACAAAGATATCAAATCATGCAAATAAGAATTCAGATAAGATTCAAATAATATTTATAGATAAACAGATCATAAAGCCACAATTCATCGGATCTCGACAAACACACCGCAAAAGAAGATTACATCGGATAGATCTCCAAGAACATCAAGGAGAACATGGTATTGAGAATCAAAGAGAGAGAGAGAGAGAAAAATCCATCTAGCTACTAGCTATGGACCCGTAGGTCCGTGGTAAACTACTCATGCTTCATCGGAAGGGCAATAGAGTTGATGTATAAGCCCTCCGTGATCAAATCCCCCTCCGAGAGGATGCTGTAAAAGGCCCCTAGATGGGATCTCACGGGAACAGAAGGTTGCGGCGATGGAAAAGTGTTTTCATGGATGCCTCTGGAGGTTTGGGAATATATGTCAATATATAGGAGGAAGATCCAGGTCAGGGGGTCACAGAGGGTCCCATAAGGTAGGGGGCGCGCCCTACCCCCTGGGCGCGGCCTCCCACCTTGTCACCGCCTTGGCTCTTATGACGTGCACTCCAAGTCTCTTTGGTGTCTTCTGGTCCAAGAAAAATCATTGCAAAGGTTTTATTCCGTTTGTCCACCATTTAGTATTCCTTTTTTGCGAGGCCCAAAAACAAGAAAAAAATAGAAACTGGCGCAAGGCTCTAGGTTAACATGTTAGTCCAAAAAATAATATAAAATAGCATACTAATGCATATAAAACATCCAAAACAGATAATATAATAGCATGGAACAATAAAGAATTATAGATACGTTGGAGACGTATCAGGTAACTCGTCATATATGGGGCTAGTGGTGAAGTCACTCTCACTCTCAACGTAGGTGTACAAGTCTCAACTCATCACCATACGCCTCCTTGATCGAAGGGAAAATCCCATGCTCAACCATCTCAGCACCGTCGCCATGGATGAAGGTCGAAGATGGCACATCATCTCTCTCGTGTCCTATGGTGGAAGAATCATCCTTTCTTGTCACTGTGTCGCTCGCCTCCAAATCTTGATCCTTGAGTTGCTCCATTGTCGTAGTCATTGTTGCACCGTCTTGAAAAAGAGTCGTGGTAGAATCGGCATCGTCAATGCCACAAAGAGGGATGGCGGTGAAGTCAAACTTTGGACCGTCGTCTTGGAGCTCATCGGTCTTGGACATCTCGGTGGTACTAGCCTCATGCTCACCATCTTGGAGCATGGTCATTGCGAAGTGTGCTCAGGGTCGAGTAGACTTGGCCTTCTTGAGTTCTTGCTCCGCCTTGAGAGCACCAATGTAGAGGTCGTCAAGGGACTCATAGTTGTGGAGGAAGATAGGATTGGCGATGTTGTTGTTCAACCCCATCGTGAAGTAGATCTTCATCGAAATAGGGTCGTCCACATTGCTCGTCGCAAGGATATCTTCATCTCCAAGAAGTACTCGTCGATGGACTTGGATCCTTGTATGGTGATGACCCACAAGTATAGGGGATCAATCATAGTCCTTTCAATAAGAGTGTCAAATCCAACAAGGAGAAGAAGGAAATGACAAGCGGTTTTCAATAAGGTATTTTCGGCAAGCATTGAAATTATCAGTGACAGATAGTTTGATAGCAAGATAATTTGTAACAAGTAACAAGTAGCAAAAGTAACACTAGGTGCAGCAAGGTAGCCTAGCAAATGATAGGCCAGAATGGTCTCTTATAATAAGTAAAACGTTCTCGAGGACACACGGGACTTTCATCTAGTCACTTTCATCATGTTTGTTTGATTCGCATTCGCTACTTTGATAATTTGATATGTGGGTGGGCTGGTGCTTGGGTGTTGTTCTTACTTGAACAAGCCTCCCACTTATGAATAACGTCTCTCACAAGCATCTGCAACTACGAAAGAAGAATTAAGATAAAATATAACCATAGCATTAAACATATGGATCCAAAACAACCCCTTATAGAATAGCGCATAAACAAGGGTTTTAGCTTCTATCACTCTAGCAACCCATCATCTAATTACTACTCGACAATGCATTCCCTTAGGCCCAAAGATTGTGAAGTGTCATTTAGTCGATGTTCACATAACACCGCTAAGGGAATAACAGCATACATATCATCAAAATATCGAACGAATACCAAATTCACATGATTACTTATGACAAGACTTCTCCCATGTCCTCGAGAACAAAAGCAACTACTCACAAATCATACTCATGCTCAAGATCAGAGGGGTATTAAATAGCATAATAGATCTGAACATATAATCTTCCACCAAATAAACCAACTAGCATCAACTACAAGATGTAATCAACACTACTAGTCACCCACCGGTACCAATCTAAGGTTTTGATATAAAGATTGAACACAAGAGATGAACTAGCGTTTCACATGAGATGGTGCTGGTGAAGATGTTGCTGAAGATCGATCCTCCTATGATGAGAGGATTGTTGGCGATGACGATGGCTTCGATTTTCGCCTTCTGGAGGAAAGTATCCCCGAAGGAATCACTCCACCGGAGAGCAAAAGTGCTCCTGCCCAAGTTCCACCTCAATACGGTGGCACTCCGTCCCGACAGTCCTCCCCTTATTTTTCTAGGGAAAATGGGCTTATACACTAGAAGATGGGCACCGGAGGCTGGCCAGGGGCCCCACTACCCACCAGCGTGCGCCAAGGTGGTAGGCGCGCCCTGCTGCCTAGTGGGCACCCGGTTGGCCCCTCTGGTACGTCTTTTCTCCAATATTTTTTATTTATTCCAAAGTAAATCTTCATGAAATTTCATCTAATTTGGAGATGTGCAGAATAGGTATCTCTGACGTAACTTTTTTAGGTCCAGAATTCTAGCTGCCGGCAATCTCCCTCTTCATGTAAATCTTGCATATTAAGATAGAAAGGGCATTAGAACTGGTCTACAAAGTGTTATAATGATTAAAAACACTATAAATAACAGTAGGAAAACATGATGCAAAATGGATGTATCATATGGTGTTCTCCAATTGGCGAAGAAGATGTTCCGTATAGCTGGAGGACACAAATTCTCACGACATAGCTTTCTTCATCTTGGGCCAACTCATGTCAAAGTTCTTCGAAGGTGTGTGAAGCCACCATGTCAATGCATTCTTGTGGAAGGTACTTGTGGTGCACTTCACGTGATCTTCGGAGGGGACTTGATGTAGCTTGAGGTAGTCATACATCTTGCACTCCCACTGGAGGTATTCTTCAGGGTCATGAGTCCCAAAGAATGGAATCTTGTCATCGTCGTCGAAGTCAAAGTAGCTCATGGAGGTAGTGGACTTGGGCTCATGGAGGAGGCAAAGATGTCGTACCTCCGAAGGGGAAGATGCCAATGTTGTTGAAGAAGCCGCAGCCTTGGGGTTTGATGTCGCGGTTCTATAGAGCCCGTGCGCACAGGGGTGTAGGAGCCATGTGCATGGGGGCCGCCGGCCCACGTGCACGGGGGTGTCAGAGCATCCAAATATCGTCTGGATGGTTGCTCTTCATGGTCTTGTCGGTGTTGATGCTTGTGTGTACTTGCCGGAGATGGAAGATCAGGAGTCTTTGCACTTGAGCGTCTTCTTGAAGATGAGGAAGACCACTAGCGGTTTTTAATGAGGACCTTGAGCTCCTCTATGTGCTTTTCTATCTTGGCGCCGATGAAGTTCTTCATGGCATCAAACTCGTTCGTCATCGTGGTTGTAGACCGGAGATGATGTGCTTTGTCTATCCATCACAAGACTCGAGCAAAGGTGAGTAGGAAATGAGATAAACAAGACCAAGCTACCTTTTACCAAAGTTGAGGATGTATCTCGTGTCACTCAATGTGAAATGAAAGAATAGTGGAATTGGTACCCAACTTGTTCACTCACAACTACAAAGTAAAGCTTCTCAAGTGGCTTGGTTAGGAAAAGTGGCACAAATTTATGCAAATTGAAGTCCAAGATATTATAAATGTTGAAAGAAATCCAAAGGACTAAAAATGCAAAGCAAGCGATCACAAATATAGAGGAGGGCAATAAAGAAACACACGCAGTGGGATAATGCGGGGCTTGTGCAACTATAGGGATGAGCAATACAAAATTGCCTAACGAAGACTATGGTCGTGTTGCACAAAACCTAGAAGAGCACTAGCTTGATTGCACAATTGGGCATGGTTCACTACCTGGCACCAACCTATATGCATCCAAGCAAAATGTATCATATTCCATGTATCCTCATGCACAAGTATCACTTTTCATGCTCAACTCTCTTCTGCTTATAAGCTTTTGATCTTTCTTTCTTGCTTAAAAGCTTTTTTGTCTTTATTTTTTGCTCTTCTCTTCATTTCCACTTTTTTTATTGAGCCTCAACCACAAACATGAGATAGGTATCACAGGATATCCACGGGAGCAAGCAATTGCACTATATGATGTATTAAATGATGCAACAATATGATATTGTATCAGTATGGTGCACAAGTTTTCGTGAAGCCCGACAATACTTGGATAGCTAGTATCAATAGGTATGAAGGTATTTGCAAACATGGTGGGGCTATCAAGATGTAATGCGCCAGGAAGGAAAAGTTTATGACAGAACAGATACCTTCATCACAATTAACCTTTCACGAAGTTGGGCGTAACCGGCCTTGCTTCTGATTGAAGATATTCTCAAAGGATGGATGGTCGTCATCGATGTGGAATGTCGTGGTGGATGTAGTCGATGGAACGATACAAGTGTCCGGTGGTGGATGAAGATTTAATCGTCCCTAAGTATCCAAAACACCATAGGATACTCAAATCACAACTCAAACAACAACAAATGCAATAAGAACCAAAATGGGTTAGTTTGCAGAAGTTTTATGTGGTGGTGCGAAAGTTATGGCGGAGGGCCTATGCAAAGATGTGAAAATGCACAAAATTAGATGGAGGAAAATGGTGGTAAAACCAAGATGAGCAGCTCGGGCACGTCACTAGCTTTCCAACGATCCAAAGAACGACCAAGCCGGAGTTCAGAAGTGGGAGATATGACCGAAAATGTAAAGTGTTGAATGTTGTTCTGTAGGGGTGCCGTGCGTGGGGGGCCTAAGGCCCGTGGACATGGGGTCCCATGCCCACACGGTACAAGGGCCATGGGCACGAAGTGTCCTGGAACTATGCAGGGGGGCGTGGGCACGGGGTTTGGGGCCCGTGGACACGGGGGTGGCGAAAAATTCGCGATTTTGAGGTCAAATTTGAAGGGGATAAAGAAAATTTGGGCTATGGGGATGCAATAAGAGCTGAATCTACTTGCTAAACACCAGATCCATGGATTGAAATCAACAAAAACGCACTAGGGAAAACAAATCACATAAAAATGGTATGGCTCTTTTTGTGGGGATTTTTGAAATTGGGCAAGAACAAGAAAAATTGGGCTAGAACATGGGGAGGTAGGGCTCCAAATTCGTGTCAACGTGGCTCATGATACCATGATGCTATAGGGCATGGGCCAAAGTGCCCCGATTTGTCCCAATGTTCATGAATTGGATGTGGATACAAAGAGGAACGCGAAGAACACAAAGAACACGAGGGGAAATCACAAGAGAAACACTCAAGAACAAGTCCAATCACACATCCACTAGACTAACAAACACACAAGATTCATAAGGTACATGAACAACCAAAGGGAAAGATAGAAGGTAGAGTTCATTCAAAATCCAAGAGGAGACGAGGTCTTGATGGTCTAGATAAATCCTTCCCCAAGAGGGGTCTTAAATCCCTCAAGGATCTTCTCCAATGGAGGTGTCGGAGTAATGGGCCAGGGTAGCCTAACCCGAGCCCCCGAGCCTTTCAAGACATTGGGATAAGTGGCGCCGCTCATGCCGAGTCCCAGGGACGACTCCAAGATATGCCGAGTCCCAAGGACGACTCCAAGATATGCCGAGTCACAGACGGCGACTCCAAGATAAGCCGAGTCCCAGACGGCGACTCCAAGATAAGCCGACTCATGGCCGGCGACTTCCAAAGAGGCCGGCTATAGAGAGTCGGCCTGCGACTCCACCCTCGTCTCGGAGGGCGAGGCGGGGTACGGTCACGGCGTGGCCGTCCCCCCTGCTTACAAGGGGCCGGCATGGCTACAGTAAGCCGTATCGCTGAAGATCTCTGGCGTGGCGCGGCACTATTGCCATGCCTGCCCTGACCTCAGCCACAGTGGGCGGCGCACTGTGCCCACGACGCCTGCCTGTACGACCCAAGGACGGCGGGCCCGCCTGTCAGTGGGTAGACAGAAGACGGCACGAGCACCCTGAAGACGGACCCGTGAGAGTTGGCCCCCCGGAGTCGGCCGACCCCTCCCACGGGCCCCGCGCGCCATTAATCAGACAAGATGGGAAATGGCGACAGTGAACGCACGCCAGACGGCGGCGCTGTTGCCATGACCACATGACCAAGCCAACATCATCAGGAGTACCCCTACAGTATCAGGCCTGTCCGCGGGGCCCGCCAGTCGGCGGGCCCCAGTAGTCGGCAGAGAGGACGACGGCCTGAGAGACAGACGGCTGGGACCCGCGCCCAGCCAGATTACCATTGTACCCCTAGGGGGTAGGCCTATATAAACCCCTCCGGGAAGCCCATGCAAAGGGTTCGGACCCAGATAGCATTAGACCTTAGAACGTAGGAAGGAGAGAGCTGGCCTTGCCCTCTCCTACCTCCAGAAACAGCTCCAGGAGCACCATTATACCCACTTTGCCATAGTGACCATGCGGAGACCCTGCAGAGCAGCAGTAGGGGTGTTATCTCCTCGGAGAGCCCTTAAGCTGGGTAAGTTCCGCCAGCGTGCATGTCTTCGCCTCATCCCACTTCCGGGCACCGGCGACGTTCTACTCGCTCCCACCATGATAAGCCATCCTTTGGCATATGTCGTACCCAACCCCCGACATTTGGCGCCCACCGTGGGGCGAGGTGCACCGTCGTCCGGAGACCTGCTCTGGACGGGAACCCTTTTCCTCCCTCGCGAGTGCAGCCATCCCGGCACGCCAGATGGAGTTTGCGCCGACGCGCTGCACGGCGCTGAGATCGCCTACGCGGCCAGCTGCCTTGCCGAGCTTATCGGTGAGGTTCGCCTCTCCGACGAGCCTGCGTCCGATGCCGGCGAACCTGCCGTGGACCTGGAGTCCATAGGATCCATCGACCCGATGCTGGTCGACTCTGACACTGCATCGCTCGACGCATTTCCCACCAACATGGTGGTCTACGACGAGCCTCTCCCTTGCGCAGGGAGCGGCGGAAGCACCGTCACGGAGGTCCTCGTCCTCGATCACGGCGAGAGTTCCAGTGAGGGAGTGCACGACCCGCTCGACGCGGCTCTGCGAGACCTCACCACGCCGATTCCGGGAGACGCTGACACCGAGACGCTGGAGGCACGCCGCCTTCAGCTCATCGAGGGTGCAAAGAAGTTGGCAAGCATGAGGCGCTTGTCAGAAGCCTACCAGCGCGAGATGGATCGCGCCGTGGGCGGCTCGCTGGCTCCGACTGGGCCTAGCCGCCTAGGCGCGGTCCTGCAACGCGGCGTGGCAATCGCCAATCTGTTCAGGGCTGATCGCCCTGTGTATGCCACGCCCGCGGAGAACATCCGCGCCGCCCAGGCGGCGGCAGACGAGCTCGACAACTTCGAGGGCGAAGAGCGCCGCATGATGACGGAGCGAGTTCAGCAGCTCCTCGACGCGGCTGTCGTGCAGAACAAAGCCGGCTGCCGCACGGAGGCGCCGCAGCGACAAAACGACGACCCGCCACCCCGCCGAGACCAGCGCGACATCTCGGACGCCGACTGGCAGGGCCCGCGGAAAGAAGGACAAGGAGCCAGCTGTCAGCCACAGTCGGACTCGCATCACCATCGAGCGCGACCAAGACGGCCGTCCCAAAGTGGTGGAATAGCGGGATGACTATCTGCCTCCCCCTCCTCGCAGAGAAAGGCGAGTCTCCCCGCCGCTCGTAGAGCATCCGACTCTCGGCGACCGCCTCGGCCGCCGAGAGGGAGTCGGAGAGAACGATGCCCGCCACCGGATCGACCGACTCCACCGATCCCATGCGCTGGAAGAAGAAGACGAGTTGGGTCCTCCCTGTTTTGGACCCCGCATCCGAGATGAGCCCTTCCCCAAAGGGTTCATGCTCCCCCGAGACACGCCCAAATATACCGCCACCGTGAAGCCAGAGGACTAGCTGATTGATTACTCCATAGCCGTCAATATAGCGAACGGCAACAAACGTGTTGCCGTAAGATATGTCCCGCTCATGCTCCAGGGCTCGGCCCGGACATGGTTGAACAGTCTAAAGCATCGCAACATCAACAGCTGGGTCGACTTCACCGAGGCCTTCATCCGCAACTTCACAAGCACGTACAAGCGACCTCCAAGGCCTCGCCAACTCTCCTTGTGCATGCAAGGTCCCAACGAGTCCACTCGCGACTACCTCACGCACTGGGGCGAGCTCCGGAACTCCTGCGAGGGCGTGCATGAGGTGCAGGCTATCGAGTACTTTACTGCCGGGTGCAGAGAAGGCACCCTCCTCAAGCACAAGCTTCTCTGCGACGAGCCGGAGACCCGCGATGAACTGTTGATCACAGCAGACAAGTACGCCACAGCCGACTCCTCCATGAAGGCGGAGATTCAAGTCAGCGCGACTGGCAAAGTCGCCCCTCAGGCTCCGAGAACTCCGGCTGGGGACACCGGTCGGCGGCAACAACAGAACGACCACAAAGCGCAAGGCCCCGCAGCCGGCTTCCAACAGCCGGCAAGTGGCGACAGTCGAAGACCAACGGCCGGAGGGACTGCCTCCGGCAAAGCGGCAGAAGGGCGGCAAGTCCAACTGGTTGACGGCCTTCTCCTACGAGCAGACCCTGGATGGCCCCTGCAAGTTCCATAGCGGCATGAAGTCGTCAAACCACACCACCCGGAAATGCCACTGGCTGACCAGAATCGCCAAGGGAGACGGCCTACTCCCTCCCCCGCCAGCTGGGCCGCCTCCACCATAGCCGCCCCAGCAGCTGGCTGTCAGGCCAGTTGGCGCGATACAAGACGAGTTCCCAGATGAGCATGGAGCCTATGTGGTGTTCACTAGTGTAGCAGACGATCGACGCAGCAGGTGCCAACAGCAGCAAGAAGTGAATGCAGTCGCGTCAAGCACTCCAGAATTCATGCACTGGTCCGAAAGGCCCATCAGTTGGAGCAGAGCCGATCACCCAGAGGTGATGCTGAGTCCAGGCTCCTACGCCTTGGTCTTAGGCGCCACGCTCGCCACAGACAGGCGAGCCGCTCGCTTCTCGCGAGTGCGGATAGACGGAGGCAGCAGTATCAACATCCTGTACAAGGATGCGATGGAGAAATTAGGAATCAAGCGAAGACAGCTTCAGAGCAGCCGGACTGTGTTCCACGGCATTGTTCCCGGCCTTTCCCGCTCACCAATCGGCAAGATTCTGATAGACGTCCTCTTTGGGGACAAAGATCATTTCCGCCGAGAGCCAATTTGGTTTGAAGTGGTGGACCTTGAAAGCCCGTACCATGCGTTGCTTGGCCAACCTGCTTTGGCCAAGTTCATGGCAGGCCCCCATTATGCTTACCTCAAGATGAAGATGCCGAGTTCCAAGGGAATTCTGACCATGGCCGGCGACTACAGAAAGTCGTCTGCTTGCGCGGCCGAAAGCAGTCGGCTGGCCGAGTCCATGGTGATCGCGGCTTCTCGATCGGGTTGTAGCGATGGCCGGCAAGCATCCCGAGATGTCGCCCGACCCCAGGGAGTCGGAAACAGAAGGATCATTCAAGCCGGCCAGAGAAACGAAGAAGATACCTTTGGACCCGGAGCACCCAGAGAGGTATGCAGTCATGGGCACAAACCTTGACAGCAAATAGGAAGGCGAGCTCGTCGATTTCCTCCGTGAGAATCGAGACATCTTCGCATGGTTCCCTAAAGACATGCCTGGTGTACCGACGGAATTCGCCGAGCACAAATTACATGTCCGGTCTGATGTGAAGCCCATCAGGCAGCCCTTGCGCCGCCTGTCAGAAGAGAAGAGAAGAGTTGTTGGAGAAGAAATAGCCTGGCTCCTGGCAGCCGGCTTCATTATGGAAGTGTTTTTTCCAGAGTGGCTAGCGAACCCAGTGCTGGTGCTGAAGAAGAACAAGCAGTGGCGGATGTGTATTGACTACACAAGCCTCAATAAAGCCTGTCCCAAGGACCCATTTGCTCTGCCAAGAATTGATCAGGTGATAGACTCCACAGCCGGATGCGAGCTGTTGAGTTTTTTGGATGCATATTCTGGATATCACCAGATCAAGCTGAACCCGGCTGACCGACTGAAGACCGCCTTCATCACGCCGTTTGGTGCCTTCTGCTACCTGACCATGACGTTTGGCCTGAGGAATGCCGACGCCACCTTTCAGCGTTGCATGCAGAAGTGCCTCCTCAAGCAACTCAGCAGAAATGCCCACGTCTACGTGGATGACGTGGTGGTGAAGACGGAAAAATGTGGAACTCTGTTGGAAGACCTCAAGGAAACCTTTGAGAACCTGCGCCGATTCCAGATCAAGCTTAACCCCGAGAAGTGCATCTTCGGAGTACCAGCCGGCCAACTCCTTGGTTTCCTGGTCTCTGAACGTGGCATAGAGTGCAATCCTATGAAGATCAAGGCCATCGAGAGGATGGAAGCACCCATAGACTGTTCGATGTGTAGAAGTTCACCGGCTGTTTGGCGTCCATCAGCTGATTCATCAGTCGGCTGGGCGAGAAGGCTCTCCCCTTGTATCAGCTCATGAAGAAGACAACCTTTTTTGAAAGGACTCCCAAGGCGGACGAGGCCTTTCTCCAACTGAAGAAGATGTTGACTACACCCCCTGTGCTGGCAGCTCCGACTCCCAAAGAGCCCATGCTCCTATACATTGCCGCCACCAGCCGGGTAGTCAGCACAGTCATTGTAGTCGAGCGCAAGGAGGAAGGCAAGGCGCTACCTGTCCAGAGACTGGTATATTACCTGAGCGAGGTACTGTCGGCCTCTAAGCAGAACTACCCCCACTACCAAAAGATGTGCTACGGCATACATTTTGCCGCCAAGAAATTGAAGCCTTACTTCCAGGAGCATCCAATCACTGTGGTCTGCACAGCCCCACTAGCCGAGATCATCGGAAGCCATCGACCTGGCTCCCTACACCATCTACTACGAGCCCCGCACCGCCATCAAGTCGCAAGCACTGGCCGACTTCCTCGTCGATTGGGCCGAGACCCAGTATCTGCCACCAGCGCCCGACTCCACCCATTGGCGGATGCACTATGATGGCTCCAAGATGCGCACCGGCCTGGGAGCCGGCGTCGTCCTCACTTCCCCCAAGGGTGACAAGCTCAGATATGTGCTGTAGATCCATTTTGCCGCCTCCAACAACGTGGCCGAGTATGAGGCGCTCATCCACGGGCTCCAGCTTGCCAAAGAACTTGGCATTCGCCGGATCCTGTGTTATGGCGACTCTGACTTGGTGGTCCAGCAATCATCTGGCGATTGGGACGCCAAGGATGCAAACATGGCGAGCTACCACTTCCTTGTGCAGCAACTCAACGGATACTTCGAGGGGTGCGAGTTCCTCCACGTGCCAAGGAACGACAACGACCAAGGATACGCCTTGGCACGAATCGGCTCCACCCGCCAAGCAATACCATCCGGCATCGCCCTTCGGCGCCTCCTCAAGCCGTCCATCAAGCCTTCACCAGAGTCAGACTCAATCTTTGTGCCGGCTCCACCCGAAGAAGTCGGATCGGACTCAAAGAATGCTGCAGTCAAAGCCGGCCCGGGGACTTCAGAACCCGGCCCGGGGACTGCGGTGACAAGACCAAAGACTGCAGAACTCGGCCCGAGGACTGCTCCAGTCGGCCCGGGGACTTCGTTAAGTCAGCAAGCGGCTGCGGACTCCAGCCCGCCGCGTCCCAGCCCAGCCGCCCTTGTCCAAGTCGCACTAGTGGCAGTTGAAGAAATAGCAGCACCCTCATGGGCCCAGCCCATCCTCAAGTTCCTAGTAAATAGAGAGCTGCCAACTAATGAAATCTTGGCTCGGCAAGTGCAACGCCGAGCAGCAGCTTATACCATAGTCAACAGAGAGCTGGTCAGGCGCAGCATCACTAGCGTCTACCAACGCTTCGTCGAGGCAGAACAAGGCCAAGCAATTCTCAGAGACGTCCATGAAGGCGAGTGCGGTCACCATGCGGCCTCAAGAGCACTCGTCGCCAAAGCCTTCCGACATGGTTTTTTCTGGCCGACTTCCCTAGAGTAGGCCAAGGAATTAGTTCAAAAATGCAAGGGGTGCCAGATGTTCCGTTCCAAGCCACTTCAGCCAGCTTCCGCACTCAAGACCATCCCCATCGCCTGGCCCTTTGCAGTTTGGGGCCTGGACATGGTGGGACCATTCAAGACGGCACGAGGTGGCTTACCTCATCTACTTGTCGTAGTGGACAAGTTCACCAAGTGGATAGAAGTGAAACCCATCAAGAAGTTGAATGGTCCGACTGCAGTGACTCTCATCACCGACATCACGACTCGGTACAGCATCCCACACAGCATCATCACCGACAATGGCACAAATTTTGCTAAAGGCGCCTTGGCCCGTTTTTGCGCAACGCAGGGCATCCGACTGGACTTAGCGTTCGTTGCCCATCCCCAGTCAAACGGCCAAGTGGAGCGAGCAAACGGCCTCATCTTATCTGGCATCAAGCCTCGACTGGTCGAGCCGTTGGAGCGATCGGCCGGCTGCTGGCTTGAGGAGCTGCCGGCCGTCCTGTGGAGTCTGCGCACGACTCCAAACAAGTCAACCGGCTTCACACCCTTCTTCCTCGTCTATGGTGCCGAAGCCGTCATCCCGACGGACATAGAGTTCGACACCCCACGAGTCACCATGTACACCGAGGAAGAAGCAGAAGAAGCACGTCAAGACGGCGTCGATCTGCTGGAAGAGGGCCGGTTGTTGGCACTCAGCCGGTCCAGCATCTACTAGCAGAGTCTGCGTCGATACTACAACAGGAAGGTCAGGCCAAGATCTTTCCAAGAAGGCGACCTTGTGCTCCGACAGATCCGGCGAACAGCCGGCCAGCACAAGCTGTCGGCACCTTGGGAGGGCCCCTTCATTGTCAGCAAGGTGCTAGGAAACGACTCCTACTACCTGATCGACGCTCAGAAGCCCCGAGCACGCAAGAGGGACGACTCTGGCAAAGAGACAGAACGCCCGTGGAATGCAAATCTTCTCCGAAGATTTTACAGTTGAAGCAGTATGTATCACGCTACCCTTTGTATTAAAGTACCAAGACTTTGGGCCCCCCGAGACGAGCTCGGGGACTTCCTTCTTTTGTTATCTGTATGATAAGAATTATGCCTTTGAGTATATTACTCTTTGTTAATGCCGCTTGGCACCGGGCCCGACTAGTCGTCCCGGGGACTCGCCGCCTCGCGCTATGAGGAGCTTCCTGCAGTCAGACAAGTAGTGTGCGGTGCCTAATCCGTCTCCTGACAAAGCCGCAGCTCGCAGAGCGACTGTTTGGTGGGCAGGAGTGAGGAAGAACGGGCACCCACACGAAAAATGGTGAAGGACCCAAAGCACGAACATAGCATAAGACGGCCTCCAGTATCTTTAAAGCAAAAGCCGACTCATGAGTAGTCACCTTGCCCTTTCTACTAGCCTCTATTAAGGACAGCCGACTCTTTAGTAGTCGGCTTGCCGCCTTCTATCCAACTTGTTAAAGAGACTCTAAAATGTCCGAGTACTTGCCTTCCCAAAGTAGCCACGCATTTGATTCAGCGACTAAAGGAAGGCGGCAAAGGGAAAAGCCTAAAGAGCAATGAACAAGGAAATATAGAACTCGGATTAATATTTACATAGCATAGGCCCTTGGCCGAATCTTCGAACAGAAGTTCAAATTACACCCCGCAGGTTGAATTGTGCAAATTAACAAGTTCCTTAAAGACTTTCTAGAGCAGACAAAATAAAACCAGAAGGCAGCCTAGGGAGCAGCAGCCGGGTTCGAAGGGTCGGAGGAGACGGCGGTGTCAGGCGCCGGGGCGGCCGGCTGAGCAGTCTCGGCTTGATCACCACCGGCGGCAGCCGGCCCGGTCGGACGCGGCTCGTTGCTGGAGGCGCGGTCGAGCTGAGGCTGGTCGCCCGCTCCGACTTCTGGCATCTCCGTCTCGCCTTCGTCCTCCGCCTCGCCTTCCTCCTCGGTGCTGGAGTCAATCACCTCCGCCGAGTCCTCGCCGAAGTCTGGGTTCATCCCGAACCACTCTGGCGGCACCTCCTCGCCGCCTGCAGCCCGCTCGGGGACAAAGACGCTGGTGTCCGTGTAGTCGCCAATCGCCACCGCACGCTCGACAAGGGCACCCGCCACTGCCACCAGCTCTGCCTGGGCCTCTGACCGGAACACGGCCAGCCGGTCCAGGTCCAGCCCCGGATACCACGCCTTAACGAATTCCAAGGCCCGGCGCACTCCGGCCCGGGCCGAGGAACCCTTCCAAGCTTCAAGACGGCCAGCTACGACCTCCATCCAGTCGGCGGTCCGACTGGCGGTGCGCAGGGCCGGCATGTCTGGCCACAGAGCGGCAACCGCCTGGGCGCCGGCACGCTGAAGCCGGCGCATCTGCCAATGGGCCGGACAAAGACGGGCCTCGATGCTCAGAAGCTGCTCGTCGACGGTCCGGGGGGCGTTAGTGGCGATCTCCGCGCCACTTGCCCTCCGCACCTCGCGATCAGCCACGATGGCCTGAGTGACTGCCTGCGAGTGGCCAGGGAAGAAGTCTGCCAAGACAAAAAGAAGTGAGTCAAAAAAATCAGAAATCGGCACGACCTATAGTCGGAAGCTCGAAGAAAGAAAGGGAGAAAAGAAACTCACCGTTCACGATGTCCTCAATCTCATGGAAGCCGGAGGTCAGCATCGCCTCCTTGTCAGTCCAGGAGGAGCGCTCGCTCTCGAACTCGGCCAGGAGAGCGGCCTCCTTCTTCTCGGCCTCGTCCTGCACCTTCTTGAGCAGCTCCTTCTGCTCGGCCAGCTGCGCAGCCAGCAGGTCGCGCTCTGTGGCAAGTTTGCTGCACTCCTCCTCCTTGGCGCGCAAGGCGGTGTTGGCCTCGCCCAGCTGCTGCTGAAGAGTGGCGTTGGCCTCTGAAGAAAAAAAAGAGGAAAGACGATAAGTCATTAACAAAGAAAGTCGCTGAGAAGATCCGGCCAGATTGCTCAGCAGTCGGCCCGAATCTCGGGGACTACAGCCCACGGGTGCGCCAGCGCGCCCCCGCGAAAAAGAAGAAGGACTCACTCCGGCTCTCCGACAAGTCGGCAGTCCGCCTGCCTATCTCCTCAACATTGCGGTTGAAGGCGGTAGCACGGAGGTTGTGATACTCCTGCAATAAGCATTTCAGACAAAGTTAAATATTTGGAACTCGCCAAAAGGAGTTCCGAGCCGCCTGCTCAGCAGCCGGCCCGAAACTCGGTGAAGTGCGGGTGCTAGCGCGCCCCCACAGAGAAGAACAAGAAAAACAAGAATCAAAAAGAAGAAGGCATACTCGGACGGCCGTTCGCGATGCCAGATGCGCCCTGGTGCAGTTCTGGAGGGTGTCGCCCTCAGCTCGCAGCTTTGCCTGGACGTCCAGAAGCACCTGGTTCAGCGGACCTGTGCCGCCTCTGCGCAACCACCCAACGGGCGCGACACTCGTCGCCTCGGCGTCTGGGATAGCCGAGCTGGCGGCGCCGGTCTCCACGGGTCGCGGCGCCGAAGTCGCCCCCTCGAGACGTCGTTGCACTGGCGAGGCGACTTGGAGAAGCAGCCTTGCCTCGGACTCGTCCGCAGTTGGCGGCACCGGCGGACCCGCCGGCTGTTCGCCGCGTGCTCTCCCAGATGGCGGCGGAGGCGGCAGTGGCGGCACGAGCGTGTCCGACATGGAGGCCTTGCCGCTTTCCTTCTCCACGACGGGGTTCTCGGCGCTGGCTTCTCTAGTCTGCCCCGTGAACTCCGGGGGCGGTGGCGCCGAGGACAGCGGGATGACGAGCAACGCCGATTGGCGATGAGCGGCCTCCTCGGCTTGCCACTTTGCTGCAGCGGCGGCTTCGGCCTATTCCAGTTTTTTCTGGGCGGAGGCCGCCGCCTTCTCGGCCTCCGCTTTCTCCAGGCGGTCGGCCTCCTCCTCGTAGCACTTCTCCCATGCGTTTCACTCCGTCGCCTCCCGGAGGTCCGCGGCAGGGTCAACCCACCGAGTGTTGGCCGACGTCTCCGCCGACCCCAAGATGGAGGGGACGACGATCCTCTCAAGGGTAAGGGGAGCCCAGAAGAAAAAAGGGAATGAAAAAAGGAAACTCGGACGAGATTCACCAAAGAAAAATAAAGACAAAGAAGGAGGCACTTACGCAGAGACCAGTGGCGGCCTCTTCGCTTCCTTGCGGAAGCGGTTGGCCCTCGCGGCCGCCTCCTCCCGTTTGGTCGCGGCGGCCGCCCCCTTGAGCTTCTTCGGCTTGCCGCCGAATGAACTCGACCCAGTCTGGCGCCTCTTCAAGCCGCCTTGGCTGGCTAGGCCGGCGGAGGAACCCGCGCCCGATGGGCCGACCCTTGGCTGGCGGCGCGAGACGACTTCCCGTTCGGCGTCGTCTTCAGGCCAGTCGGCGAAGGTGGCCCAGGGCCTGAGGCCGCTTCCCGCTCTTCCTCCCCCGCCTTCGGCGTCGGCTTCCATCGCCGCCGCCCCCAAGTCGGGGTCGTCAACGTCGCTCTCCGCTCGGTCGGGGACGAACTCGCGGGGCGGTCTCGTGACGCTGGCTACGGGCTGAATGAGGGGGTTCTAATTCAGAGAAACCAATGAAAATTAGAAGTCGGATTCGGCTATAAAGAAGACAAAGCAATAAAGAGATGCGACTTACCACTGGAGGGGGGTTGGCGCGCGAGTACGGCTCCTTGCCGAACTGCCAATCCTGCCCGAGCTCGCAGTTCGCGATGTGGTTCACCATGTTTGCCACCTCTGCGCGGGGCATTTCCCTGATGCACATCCGACTCGGGTCCCGGTGGTCACTCATCTGACTGATCAGATGAGGCCAGCCTTGAAGAGGGAGGACTCGGCGCGCCACTCGGAGCTGCGCCACGGCGGCGGCCCTGGCGGGAGTCAGCGTCTTGGCTGGATGAGACCAGCTGGGGAGCCTCCCAGCCGGTGCGCCGGCTTCATAAGGCGACAGATTGACCCAGTCCCCGTCGGAGGCGATGTTCTTCATGTAGAAGTACGAGCGCTGCCACATCTTCACCGACTTGATTAGCGGGATGGAGGGAAACGGATTGTCGGCCGTCGACCGCCGCATCGCGATGAAGGCGCCGCATTGAGCCGGCACACCGGCGACGTGCGTACCGAGCTTGGATGAGAAGAACTCTCCCCACAGCTCGATGGTGGGGAGGACGCCGAGAAAGCCTTCGCACAGGGTGGCGAAGGCAGCCAGCAACAACATCGTGTTTGGGGTGAGGTGGTGCGGCTGGAGCCCGTGGAACTCCAAGAAGCCGCTCGCCGGCAGCCCCAGGCCGTGCATAAGGTGCGAGCGGAAGATGACCCGCTCGCCCTCCTCCGGCGCCGGTGATATCTCCCTCTCCGGCGCGGCGCGGGCATGCACGAGGTCTGCGCCGGGGAGGCGGCGCGTCTTGCGGAGGAACTCGATGAGGTCGTCATCCACCTCTGAGTCGTCCTAGTCGCTGGAGCGCACGGCCGAAGCCGCGGCTGCGGAGGAAGAGCTCATCACTGTTCGTGCGGTGTGTTTCTGCTCGACGACGGCAAGAAGAGGGAAAGGAGGCAGAGGAGGCGGGGGAGCAGGGAAGATGGCGCGCGTGCTTTGCCGCTCCACTCCCCCCGCCTACTTATAGCCTTGAAGGCTGAGAAGCCGATGGGGCAGGTGTGGGATTAACTGCGTGCAGGACCCCACGCCCCCCCACGATTTACCCCACGAAGTTACTGCGGGCAGTAACAGCGTGGGAAACCCAACCGTCCGCACGGCCACAACGGATCCATTCGCATGCCGAGGCGCGGTAGTGGCAGGCCCCGCCTGACGGCCCGTCCCGTCGCGCGCGTGGGTAGGCAGACTATCCCCGCCGCGTGGCACCGCGCGATAGGACCGCGGCGGGCGGGCGCAGGGAAGCGTATCAGGCACGCCGCCTGGTCTCCCGCCACGACTTTCGAGCTCTCTATGGAACAAGATGGCCCTCCGCGAATCCGACTTTGGACAGTCGGCCCGAAGGAAGACGGCAAGCGAAATCCCAGAAGAATAAAACTGTTGAGGCCCCACTACGCAGTATCCGCGGAGCCTTACCAGCTTCGAGGACTACTGTCGGAGTAATGGGCCACAGGTAGGCTAACCCGAGCCCCCGAGCCTTTCAAGACATTGGGATAAGTGGCGCCGCTCATGCCGAGTCCCAGGGACGACTCCAAGATATGCCGAGTCCCAGGGACGACTCCAAGATATGCCGAGTCACAAACGGCGACTCCAAGATAAGACGAGTCCCAGACGGCGACTCCAAGATAAGCCGACTCATGGCCGGCGACTTCCAGAGAGGCCGGCTATAGAGAGTCGGCCCGCGACTCCTCCCTCGTCTCGGAGGGCGAGGCGGGGTACGGTCACGGCGTGGCCGTCCCCCTGCTTACAAGGGGCCGGCATGGCTACAGTAAGCCATATCGCTGAAGATCTCCGGCGTGGCGCGGCACTGTTGCCATGCCTGCCCTGACCTCAGCCATAGTGGGTGGCGCACTGTGCCCACGATGCCTCCATGTACGACACAAGGACGGCGGGGCCGCCTGTCAGTGGGTAGACAGAAGACGGCACGAGCGCCCTGAAGACGGACCCGTGAGAGTCGCCCCCCCGGAGTCGGCCGACCCCTCCCACAGGCCCCGCGCGCCATTAATCAGACAAGATGGGGAATGGCGCCAGTGAACGCACGCAAGACGGCGGCGCTGTTGCCATGACCACATGACCAAGCCAGCGTCATCAGGAGTACAGCTACAGTATCAAGCCTGTCCGCTGGGCCCGCCAGTCGGCGGGCCCCAGTAGTCGGCAGAGAGGACGACGGCCTGAGAGACAGACGGCTGGGACCCGCGCCCAGCCAGATTACCATTGTACCCCTGGGGGGTAGGCCTATATAAACCCCCCGGGAAGCCCATGCAAAGGGTTCGGACCTAGATAGCATTAGACCTTAGAACGTAGGAGGGAGAGAGCTGGCCTTGCCCTCTCCTACCTCCAGAAACAGCTCCAAGAGCACCATTGTACCCACTTTGCCATAGTGACCATGCGGAGACCCCGCAGAGCAGCAGTAGGGGTGTTATCTCCTCGGAGAGCCTGAAACTGGGTAAATTCAGCCGACGTGCATGTCTTCACCTCATCCCGCTTCCGGGCACCGGCGATGTTCTACTCGCTCCCACCATGTTAAGCCATCCTTTGGCATATGTCGTACCCAACCCCCGACAGGAGGTCTTGAACTCCAATGGCGTCTTCTCTCTCTCAAGAGGAATCCCGCAAGGGGAGATACATGAGCTAAGCTCCAATGTCTAGATATATTCTTAGCTAAGCTTAAATGGAGGAGATGGAGGAGTATATATAGCCCTAGGGGATGAAGGGGTAAGGAGGAGCGTAATAGGAATTACATGGGCAAGACCAACAGCTACACACAAGCAGCCCCGAGTGCACGGGGTAAGTGGAGCCCGTGCGCACGGGGTATCCAGCGAACTGACAACTTAGCCCGTGCATACGAGCTTGTACCGTGGGCATGGGGGTCCCTTGTGCACGGGTCCAGGGAGCCTTGCGCACGGGGGTGCGTGTCTTGACTTATAGAAGGCTTCTGGGTTACCCGTGGGCATGGGGTTGGGGAGGCCCGTGCGCACGGGGTTGCCTGGGTGCTAGTGCCTTCCTCTTGGTGGTTGCCTCCTTCCTTGTGGCCTTGGGGTTCTTCCGTGCATACTCCTCGCTGAAGGTGTACATGTACTCTTGATCTTGGACTCCTCCTCGATGAATGCAACTTCGCTCACACCTATGTATGCACACGAGATAGGGGTCAAGTAGTATACCATCCTAGAAGGATACAAATGGACAGGTGTAAAGGAGATGATTCACCTTTATGTATGTGAGAAGTAGATATGGCACGTGTCACTTGCCAAATGGACTCTTGACATGGTGATGTCCATAGGATGCTCCGCATCAAGTTCATTTTTAGTGGCCGAAGTGATCTACCTTAAAATATGTGCTTCATATTGTGCCTTCTCGCATTGAATCATCTTTCGATTTCCATCCCATGTGAAACCACTTTTGGATATCATTACTTCAAGAGGACCGAATTTCTTCCTAAAGTGCCTCACTCTTGATTCAATGTGTGGTGATGTGGTGATACCATGGCCTAGGCACTTCTCAGCAAGATGCTTCTCCAATAATACTAAGTATCCATCTTGAAGGCACCATTAGCTTTCCACTTCGGATCCAAAGACAACTCATACAAAGCTTTAATAAGCTCATCGTCCTCATCGGTACTCCAATTCCTTTTGTTCTTGCCTCTTCCACGAGACATACTTGAGCTATCCACACGCTCCATATCTACACAAGAGAGAATGAGTACAAATGAGATGCAAATGTAGCTTGCAAATATATAATTGAAAGGGGAAAAATGAAAATGCGATAGCAAATATACATATACATATGAAAGAAATGGAACAAATGTAAATGTAAACAAATACAAATGAGATGGTCACTGCTGTGTGTTGTCATATACTCTCTCTGTATCAAAATATAAGACGTTGATAGTGTGAAAAGACGTCTTATATTTTGATACGGAAGTATAAATAGGAGATGAATTATACGGGTATAACCCATCATCTAGGAGTAGGTAGTTCCTTGGAAAACATACAAGTCGCTACAAAGTGGTGAGTGACATGTCCACTGAGTTTCCCCCTTTATTTTGGTTCACCGCTCATTGCTTCACTCATCATTGAGATTTTTCCGGACATTTCTTAATCCCCTGCTTAATCTTCTATTGTGCCTTTTAGCATGGTTTAGAAGACTCGCCATATTGTACAACTGAATGATCAAATAAGTGAACAATAGAAACACCTGATATTGGAAATGTCCACCCTTTATGTCAATTTTCAAATGGTTAAAAGTAGGACAGAGCATGCATGATGTAACTTATGCTCGAATGACAGAGGGCTAACTCCAAGGTTAAGTCAGCCCTCATAAAATTCTAGAACCTTCATGTCAGTCGAAGAGAGCCCTTGTATAGCAAATACGGAAATGATCCTGGCTAGGCTGGAGCTCACCGATGGGAGGTTGACATTGGCCAAAGACTAGTTCGCCATCTTCAAGTCACGCCGGCTGAGCCGCAGGTCCCAGTAAGGCCCGCTAAGCTACAACAGATCGCAAGAACAAGGTTTCAATAACTACATGGAACATAGATGGCAGGACTTGATCCACTCTAGGAAGCCAACGTTTTGGACACACCAACGACGGGCGTACATAGCGCCATGGAAGATCAAACGAGAACAACGGTGAGCACCGGAGGAGAGCAACGAGGAGCTTTGCGTCTCCAAACACAATGCCCCCAACAGTGAAGCGGTGTCGAGGACGCCGCCATTGTGCCAATCCAAGAGCTAAATCAAGGCTTTCTCTTGGAGACATCCACCAATTCCAAGATCGCGAGGGGAAAGGCGAACACGCTTGGCGATGCCTCCAAGAAGGAGAATGACATCTATGGGTCCCACCATCATCTGCCTGGTAGAATCCGAGCAAGATTTTCATCTGTGTGTTGCTCCTGTCCACACCTCCATGGAATCATAGGCACTGTCCAAGAAACCTCACACCGCCGCCACCGCAGCACTTGTCGATGTAGCTCACGGTGGATGGTGCGTCGGCAAGTGAAGTTCTATGGCAGTTGTGGTCTTGGAGGTTTCTGGCGTCGGTCAAGATGTGGTTTTGTGTATCTCTCTAGGATAGGCTCTTTTGCGTTGTAGCTCGCTTGGCAAGGTGTTTGTATTTGGTCCTGTTGGGTGTGGTGTTCGTTCTACACACTTTGTTCGCATCGAGTGGTAGCTTTCTTGTAACTATTATTCTGCCTTCCTTAAAGCTATGGTACGCTTAGCCGTACTCTCAAAACAATACATGAAACAAAGTAGCAAGCAAAGCGGCCAGCGAGTGGGTCGGCTAATGAAGTTCGGGCAGCACACACTAGAAATGTTGCATCGCGCATGGTGAGCGAGAGGATGTCAGCGCAGGGATGACACCGGGGTATGCGGCCTCCACGCTAGCCTTGATGTTGTCAATGATGTTGAAGCCACCCAGAGAGCTCATGTTCGGGTCGGCTGACTTCTCTCCTTAGGCGTACAAATATTTGAGCCATCACAGGCAACCCTATAGCAGTACATGCATCGTAGACACATTTTCATGTGAATTACTAGAGAACTAAGGCAAGGGGGCTTTACGGACGCCCGGACCAATGTCATGCATGCGTTCGACAGCCCGGTCTGACCCAAAAACTCCCTCGTTCATGAAATACTTGTCATGCATTCAAGCCGGTCAGCATCGCTTTAGAGCGGACGTGACTCCGCGAAATTGATGTCGGTCTGAGAGACAGGACCGGACGAGCGGGCACCATCGCTTCAGTGCACACGACGACCGAACGAGCGGGCACCATCGCTTCAATCCACACGACGACCGAGAAGCCTACTCCGGCTACTTAGCAGCATTGAGGTCGGCTTTCGGCCCCTTCGCATGGCCATCACGCCTACTTAAGTCGTGCTCTAGCGTCATCCACATTGCAAACCTCCAACCCCCCTCTTTGTAGCCAGATACCTCTCGTCATCTGCGAAGTTCTCATTCCCTTCCCATCCACATGCCCAAGTCATGGTTCTCCGTGCCGGCGGACGGCGGCGGCTCCAAATCTACACTGCAAAAAAAGACACATCCGTGATATTTTGGGCCGAAGGAAAAATTTTCTGTCATACTTATGACACTTCTATGACGATAATTGTGACAAAACCCGGTATCATCATAGATGTGGTGGGCTCCTACTTCTATGAAAAAAAATCATGACAGAAAATGGGCATTTCGTCCTGGGCAGGCCGGCGACGCAGCTGCATGACATTCTTTGGGCCGTCCATGATGGAAAAAAACCATGGTAGAAGCGAGGGCGAGGAAAATATCGGGGTGTTCCCGATTACGGTGGGTGGTCGGGGCCGAGCGATGCATGGAGGTTTGCGTGTTTCTCTCATACACGCACGCGCGTGGGTGCGAGGCATTGGGCTCTAACTGAATACAAGCGAGGCGTTCGCCTACTGAACCCGAGCGATTGCACTGCAGGCTACGCATTACTGAACCCGAGCGATTGATCGATGGCCGTTAACTGAACCCGATCGAGCGATTCCTTCGCTACTGCTGCTAACTGAAGCCGATCGATGCTGCCTCTGGATGAACAGTGAGTGTTGTTGGGGGGGGGGGTTTGGATGAACAGTTCTTGGTAGGGGTGGATGAACAGGACCCCGTGGTGCTGCCTCTGGATGAACAGGACCCCGATCGATTGAGCCGGTTGCGGCTGGATGAACAGGACCCCTTGGAGGGCTGGATGAACAGGACGACCCTGTGGAGGGCTGGATGAACAGTACACGGTGGAGGGCTGGATGAACAGTAGCCCATGGAGGTGTGGTTGAACAGGAGCCCGTGGAGAGGGCTGGTTGAATAGTACCCGGTGGAGTAGCACACGGTGGAGGCTGGATGAACAGGAGCCCGTGGATGAACAGTCACAGGTGGAGGCTGGAGCAGGTCGACGGTGGATGAACAGTAGCCCGTGGAGGTTGGAGGAGGTCGACTGTGGAGATGAACAGTATCCTGTGGAGCCCCATTTTGCGGTACGCCACACCCCTCCCGATGAAGAGGACCCCTGTTTCGACCTTAGCGCTCCAACACAAGCCCGTTTCCTCCATTTTGCGGTACGCCACACCCCTGCCAGTCAACAGGACCCTGTTTCGACCGTAGGAAGTCCAACACAAGTCCGTTTCCTCCATTTTGCGGTACGCCAGACCACTCCCGATGAACAAGATCTTGTTTCGAACATGCTCGGTCGAACACAAGGCCGTTTCCTTCGTTCTGCGGTATGCCAGGCCTCGCTTCTATCAGTTGTTCTGTCCAAGCCCTCTCAATGAACACGATGACCCATTCCGTTCCGACCAAGCCGGTTGGCTCCCCATGAACACGACGATGACGTTGTTTCTCTATTCTGAGCCAGACATGTACATGAGCCCTGGTCATACATATTCGCGAGCAGGCATCCAAGACCCCGCCCGTATGTACGTACGTGGCCATATTTTCTTTCTTGCACACTGGCCGTTGTACGTACGTGTACATGCTATGTGCCCACCTCTACTACGACACGTGCGCGCCTCTACATCGACCAGTATGTACGTACATGTTCGCGACCAGAATGACAATGCTACGTACGCTTCGACCAGGTGGGTCCCGACTGTCAGGCACTTCCTTGCGTGCGAAGATGTAGCTGGTGGGTCCCAGCAGTCAGGGGGTGAATCATTGTTTTGCTCGGACGCACTTGCTTGCATGTGAAGATGTAGCTAGTGGGTCCCAGCAGTCAGGGGGTGAATCATTTTTTTTGCTTGGACGCACTTCCTTGCGTGTGAAGATGTAGCTGGTGGGTCCCAGCAGTCAGGGGGTGAATCATTTTTTTTGCCTGGACGCACTTTGTTGCGTGCGAAGATGTAGCTGGTGGTTCCCAGCAGTCAGGTGGGAATGTTTTTTTCACAAAATACGGTTGCCCATCCAGTGGGTCCCTGCTGTTAGGTGGAGGAATCATTATTTTATGCGCAATAAGGAGGCACTTCCTTGCTACGGCCGTGGACCCAGCTGTCAGCCTCTCCACGTACAGTCCACGTCCGATGGAAGTCGTTCCTTGACCACGTTGACCATGCCGCGCCGAGAGCACTAGGGCGGTGGACGATGGCGAGGCCTAAGAAGGGGACGATGCGGAACCAGGGAAGACACGGCAGTGGATGCCCACGCCGCAGAATAACAGGGGGTGTGGGTGAGTAGAGGGATGTCCTGGCCAGCGGTGGGAGTAGTAGGGGCGGTGAGGCCTCCGCAGCATCATAGCCGGCCACGGGAGGCAGAGCATGTGGCACGACCGGCGTTGGTTTGGGCGACTGGAGCAAGAAGACCATAGGTTGAAGAAGCACTACAGCCATTGGATGGACATCGTATGGTCACTGAAGCTAGAATCGTTCATATTGACTAAGTTGACAAAGCCCTCCGTCTCCGTCAACTTACTAGGACCACAAGTCAGCCTCCCACCAAGGTGGGTCTCTGCTAGCAGGGGAGTATTCATTTTTTTTGTGTAATAAGGAGGCACTTCCGGTGGGTCAGAGCTGACAGCGGGGGGAATGTTTTTTTAATGAAATACGGTGGCCCGTCCGGTGGGCCGCAGCAGTCAGGGGGAAACATTTTTTTCATGAAATACGGTGGCCCGTCTGGTGGGTCCCTCCTGTGAGGTGGAGGAATAATTATTTTGCGCGTAATAAGAAGGCACTTGCTTGCGGCTGCCATGGACCCAGTTGTCAGCCTCTTCACATACAGTACTCTTCCGATGAAAGTCATTCGTTGACCACATTGACCACACCGCGCCGAGAGCACCATGGTGGTGGACGACGGCAAGGCCTAGCAAGGGGACGACATAGAGCCGGGGAAGACGCTGTAGTGGAAGCCCGCGCGGAGAGGAGTACAAGGGTTCACTGGTTCGGCTGGTGTGAGGCTGCTGTCGCCGCAGAATAACAAGGCGTGTGTGTGAGTAGAGGGATGCCCTGGCTAGCAGTGGGAGTAGTAGGGGGCGGTGAGGCTTGCGCGCAGCATAGCCGTCCACGGGAGGCGGGAGCAGGCGGTCCCGCCAGTGCTGGCTTTGGTGGCTGGAGCAAGAAGATCAGAGATTGAAGAAACACGATGGCCGTTGGATTGACATCCAAAGGTTACGTCTGCTAGAATCATTTGTTGACATATATAATAACTAAAAAAATATTGCATACGCGTCAACTTAATAGGCCCACAAGTCAGACCATTCCCTCTTAAAAAAAATTATATATAGATCATTGCAACTTCTTATGCTATTTATTCCAGTCCATTTTTTTGGTTGGCCAGGGCCAATTTTGCATATTTCTGTGGGTTCCAAACTATTTTTAATACTGAAATGTCGAGCCAGATTTAAAGTACTTTGAAGATATATTTAAATTAGGTTAATGCCTAGTGACATAGGAATCTGAAAATGTGAAAAAAAATCAGAAATTATAAAGTAATTGCCAATTTTTCTTTTTTTATATTTACAACCCATTTCATATTACTTTCAAGATTTGCAGGCATCTTGAAAGAGCTGCAGCCCATTAGGGCATAGATGGGCCACAACCCGTAATAAGTAGGCCTGGATTGGGTATTCTTCAGAAAAAATAAATTGGGCTCATTTTCACAAAGAAAAAATAGCTGGGTTGGTCACATGGTGAACATAAAATATAAGCCTGGGCTAGATGGGCCACAACCCAGTTCAAACCCTGCTCCGTCTCAACAATCACAAAAAAATACTACTCGAGCAGCTATGTCCCAGGTGTCAGCCGATCTTGTGTTGTTCTGTTGTCTATTGACTATATACGCTCACAATGTCATGGGTCCCATATGTCAGGAAAACACTAGGAGGAAACATTTTATTTTTCCATACGCTGACATGGTGGGCCCCTACTATCATCCTCTCCACGTACTTCTGCCGATTCCTGTTGTTTGTTGACCATGTTGACAATGCAAGAGGGCGGCGCCGCGGCGAGTGGACCAAAGCGCGCGGAGGACAAAGGCGAGGCCTCGAACGTCGGTGTTAACGATTTAGGAGACGGTGAGGCGGCGATGTGTGCGCTGAGGCGCAGCCAGCCGTGGGAGGCGGAAGCAGGCGGCCCCACCGGTGCTGGTTTGGTTTTGGCAGCTGGAAGAAGACAGGACTGAAGAAACACGACAGACTGTAAAAGCAGCAGGAGTACTTAACAACCTTAATTGAAACCAGCAGGGGCACTTAACAACCATAGCTGAAAGCAGTATGAGTACTTATACAGGTTCAACCATACAAAGCATGCCTCGAACTGTGCTACTTTTCCTACAGTTAACCAAGGGTGAGGCCTCCAAGCCCCAGGACAAGGCCTAGGTGCCACCCCGCGCATCCACAACCTTCTGAAAGCGGCTTAATCTCGCAATGTGGTCAATAAACGGGATATTCGCTTTAGAGCCATTGAAAAGGAGGAACATAATCTTCTGTCCTATTCTCCAAGATGGAGGGGCCTTCATTATTTGAGACCACCCATGAATAAGTATCTTTTCACCTCCAAGGGGAATGTAGTAGGTCGACATAAACATCATGTTGTGACCAAGCACAAGTCTGAACCGACCATGGTCAGACATCTGTATAGGAACAATAGAACTGGGCAGTTTCTGTTTCAAGAAGATCACAGCTGTAAAACTGTGTATAAGAAATAGTTTATGAACAACATATATAACAGAAAACAACTTGTACCACAAGTTTCTCGACACAGTTGGACCTGTTCAACGAGTGCAGCAGTGGCACACATATCCCACGTGGCCTTCCACCATTGAAACGCCCCACAAGGACCTAAAGACGATCAATAAAGTGTAGAAACTTGTGGATGTCGTCCCAGTCAACTTCAGTGGCATCAGTAACAGCCGACTTATTACAGAATAACAAACGAGCAGCCTGCTTAACTCTAAAAAACCTACACGTGTCACCAATTATAAGAAAATATTAGTTAGAAGTAGCATCTTCATGAGAGATTCGTTGCTACTTCTAAAGTTAAATTGTGATAAGTTAGACAGACTAGGTGGATTAACAAGTAATCGAGGCAACAAGCAAGAACCAGATACAAAACTAACATGGATGAACAATTGGAACAACGTCGGGGTGGAAGATCGCAGTGAAGATGAGACCAGTTTCTGCTATTTCCATCAACATTCGTGCGCCACTTTCAGTCTGTAACACTTGAGAAAGTTTATCCAAGTTTGGCCATAAAAAAAGCAGCGATCTGCTTGGTTCAAGAACCCAACTCGGAACTTATATCCATGGCTTGTCTTCACTTTGACCATTAAACTGGTGTATTTAGTTATGGCAAGGCCGAGCATCTTGAGTACATGTGTTCTGGCAGAGCAAATAATGCACTATGAGAAAAATAATATGAGAACACAATGTATTCCATATCCAAATCTAGAAATAACTTCCTCCTTCACGTCAGTGGTGACCACCATACTAGTAGTGCCTTTTATCCAAATATAGCAAAACAAATTTCCAAATTAGTCAACAGCATGTTAAAAAAACCCCGCCCTCCCGGATAGGAAAGAGGATTCTAGGAACATACTGTGCACGTTTTAAAATCCTGTTTTACGATGAGAAGGAACAAGTGTGGCATCTCGCCGAGGGCGCAAAAACCTGTAGGGTCCTCGCACTTTGGGCACTGCAAATGAAACACACTAGATTCAGTAGGAAGAAAAATGCATCAACGACAGCGGCTGCCATCCTAGGATTACCCGCGACCAAGGGACTTGGATTTATCTGGGATAAATGAAGAATTCGTACCTGGTTCTCCATGAGAAAACCCTATGCAATCACCTAGAAGGGGTTTTCTATGAACAAGCAGACGAGGGAGAAGGGGATTCAGGCCCAGTGAAATATTGCCACTTCATCCGTCCAGCTTACTTCTAAAGCTAGAAAGGGGGGTTGTGATTTGATGGCTCATTGGGCATTACTGCGGCACTACGACCGGGGTGTGTCTACCATGCAGTTGTGCACTCTAATTTGTGCATATGGCACGTGGACCCCGTTGTTGGATGCCCCACATATCAGCGAAAGGAAGTAGAAAGACAGGAGTAACTAGTTACACATAAGTATATATTTGACAGAGAGATACTCCCTTTGTAAAGAAATATACAAATCTTTTATATCACAACTTTATACATAAGAAAAATCAAGGGGAATATAGATGACATATGTAATTATTAAAAACAGAGTTGTTTTTAACACAGTATAGATGAGTTGGTGATGATGGTGTTCCTGCCATCCTGCAATATAGGTCGTCCGATTTATATCTGACAGATAGGAAGGAAACAATGGCAATTTTGCAAAAAGGTACCCACACACCTCTCCACATTTGCAAATAAGGCCTTCCCTCGTTCATCCTTTTCTCTCACAAGATAAAATACTCATACAAATGCATCTTGATGTTACGTGTAACGCACGGGCTTTATGGGGGTTCAGCTGTTTTTTTGAGGATTTTTTTGAGGGGTCATATGGGGGGTTCAACTGAGAATATAATACTCACACAGGCTCACGGTTCTGGACTTTGGGCCGCAGGCCCACCCTGCATGTTTGGGGGCCCATGTGTTCTACCTCAGCGCTTTTCATATTGAAAGCGATCGGCACGGCGCTGGTTTTAGATGCTGTCGCAAGGCGAATACACAAAATTAAATAAAGCACGGCGGTTGTTGGAATGAAATCGAGCGACAGTTCCTAACCAGCAATGAGAGTTGCAATTCTATCAACGATATACCATGTGATATATAATAATGTCGTAGTACTTATACACACAGGACACTTGTTTCACCATGTCAGATTATTACATCAAAATCTCTCGGAGCATAGATCAGTTCGGCAGTTGCGTGCTGCTACTGAAGAATTTCAAAGTTGATTTGGACCAGCTCTCCTTGCCGAGAAAGTTTGATTTTGACATCATCCCCTACCGCAACATATGATTTAGATTTGAACCTTGACCATCCTTTAGCATCAATCATCATGCGACCATCCTTTGTACTTACGGTATATCGAGCAGGTTCATTCACACCAAGGCTGCACATGGTAAGAGAAACTTGGCCGCGGTCGCTTGGATTGTTGACGAGTCCCTTGTTGCTCTAGGAATTCTCTGTTTGCAAACAATAAGACATACCCAAACAGTTAGATTAACACATTGAATCATCTGAAACAACATGGAAAGAAAAAAGAACGAAGCACTTGGGCGGCCAATGCTTACCAAGAAGGTGGAAATGTCGCTTTTTGTAAGGACTTTGGTATATGAAGTGCGAACTGCAGCCCAGTCTGTTGCCGGTGCAACTGCATGTTCGGTTGCCGCTGCACGGGCCGGAGCAGATGCAAGTGCAAGTGTTGGTGCAGGTGACGAAGCCGTTGCTGTTGCCGTAGATGGTGCTCTTTGTAGTGCTACTGCCGGTGTCGGAGCAGGTGCCGGTGTCGATGGCCGATCCTCTGGTAGATTAGCTTGATCCGCTGATGTGGTCGGTGCCCAATCCTCAGCTGGATCAGACAGAGCTGCTGCCGCTGTCAGTGCTAGAGCAACTATCGGTGCTCGATCCGTTGCTGAAGGTGGTACCGATGTGCGAGACAGCGGCGATCGTGTCTGGTCTGCTCTGATCAGCTTTCTAACTTGACTAGGCTTTGTGACCGTGATCTAGTTATTTTCTTCATTTCTTTAAAACGCTGTCGGATTTCGGGTTCCGGCAGACCCTTAAGGTTCGAACTCTGGGGTGCGCGCAGAGATCATTCCCTCTACCAACTCGCGTCTCGTCACCTCGCAAAGGATCTAAACTACACGAAGAACAACACAAGGGACATGAGGTTTATACTAGTTCGGGCCACCATTGTGTTGCAAAACCCTACTCTAGTTTGTGGTGTGGTGGATTGCCTCAGGGGATGGTGATGAACAATACAATGGAAGAACTGCCTCGCGAGGGGAGGAGTTCTTGTGGAGGTGATGCCTCTTGGGAAGGATTGAATCCGGATCCCTTTCTACTGTGGTGGCTAGCCCTATTTATAGAGCGAGGCGCTGGTCCTCTTCCCAAATATTGAGTGGGAAGGACGCCAACAATTGGCCATTTTGAAGGGGAACATCTAGTACACTTATCCTGACTAAAGTTGGTCCTCGCCTGCCAAAGACTATGACGATGACGCCGGCTTGGGATCCACAATGACCTCCATCCTGCCGCTCTGCTGGTCTTGGTCTTGTTGCACAGAAATGGTTGCCTTTACTTGATACCCTTGCCTGCGCTTGCCCCGTTTGCACCAAAGAGGAAACAAGGACTCTGCGCAGGCCGGCGCCCACCTGGCTTCGGTTGTCATGGCTTGCGTCACGGGCACCTCGTGAGGTACCCCGCCTTGATCTCTCCGCCTCCTCACGAGCCAGCCTGACGAGGTTGTGCCTGAGGAAGCTTCTTGTCGTCCGCCCCGCGAGGCTTGGCCCCTCGCGAGGGTCTTGAGCTTGTGTTGACGAAGATGGGTTGTACTGGGCCACTCCTTGAGCCACGCCGCAGGCCGCAGGCAGGCAAGTCTGGGTACCCACATTCCCAGAACACCAACAGTAGCCCCCGGGCCCAAGGTGTGCCCAGACTTGGCTTAGCAGAGAAGCGAAGGGGCAAGTGCGAAGCGCCGCGGGCCCCAACAGCCTGCGGCCTTGGGCGCCGCGTGGCGGGTGATTGGACGTGGGCGTCCCTGTTTCCCCATGCCCCCTTATTTCGCGCCCGGCTAGGCGGACCCGTGGTTGCACACAGTCATCCCTCTTTTCGCCGTTCATGCGTCTCGTGATTTTCCTCCCCTTGAGCTCCAACCTCCGCTTCCAATCCAATCTCGAACTCTCCCCCTTCCTGTCGCCATGGCGCCAACGAAGAAGAAGAAGGGGAAGAAGCCTGCGTCTTCGCCCCGCTCCCCGCCGTCAGCGGCTCCTGCCGTCAATCAGTCGATCATACTCAATCTGGAAGCCCTGGACAAGGTCAGCTCTGCCCTTGCCACCATCTTCAACGAGTGTGGGAGGACGACGGTCTGGCCCGCATCTCACTTCTCCATTGACAGAATAGTCACCAAGGTCCGGTAATTCGCCGACGCCCTGTGGGCGGGACTGGTTCCCCCCCTTTTCCGATTTCATCAACGCCGTACTTTCCCATTACCAGATCCACATGATGCATTTGGGTCCCGAATCCATTGCTCTCCTTGCTGTTTTCGCTTTCGTTTGCGAGGCGATGGTGGGCATTCCTCCTTCAGTTTCCTTGCTGCGCCATTTCTTCTCTTTGCGCCTCAGCGACCCCACTCAATGCTTGGTGTGCATGAGCTTCCTCGCCGCACCAGAAGCAGCTGCCTCAGGAATTGATTTGAGACTTCCTCCGCCTGCGGCTGGGTTCCGAGAGCGGTGGCTGTACGTGGATGTCGGAGTGCCCAGCCCCCTGCTCTCGGAGCCAACCTTGCCCGCTGTCCCCAACTCGAGATGGGGTCATGAGATGCTCACGAGCCCCCGGCTCGCCTTCGTCTGGTGTCGCTTCGGGAACTTGAGGGCACTCGGTGTGACGGCTCCCAACGTGGTGAAGGAGTTCCTCCGTAGCCGCGTTGCCCCTCTCCAGCGTCATTCCTGTCGGATGTGGGCCTTTGGGGGGCGTGAAGACCGCATGAGGCTCCAGAAGGAAGATCTGGCGCCTGAAGTGTTGAGGAAGGTTCTCATGATTCTGTCTGGGGATCCTTCCCCTGGCAGCCTCCGGCAAGGGGGTGCCCTGCTGTACCTTTGCTCAGGCAGGGCTGATTTTGTGAAGCAGATGCCCAGCTTCGATGAATGGGGGCTGCGCCCAGTAGGCCTTATGGGACCTCGTGAGAACCCAGTTGCGGTGGTTGCCCTCCTGGTTGCCCGCGGCGGTCATTCCTCCAGTGGTGGAGCCGGGAGGCGAGGGTCGCGGGGGGCTGAGGGGGCTGCCGTCGAGATAATGACGCCACGCGGAACTCCTGATGTGGCAGCTCCTGAGGCCTGCCCTGCAGCAGCCGCAGGAGTCGAGCTGCGGCCTGCGGCTTCCGTGGCAGAGGCTCCCGAGGTCCCGGCCGCCCTCCACGAGGCGGCGCCTGGCGGTGTGCTGCAGGGCAATGCCTCCGACGCTGGTCACCTTGACGCTTCTTCCTCGTCGGAGACTGACCCTTGCGCCGAGCTCCTAGGCTGCTTCCATTTGGACTTCGAGGCTCTTCGAAAGAGAAAGGAGGCCTTGGGTGGTGATGATTACCCCTTCCGCCTATTGAAGCGCAGGAAGTACTTCGCCATTGATGAGTAAGCCTTCTCCTTTCTTAGTCCCTTACTTTCCCGTTGCTTCAGCTAACCATTGCCCTGCAGGGTCCTTCCTGCCGAGTTCATGGAGACGGCCGAGGAGCGATCACCCCAGGCTTCGCCCTCTCCACCGACTCCAAGCGTCCCGAGCTCAAGTACCGCCCTTGCCGTGAGGCCGGTCGGAGAGGTGAGCCGTCCAGTGGAGCACTCTGAGTCTGCGCGCCTCGCGCCTCTTCTTCGTGAGCTCTCTTGGGGCACAGCCAGCCTGCCCCGAGCTCCTCCTTTGGTCGTGGATGGCGACTGGCTGAGGTCGATCTTGTATTCTTCCTTGGGGGACGAACCTGCTCTTGGCCAAGCTTCTGGTGGGGCGTGCCCGGCCTTCGAGAGGGTGCCAGCCCCCAGCCCCCTTCTCAGAGGGTGTGTGCCGGTTCGCGGCCCTCTTCATGCGCCAGGGGCGGAGGATGACGCAGAAGACGTGCTCGGGCATGCTCGGGAGCGCCGCGCCCTTCCCCAAGAGTTTCTCCAGAGGGAGGCTGATGCAGTAAGCCAGCTCGGTGCAGAGCTCGCCGGTGAGGACACCCGCCTTGAGGCCGAGGGCCTGCGCCTTGCTGAGGAGAGACGCAAGCTGAAGGTAGCCGCTGCCCTTGCGCGCCATCAGCGTGATCTCGACAATGCAAAGGCCGAGGCGTCGCTGGAGGCATCACGGGAGGCCTGCTCCCAAGCCGTCGAGGAGGCCCGGGAGGCAGACCGACGGTGCAAGGCTGCAGAGGAGCGTGCGTGGGAGCTCCAGGCCTGGAGCAACTCCCTGGAGCAGCAAGTGGAGTTGCGTGAGGCGGCCCTTGTGTCGATGAAGGGGGCTTCGGTTGAACGGGCGGAGCTCCAGAGACGTGAGGAGGCGCTGACGCTGGAGGCCGCTGAGCGCACCCTTGACCTCGAGCGGTTGGAGACGAGAGAGCGCCTGGTGGCATAGGCAGAGGATGATGTCGCTACGCGGGAAGCCCGAGCCCTAGAAGAGGTTGACCGCCGGGTGGCGGAGGCCCGCTCGAACCTTGAGCGCGAATATAGGGAAAGGCTGGAGCTGATCAAGGTTGAAGCAGAGGGCAGGACCGCCGTCCTTAGGGCCGGGCTGGATGAAGTGACACGGCGTGTGGATGCTTCCAGGGCCTCCCTTGGCGCATCATAGGTGGAGCTGGCTTCCTTCCAAGCCGAGGTGCTCCTTCTCCATCAGAGGGTTGACGAGGCTGAGGCCGTCACGCGGCGGAACGAGGAAGAGATACGTCAGCAGCAGACCTTGGAGCGCATGCATGGCCCTATGCTCTGCGCGCTCCGGGAAAGAGCTAACGCGGCCTTGGGCAACATCTGCGAGGCAGCCGTTGGGGAGCCTCATGAGGTTAACTATGCTGGTAACCTTCATTTCTTCACTGATGTGGTGACGCAGCTGGAGACTCGGTCGGGCAGGGCCGATAAGTTGGTGGCGGAGAGGAGCCGTGCCCTACTTGGACATGCTTTTTCTCGCGTCTTCAGTCATCTTCAGAATATGGACCCCCACTTTGACTTCAACGCCGCCATCGCACCGGTACCAGGGGCCATGCGGGGCGACCTGGCGCATTGGGTGGAAGACAATGTGGACGCCCTTGTTAGGGCCTTCACCGCCGATGACAACAGCGTGGTCGTGGCTGCAGATGAGGGCGGCGTGGTGAATGGCCCAGATGCCGATGACGGTGACGTAGAGGGCGATGGCGAGGCCAACAACGCCAGTGATGACTCTGGAGGTGCCCCTGAGGATGCATTGGGGGATTTATCCGATTGATCGCGCGTTATTCCTGCTTTTTACCCTGCATAGAGAGAGTTTGGGCTTGGCCCTGAAGGTTGTAAGAGCATTTTGTGAGGGGGAGCCCCTCGTGTAAAAACTTGCAGTTAGCGTATTTGTAGACATGATGTCGCCTACATGCGAGTACGCCGAGCAATTGGTCTCGTGATGAGTCAGTTGACTTGTTTACCTTCGACCCACGTGGGCCCTGAGCGAGCCTGCGGGGGGCCGTAGTGTCCCGAGTGCCTCCTGAATGAACCCACCAAACCTGTAATGAGAACCTCCTGAGAGGGTGCGGCGACAACAGTCCGGGCTGCATGCATGCTTGGCCTGGCCCGACTCGCGAGGGGCTCGCAAAGGGAGGCGGCTGAAGCTGGATGGACGCAAAGCGGTAGCCAGAACACGAGAGAATGCTCGAACGAGACTAAACACCCCTTCCCCAAACACACGCAAGTCTCAAGCTCAAATCCAACTTAAATTCAAACAGAGGAAATCTGACAACCAAGGGAAAGGCAGAAAGCAGAAAGGCCGCGTCCAGCACCTAGTCTAGTCTTCGACGTCTTCTCACCAGCGCGGAGCTAAGTGCTGCCACTGGGCGTGGGTGGGAGCCCCCGAGGCCCGAGGGCGGCTCTCCGGAGACTCCGAGGCGTGTACAACCCCACTCATTATTACGTGAGAGTGTCACGGGGCGGCGAGCTTCACAGGCACTGGGCCTTCTTCATAGGTACCGGCCTTGCTTCATATCGCCAGACGAGGGCTCCGCCTTGCGCCACACTCTATTGCAATCGAAGACGGCCGGAGACCGAGGACGCCGCCGATGTGATAGAGCGGTCGCCAGCGGTTCCCCCGACGACCACGGGTCCTCTGCCGGGGGCAGGCCCTGAGGCACCTCCCCGACAGAGGGCCTACCTCCTGAGGACGCCTTGCTCCGAGCGCCGCGGGGGTGAGGCCGTATCTCGGCCCTCTCCTGTAGCCCCCGGTGCCCTCCTCCTAAGGGGTAGGAAACTGCTGGATTGGGGCAGCCATCTGCCTCAGCGACCTGTACCTCCTGTGACCCATGGTTAGCATAAGCTTGCTCCCGAGGAATTAGCGGTACCCGATAGTCGCTGCCTCCAACGCGGTTGACGAGGCTCTCCTGGGGCTCCTGAAAGAGCTCAGCTTCCGGCGTCTCTTCCCCCCAGCCTGGGCCGAGGAATGAGCCATGGTCTTCTTCCAACGCGCGCCCTTGATCCACCATGTGGGGCACATACGTTCTGGGGCCGCCGCCCCGAATGCCTCGTTGTAGTGCCCCGCGTGCCATGCAGTCCTGCTCGAGGTGCCAACTTGGGGGTGGTAGCGTGGCGGCCCGCCGGGACCGTGGCCTGCAGGGAATGCCCCCTCGCTGGTCAGAGGCGGAGCCCGCACTGTTGGCAGCCCGGCGCTGATGGCCAGGTTGGTGTTGGGGAGGCCTTGGAATCCGTTCGGAGATGCGCAGGCGTGTGTGGGGCCTCCGTGCGGTCCGCCCTGGACCTGAGGTGGCGGCTGGGCACAAAAGGGATGAGCCCCCGAGGCGGCGGAACCCAGGAGCTCTGCCACCCGCTCTAGTAGCACGTCGTGGCCTCCCTCCAGCAACCTGCACCGTAGTAGTTCTCGGGCCACCGTGAGCGTGGCCCTTGAGTTTGCCTGCTCCCGCCGGGTGTACGGCGCTGTGGCTGCGGCGTGGCTTGAGGCCCTTGCTGCCGACCGCACCTGCCGCGGCGTGAGAGCTGGCGACGCCTGGCCGCATCGCCCGCGGCCTGCAGCGCCCTATGGACCGCGGGCTGCCTCGGGCGCAAGGTTGAGGTTGCCCTGGGCGAGTGGCTCGGTGCGGGCAGGCCAGGCCGCCCAGGGATCGGGGTTACCCGTTGGGTTGGCGGACATGATGACGATGATGCGACGGAACGCGAGGCGGCGAAAGAAAGATTCTGGTGCACCCCTACCTGGCGCACCAAATGTCGTATTTCGGGTTCCGGCAGACCCTTAAGTTTTGAACTATGGGGTGCGCACGGAGATCACTCCCTCTACCAACTCGCGTCTCGTCGCCTCGCAAAGGATCTAAACTACATGAAGAACAACACAAGGGACACGAGGTTTATACTAGTTCGGGCCACCACCGTGGTGTAATACCCTACTCTAGTTTGTGGTGTGGTGGATTGCCTCAGGGGCTGGTGATGAACAATACAATGGAATAACTGCCTCGCGAGGGGAGGAGTTCTTGTGGAGGTGATGCCTCTTGGGAAGGATTGAATCCGGATCCCTTTCTACTGTGGTGGCTAGCCCTATTTATACAGCGAGGCTGAGGGAGTCCTGGATTAGGGGGTGTCCGGATAGCCGGACTACCATCATCAGCCGAACTATCATCGGCCGGACTATCATCATCGACCGGACTCCAAGACTATGAAGATACAAGATTGAAGACTTCGTCCCGTGTCCGGATGGGACTTTCCTTGGCGTGGAAGGCAAGCTTGGCGATACGGATACGTAGATCTCCTACCATTGTAACCGACTCTATGTAACCCTAGCCCTCTCCGGTGTCTATATAAACCGGATGGCTCTAGTCCGTAGGACACAACAACAACCATTACAATCATACCATAGGCTAGCTTCTAGGGTTTAGCCTCCTTGATCTCGTGGTAGATCCACTCTTGTAAACATCCACAATATCAATATCAATCGAGCAGGACGTAGGGTTTTACCTCCATCAAGATGGCCCGAACCTGGGTAAAACATCGTGTCCCTTGTCTCCTGTTACCATCCGCCTAGATGCACAGTTCGGGACCCCCTACCCGAGATCCGCCGGTTTTGACACCGACATTGGTGCTTTCATTGAGAGTTCCTCTGTGTCGTCACCGATAGGCTTGATGGCCTCTTCAATCGACAACGACGCAGTCCTGGGTGAGACTTTTCTCCCCGGACTGATCTTCGTATTCGGCGGCTTCGAACTGTGGGCCAACTCACTTGGCCATCTGGAGCAGATCGAAAGCTACACCCTGGCCGTCAGGTCAGGTTTGGAAGCCTAAACTTCACGGCCGATATCTGCGGGGACTTGATCTTCGATGGATCAGAGCCACAGCCAAGCGTGTCACGCTGCCACGACGGGCACGACCTAACTCTGCCGCCGTACAGCACCTTGGAGGCCGCACACGAATCCGCTCCGACCCATAGTCCGGAGCCGATCGCACGGATCGAGGACGGATGGCTAGACACCGCCTCGGGAGCTGCAAGTTCTACGGCGATGGAGCCGAACACTTACCTTGTCCCGCATAAAGCCCATGACTCCGAGGTGCCGGACCCCCTGCCGGACTCCGAACCTCCTTCGCCCCTGCCAGTCGAATCCGATTGGGCGCCGATCATGGAATTCACCGCTGCGGACACCTTTCAGCACTCACCCTTCGGCGATATCTTAAATTCGCTGAAGCATCTCTCACTATCCGGAGAGCCCTGGCCGAACTACGGCCAGGATGGTCGGGACGCGGACAATGAAGAAATTCAAAGCCCACCCACCACCCACTTCGTAGCCACCGTCGACGATCTAACCGACGTGCTAAACTACGACTCCGAAGACATCAACGGTATCGACGACGATGCCGGAGACAAACAAGAACCAGCGCCTACAGGGCACTGGAAGGCCACCTCGTCACATGACATACATATGGTGGACACCCCAAAGGGAAGCGATAACAAGGAACAACGGGATGCGGCAGAGGATAATCCCGCTGATAAACAACCAAAACAGCAATGTCGACGCCGCCCTAAGTCCCGCCTCGATCAAAGCAGCATTCCTAACGACCCAGCGATAGAGCAGGGCAAACCATCGGACGATGAACATACAACCAAGCAACCATTCGAACAGGACAAACCGGATAATCAACCCCTTCACGGAGCAATGAACAGTCCGGACACAACACCGGAGCATAAGAACCTTCACAAAAGACTCGTCGCCACTGCAAGAAGTTTCAAGAAGGAAAAACGGAAGCTCAAAACAGCGGAAGACATACTCAGAATGAAGTGGAGCAAAGTACTCAAGACCGCAGACAAATATGGCAATGGCCATCAAACAAAGAGCTACCCGAAGCGCAAGTTGCTGCCAGAATTCGACGAGGAAGCCATAGGGCCCTCACAGTCAAAAAATAAAGAGGCCGCCTGGCCGGATAGACGGCCAGATGACAGGCCAAAAGCGACAAGCGGCGCCGCACACAAGCCGACTTATGATCCTGGGAAAACGGACGGCCCAACTAGGTCCATCTACGGGCCAAAAAAGAGGGGCCCAGGTAGTAACACAACACGACAAGTGTTCGAAGACAGCGGCACACCCAAATACAGGGGCACCGCACACCCGCTATGTTTTACCGATGAGGTGCTGGATCATGAATTTCCAGCAGGGTTCAAACCCATAACATAGAGGCATACGGCGACAGAACAGACCCCGGAGTCTGGATAGAAGATTACATACTACACATACACATGGCTAGAGGAGATGATCTCCATGCCATAAAATACCTACCCCTCAAGCTCAAAGGGCCAGCTCGGCATTGGCTCAAAAGCCTCCGAGAAAACACTCTTGGAAGTTGGGAAGAGCTTGAGGACGCGTTTAGAGCAAATTTTCAAGGGACTTATGTCCGCCCTCCGGATGCAGACGATCTGAGTCATATAACCCAACAACCCGGAGAGTCAGCGCGCAAATTCTGGAACAGGTTCCTTACCAAAAAGAACCAAATAGTCGACTATCCGGACGCGGAAGCCTTAGCAGCTTTTAAACACAACGTCCGAGACGAATGGCTCGCCAGACACCTCGGCCAAGAGAAGCCAAGAAGAATGGCCGCGCTAACAAGCCTCATGACGCGCTTTTGCGTAGGAGAAGACAGCTGGCTAGCAAGATGCAGCACCAGCGACCCGAGTACATCCGAGATCAGAGATGGAAACGGAAAATCACGGCGCAGGAAAGATCAGCGCTGGAATAAAGAAAAAAACCCAAAGGGCACGGCGGTTAACGCCGAATTCAAAAGCTCGCGTCCAAACAATAAAACACTGCCTCTTAAGGACAACAACGATGAGCTATCAAATTTAAACAAAATTTTAGATCGGATATGTCAAATCCACAGTACCTCCGGAAGGCCTGCAAACCATACCAACCGAAATTGTTGGGTTTTTAAACAGTCCGACAGACTCAACGCCGGACACAAGGGGCTCGATGCGCCAAGCAAGGACGATGACGAACCCCACCAGCAGAGCACCGGAAGTCAAAAGACTTTCCCACAAGAAGTCAAAACAGTAAACTCGGTTCATGTGATAGTACGGAAAAGCAACAAGGCACTCGCTAAGACAAGTGTCGCACGGTCCACCCCAGCGGAACAGCGAGATTGGATGTCAGAACCAATCACTTTCGACCATCTGGATTAGTCCAGAAGTATCCGGAATGCAGGATAGACTGCCCTGATATGGGATCCCATAATAGACGGACTGCAATTCACGCAGGTTTTGATGGACGGCGGCAGTGACTCAAACCTGCTATATCCGGACACAATCCGCAAGTTGGGATAGACCCTACTACAATTCGGCATAGCCGCACTTCCTTCAAAGGAGTGGCGCCAGGCCCTTACGCCAGGTGCACAGGTTCATTATTACTAGAAGTTGTGTTCGGGTCACCTGACAACTTCCGACGAAAAAAGCTAACCTTTCATTTCGCCCCATTTAAAAGTAGCTATCAAGCATCACTGGGACGGGAAGCTTTCGTCCGCTTCAAGCAATACCACATTACGCGTCTCTTATGCTTAAAATGCCTGGTCCACGTGGCATCATTTCATTAAAAGGTCGCCTGAGACCCCGAACACGGATGGACGAGTCCGGACTAAATAAGCTAGGGGCTACCTAGCCGCACATCCCTTCACAAGGGTTTGTACATATAAGCCATAATGAGCTAGCATAGGCTCAACTTTATTAATCTATATTTCAATTTTTTATGCACTTTCTCGCACGATTTCTTTTCAAACTAAGTTCCTCCCTTTTTACAGATGAACAGCGTGCACACCCGTCCAGAATACGGCACAACGGAGACACAGGCGCAGACGTGCGGTAGGGACCCGTTGCAAGGACTCTTTTCAGACTAAGACCCTACGTAAACCTTTCTTACTGTCTCTTGTTGCTATAATCCCCTGGTTTCTCATTATAACCAGAGTGGAGACTGGTGTTTTGGCATCGGCCGCGCCAGAAGAACTTGCCCGTACCTGGACACAAGGGGCTTAGGGCATTGTTTTGCCCGCTATTATAAAGACCGAACACCTTCGGGAGTGTTCGGCGTCTCGAGTTAGGCCTTATATGCATCAGCTCCGAATCATGTCTTTGGTCAAATGTTGGGTTTTCCTGGCTCCTGTGTTTTGCTGCCTTACGTTCCGTATCGTCGACTAACGCGGCACCAGGAGAACTACTGCGATTGTGCCCCAGTTCGGCTGGGCGAGCACCTCAGTAGAGAAAGCCGAAAACTGACTGTCATGATATAGCGAGAGACTGGTCAACCACTCGATCGACCATGGGAATGTTTAGAATTCCTCCGCTTTGACGAAGGGCCGTTTCCTGGACAGGCACATACGCGCCCCAAATTCGGAGAGCGCGGTGCCCCCAGGGGCTATGTCATAGCCCCACCCTCGAACTCCATGGCTAAGTGAAAGTGATAAAGCATTATAGTCCGGTTGCCTCGTTTGCTATGCTACCACCTTCTTTACAGGACCGAGACGTCGGATTAAGTGTGAAAACGCACTATTTTTTGCGAACACCCCCGCACCTTGTGCGTGGGGGCTGAAGCCGACGCCTGCGATCTTTAAGGTTATACACACGTATACATGAACAGCCGCATAGGAGATATTCTATTACTTGAACGCACAAGTACAAAAGGCGCTTACATCATAAATATTGTTTTACATCATAAAAACGTTCATTCGAACGTAATATTTTTTGAGCACTTCGACTCTATTACACGAGCACCACGCAGCACTTCGCCAAAATAGTGCTCGGCGGGTAACCGGTTATCGTCTGAACCCGGGGTCGCAACTGCGGTGGCATCCATCTCTGTCCAATGTGTCTTCACACGGGCGAGTGCCATCCGTGCACCCTCTATGCAGGCCGACCGCTTCATCGCCTTGATATGCGGCACCGCCCCAAGAAATTGCTGCAATAAGCCAAAGTAACTCTTCGGCTCGGGCCTATCCGGCCAGACATGGGTCACTATATCCGTCATAACAAGCCCGGATAACCTATTTAGCTTAGCCCACTCGGCCAAACGGTCGGTCAGCGGAAGTGAACACTCGGGCTATGGAATTGAGACCAAAACAGCTCTTTCGTCTTGTGATCCTTCTGGCTTCGAAAATGCACAACGGCATCCGCCGCACTCGCTGCTAAGTCCATATAAGGGTCCTCTGGACCCCACAGTTGGCCCAGCTAAGCATACTTTGGATCCGTAAACCTTCGGCGCAGCAGAAAAGGCTTGCCAGCTACAATATCTCCGGCCTGGCGCAGCTCTTCCTTTATAGCCCGCATTGCAGAGTGGGCATCCTTGGCTTCGGCGGGGCCTTCCCCAGGTCTTCTTGCCCCGCTAGGCGCTCCTTCCCAAGAGCCTCATTGCGGTCGGTAGTATCTTTTAACTTCACGGCCATTCCGGCCATCTCTTCCCTGCTTCGGCAGTGTGCGACCCTTTCGGCCGCTAACTCCTCAGCCGCCCTCGAGGCCGCCGCATTACTCCTTCTGGCCTGCTCCTTGGCTTGAGCAAGTTCGGCCCGAAGGCTCTCCACAGCAGCGGCACTATCTGCATTTCACACACATGTTGTAAGGAGCTGGCTTCGGCTCCCTTACCAAGTGACCGCACAAAAACACTTACCTTGCGACTCATCAAGTCGCTTGTTGACCAGCGTGATGTCCGCATCCGCTACAGCGAGTTGCCGCTTCAGTTCAGCAACTCCATCAGTCCGGCTGGGCCCCGGATGACCCACCACCTGCATCGGCACGGCGGGAATTTAAACCTGCAATTTTGATCCTCGGCACGCTGTCGATTTCGACAACCTACCGAGTCTCAGGGGCTACTATCTATACAGGGCGCATTCTATATGCAAAACTGTTAAAAGGTGTGTCATTTTTACGTACCTCAAACCCCGCCAGCAAACTCCTGACGGCATTATGCAACCCGCCTTCGGCGGACGAAATCCTTTCAATCACCATGCTCATCAATGCGTGGTGATCTTCTGAGATAGACGCCTTCTCAAGCAGATCCTTCAGCCGTACAGCAGTTGGCGCTGAACTATCTGGCTTTGCCAAACCAGGGGGCTCCCTCCATGACGACACTTCAGGCTCATCCGCCTTATCCGATGGCGCCCCGTACGGAGGCGTCTCGCTCTCCATCATCTCCGGACGAAGGTCCCCCGAAGACGAGCTCATTTGCGAGGGACGGAGATCCAAACTACAAGGTAAAAACTTTAGTTATCCTCAGAAGCACAAATAGGGATGTCCCTTATGATAAAACTCCTTTCTTTCTACTTACGACTAATTGGAGGGCTGATTCTTTAAGGGAGATTGTGCGGCCGGGGCCTCCCCGGACGCAGGACCCTTTGGCGAAGATTTCTTCCCCCGTTTAGGGGCTTTTTCCCCCGGGTCCTCGGAGGCAGTCCTCCTCTCCCCTTGGAGGGAGGGATTCTCGATCCCCCCTCTTTCAAGAGCCTCCTTAGGCGAGGCAGTAGCTTTCCTGCTTTCCCCTTCGCCTTCCTCTGGAGGCGCAACCTCAAGCATCCGAACCAGCACGGAATCCGGCGCGGTCTCGGGGAGGGGGGCCGGACACCATATCAATTTTGCTTCCGCTATCCACTCCTGTTTAGAAGGAAGTTGGTCATAAGGCGAATTATTGAAAGGCAAACAAACGGTATGTCCGGACTTGGAACTACTTACTTGAGTATCCGGGCGATTGCAGCTTAGGCCAGCATCCTTGGTCAATTCTGGACCCGCCTCTTGCGATCCGAAGAATAATTTGTACATCTCCAGGGGTGTCATACCCATGAAGTGTTGAAGAATCCGTGGGCCCTCCAGATTGAACTCCCACAGCCGGAGAGGGCGGCGTTTGCAGGGCGGGAGACGCCTAATCGGCATAACCTGCATTACCACCACCATATCGACCTCCCTTGTTTGGAGATCTCGAATCCGGCCCTGCAGTAGGGGCACGTCCTTCGACGGCCCCTAGTTGAGCCCTTGGTTGACCCACGACATCAACCATCGTGGAGGTCCCGGGCGGAATAAGGGCGGCGACTTTTGTCTGCGGCCCCTCAGAACGGTAATATAGAACCACTCTTGCTGCCACGGGCCGAGCTCCTCTTGGAAGGAGCTAGCAGGCCACGGGGCATCGGCTCTCCTACTTATGGCCGCCCTGCCGCACTCCGCTTGACGCACCCCGATCATCTTCGGTGCCACCTTGAAGGTCTTCAGCCACAGGCCGAAGTGAGGGGTGACGCGGAGGAAGGCTTCGCAGACGACAATAAATGCGGAAATATGGAGGATGGACTCCGGAGCCAAATCGTGGAATTCCAACCCATAGTAAAACATGAGCCCTCTCACAAAAGAATCCATCGGGAAGCCTAAACCCCGATGGAGGTGGGATACAAAAATAACATACTCGTCGGGCTCGGGGGTGGGGATGGCCTGCCCTTCGGCAGGCAACCTGTGCGAAATCTCATAAGCCAGGTACTTGGCCTCCTGCAGCTTTAGCACGTCCTCCTCCGTGACGGAGGAGGGCATCCACCGGCCCTGGAGGTCGGAACCGGACATCGTTGAAAGTCCGAAGCGCTCCAATCTGGAGCTCTAGGTGCTGGAACTTGGAGCGGGGAGAGGATTCGATGGAGGATTGAAGAAAAGAAATGAGCCTTGGTCCCGTTATAAAGAGGGAGAATACCAAGAGTCGTCTCCGTGACCGTTTGGGACTCGCCTTTGATAGAGGGGGCGTGGGGACGGGCGCAGTTGGGTTACCCATGTCCGTATTGATGAGAATCCTGGATTAAGGGGGAACACGATCTCTGCCTCGACAAGACATGCCAAGGAAACCGCTTCGCTAAATGCACTGAGGTGGTAAAGTAAAAAACGATTCAAGTAATGGCTTGGTAGTGGCGTGACGTCATGCCGCAAAAAACGTCAGCAGATTGAACTTGTGTATATATTATTCTCTCTACGGTGGAATGTGGAATTTATTTTGCAGAGCCGGACACTATCCTGGTGTTCACAATCTTCTATCATTCGGAGGAGGAACCTGCCTTGCAATGCCAAGCAATATACGCGCCGGACTTATCATCATTGAAGCCTGGTTCAGGGGCTACTGAGGGAGTCCTGGATTAGGGGGTGTCCGGATAGCCGGACTACCATTATCAGCCGAACTATCATCGGCCGGACTACATCATCGACCGGACTCCAAGACTATGAAGATACAAGATTGAAGACTTTGTCCCGTGTCCGGATGGGACTTTCCTTGGCGTGGAAGGCAAGCTTGGCGATATGGATACGTAGATCTCCTACTATTGTAACCGACTCTATGTAACCTAGCCCTCTCCGGTGTCTATATAAACCGGATGGCTCTAGTCCGTAGGACACAACAACAACCATTACAATCATACCATAGGCTAGCTTCTAGGGTTTAGCCTCCTTGATCTCGTGGTAGATCCACTCTTGTAAACATCCACAATATCAATATCAATCGAGCAGGACGTAGGGTTTTACCTCCATCAAGAGGGCCCGAACCTGGGTAAAACATCGTGTCCCTTGTCTCCTGTTACCATCCGCCTAGACGCATAGTTCAGGACCCCCTACCCGAGATCCGCCGGTTTTGACACCGACAGAGGCCCTGGTCCTCTTCCCAAATATTGAGCGGGAAGGGCGCCAACAATTGGCCATTTTGAAGGGGAACATCTAGTACACTTATCCTGACTAAAGTTGGTGCTCGCCTACCAAAGACTCTGACGATGACATCGGCTTGGGCTCCATGATGACCTCCATCCTGCCGCTCTGCTGGTCTTAGTATTGTTGCACCGAAATGGTTGCCTTTGCTTGATACCCTTGCCTGTGCTTGCCCCCTTTGCACCAAAGAGGAAACAAGGACTCTGCGCATGCCGGCGCCCGCCTGGCTTCAGTCGTCATGGCTTGCGTCATGGGCACCTCGCGAGGTACCCTGCCTTAATCTTTCCACCTCCTCGCGAGCCAACCTGACGAGGCTGTGCCTGAGGAAGCTTCCCGTCGTCCGCCCCGCGAGGCTTGGCCCCTCGCGAGGGTCTTGAGCTTGTGTTGACGAAGATGGGCCGTACTGGGCCACTCCTTGAGCCACGCCGCAGGCCACAGGTAGGCAAGTCTGGGTACCCCCATTCCCAAAACACTGATAAACGCGAGAAGGACTAATTGTCGCGTTTTTGTTAAACCAAACTGCAGTTCATCATAGGGATTCAGCTTGTACTCAGACAATAGACTGATCCAATTTTTTTCAGTAATATAAGTGATGGACAGTGCCTTCGTTACTGACACGACATAAGAAGTGAAACCTGTAAAAATAGCCATCATAGAGCAAACCAAATGGTTTATCCTGTGATGAATGTCACTTGGCAAAACATGCATCGTAAAATTGCAGAAAAAGAAAGAAAACATGACATTAAATACATGAGATTTAGATAGTAAATCAATAATATTTACTTGATGTGACACAAGTGAATCCTTACCAGGAAATCAATATGTTGAAGTACTAAACAAAAGATTAATCGTCCAACTACGGGTGGCATGCAGGGCCCCCGCCTACTCCCACAAGCAGGACAGTCCAAAGTTCGTGACAAATCATATGGACCGAACATCCATGGGACTGGAAATCCTGGTGGGTGCGATAAACCCTGCAATGCATACATATATTGTATTGTAACAATAATTGATAAACCGCCCTCACAAAAAATATGACCTGGATACTTCAAAATATACAGACTAAACTGAGTGGACAGACATTAACATAGACCGTTCTCAGGACTGACCACCCACCAAAAGCGGCAATACTAATAAACAATACAGGGTTCACATACATAAATCAAGTACTGAACAATAGTACTTACTACAGACAACCAAAGTTGCACTGCTTAAACTCTGCAGACTATTTCTTGCCACTGACGTACGAGATGAACCCCGCATAACTAACTAGGCCATGGACTTCGTGAGAGTTGTCTACCTGCACCATCACCATCTCGTCAACCTTGGAGAACCTAACAGAGTGGTCTTTCCACTCATAAACATGATGATGAAGACAGGCCACAGATTTGTTGGGAAGCTTTATAAGAACCACACCCTTTGTAATCGAAGGCACAACCAGGAAATTGTTGTGGTCAAGTACAGCCTCGAGAACACGCCTGACAACAATGCTACAGGAAAACACTAGTTCGGGACACGTGGTGACAGGACACAACAGCTAGATAGTTCAGCAGTAGAACTCATCCTCCGGTCTTCCAGTACACATGGCATGACTTTGAGAACTTCATCTTCACCCCGGACCTAGTTCTAATTCAAACAGAAACCATATTTTATTACTACCTCCGTTCACAAATATAAGATGATTTTTGATATTATACTCCATATATGACTACATATACGCACAGAAATGAGTGAACAAAGACACAATAACATGTCTTCAAAGGCATGTGAGGAGAGGGATTACTAGCAATATCCATAACACAAGTTAATGAGGCAAATATACCCTCTTCAAAGGTAGCATTGATGTTCATAAAGTACTCCCTCCGTCCCAAAATTCTTGTCTTAGATTTGTCTAGATATGGATGTATCAAGTCACATTTTAGTATTAGATACATCGTATCTAAACAAATCTAAGACAAGAAATTTGGGACAGAGGGAGTAGTTGAAAGTAATCTATAAGAAATCAGTGTCAACCTCTCGCATGTTTTGGTCAAAAGAGGAATTTAGATCTGTCATTTGGCACACAAAAATCACATGCAAGATCACCCAAAAAGTTGTACTACTAGTACTAGTACCGCGTGTTAGTTCAAAAACACGATCAAGATCGAGAAAAAGATCGTCAAGAAGAGATATTACCTGGACTTGATTAATGAGGGATCCCGGAGAGGGGGGACTTGGACAGGGCGATGGCTTTGAGCTTGTCTGCGGTAGTCTCGGCGGTGTGCTTGTGCTTCTTCGTACCATGAGCCTCGACGGTATTGGCCAGAGCCATAGACAACACGTCGGCCGGTGCTCCAGCGTCCATTGAAGAGAGGAATCTGAGAGAGAAGAGGGAAATGAGGAACGAGATGAGGGAGAAGCGAAGCGAGTCGGGGTTTTCTTCAAGAGAGGAAGCTGAGAGAGAAGAGTGAAATGATGGTTGCTTTGTCCATCCAACTTACTGCTGGAAAGGAGGGATTTTTGTGATTTGACGGCTCATTGGGCATTATTGCGGTGCTTCGATCGAGATAGTCTACCGTCACTCTACTATAGGGTAATTTAGTGCATGGCTAGTGGACCCCGATGCTGGCTATCGCACATGTCAGCGAAAGTGAGTAATTTAGTGCGTGGTTGGAGGAGGATCCGCACGGTAGAGCGTGTCCACTATTTTTCTGAAGAAAAAATGATTACAACAAGCGTTTCCACTCTTACGATGGAGGAGTGCAAAACACGGCAGCCACTTGAACACACACAGTGCTCCTACTACTAGGCATGTGCAATGGTTCATACGCCAGTACTACATAATATTGTTGCTAGTGTAGTAAGATATGATGATAACAAATGATGTTGTGCACATGTCAACTATATGAACAATAATGTAGTAACATAGTACCGCTTTTTCGACTGTTCGGTCGAGAATGAACGGTGAGATCAATGTTAACAGAACTAGGTCTACAGCGCACAGAGAGTACGGTGCTACAGTACTCCACGAAACATGAACCATATGAAGCACAAATAGTGTTAGGCAGGGTGTATGAAGGGTGCACAGGATGGGAGCAAAAGTTCCCTTCTCGACCCACTTTTGGGTGTTTGGCCGAGTGCATGGAGGGTGCATGACTCCACACTAGTAGGTTAACACAAATACACAAATAGGAAACAACTATATTGAGATGAGAATGCAACCAAACACACCCACACGCTTTGTGCTACAGTGACTGATCTGCACCATCTGAGTTTGATCCAACGATCATGTTGCACCAAGATAAGGACATGCCCATGCACGATGTTGGTGATGGAGGTGCAACCACCCACAGAGCCCGCTCCCGGTCGACGAGAGCCAGCTCGTCAAAGATGGCTCCAATGGCACAAATGGATTCCGGTGACAGAGCCCTGAAAGGATTCGCCTGGCAACGGCAACGACAGCCTGCAACCCCTCCTTGTCTAGCTCCGCCCCCACCATCCCACGGAGATGGCTCAGCTCCTCGGAGATATAGGTGAAGAAGGAGACCAGGTCAGGAACACGCAGCTCATTGAAGTCAATCGGGTGGTCGAACGGGTTTAGCCCGACGGCCGGCATGGTCGCGCTGGCACGACGGTAGTCATCGTGCAGCCGCAACACATGCGTGGCAACTTGCTTCACCAAGTGGCTGAGGCGATCCTGGACCTCATCACGATCAGCCCGCTCGCGCTCCAGCCAGCTCCCTGATGGCCTATTGTATCTCCCGCTTTCTGTAGCAACGCCACCGACGCCTCGAGCATCTTTGTAGTGGATGCCTGCCGCTTTTGAAGCTCCATGAACTCCCGCACATAATGGAGGAGCATGTCACTCCTCTCCTCCTTGAGCTCACGGAGCTCCACGTCCTTGGCCCTGAGCTCTGCATCCTTGGCCTGGAGCTCATGTGTCAGGTGCCTCACCTCGGACTCTATGATCTACTGCGCCGCCATGGCACCAGGTAGAAGCAATGGGGAGAGGAAGCAAAGGGGGCGAAATGGCTGAAAGGCAATGCAATCTATGGGAAGGCGGAGGGAGCCAGCCGAGGAGCGGGGAATCTTTTGTTTTTCACCATGGTAAAACACCGGTCGACAACTTCTCACATCAGGGAGAAGTGGGTTTTACAGGCGGAGTCATGATGACTAATTGCTGCCGCGCCTGCTCCCGTCAATCAAAAGATTAAAAATCCTGCCACGCCTGCTCCCGTCAATCAAAAAATTAAAAATCCTGCCGCACCCAAACACCAGAGCAACGCCATGGTGGATATTTAAATTTACCTGCTGGCAAGGATATAAAAAAAGGGGTGAAAAAACAAATATGGCGGCGGCCTAGCTAATCGGTCGAACTAGCCCAACTAGCTAGCCACCATGCTTCACTGATGTACTCGGCGAGAAAGGTGGTCTTTCATGATTTGACGACACATTTACTTGCTTCGGCACTACGACCGAGGAGGACCCAGAAAACGCGCGGTAGGGCGTCCCACGTCAGGAATAAGATATGCGTGCACCACCCGGGAGGACCCCGAAACCGCGCGGTAGGGTGTGCCATGTCTCGGCACGGAGGAAAATGTGCGTGTAAAAATATACTGTATCAGACGTAGTACCTATGGTTGGACCTCGGGACCCAGCCAGTTGGTCGAAAACACACCACTAGCCACACAGCTTCATAATGCTAACGTGGCACGGAGGATAGGTGTGGTTAGCTCCGTCTCGACCAGCCACAACGTCCCTTGTTCTAGGCGATTCTTCTATTTTCCTAGCTTTTTTTAGTTGTTGTAACACCACGACAAGCTAGCGCCGCTCTTCGTGTGTGCCTGTGCAAAGGTTAGACGATGGAGAGGAGAGAGAGATTGCAGACCTGGGACCCACCAGTAAGTGAGTCAACGGTCATGCACGTGTTGACGAGGCACTCCCTCTACTCTACTCAACGTAATATTGTATATAATCAAGTTATGGGACAAGGCCAACAACCGTTGTTCTTTCAGGCTATCGACTTACGCTTTGTAGTCCAGGTTGCTAGTTTGAATCTCGTCTTTCAGATTTGTTGGTTTTAGGTACAAATTTGATTAATGACAAGTGGGACCCCCATGTGTTGTTCCAATATTTCAGTGTAGGATGGTTTTTTTGAACAAACACTTTGCGCGGTTAGACAAGTATAGGTACGAGTTACACATATTTTGCAAGTTTTCGAACAAAAATGACAGCGGCATAGTCACATCCACCCCGCAACTTAGATGCTATGGTGATACAAGTTTTTACATCGTTGGAAGTGAGATCCAATGGCTTGGGAGTAGTCTTTGTAATCATGCGCAATTTCCAAACTCTCCAAAGGTTTTTTTGCAAATAAAACATTCAGGCCTCATGTGTACCGCTGCATCTTGGATCCAGTGGCTCCCCCTTGCTCATATTAGGTGCTCCCCGTAGCTTAATTACCCGCTATGGTGATATGAGCATCTAGGTCGTATGATCAGTGATCAGATGGCACATGCGTACTACTTATACTTTCTGCACAATTCCCAAACTCTCTAAACCGTATATTGCAAAACATTCAAACATCCTACTATGGGCCGTTAGATCTCCGTGAACTCGTATAACCATAGAATATATGGTGCGGGAGCACCTCATATTCTCCCGTGCGAGAAAACATAAGGTGCTCTCGCAGCTTGGATGCTATGGTGATACGAGCTTCGAGGTCATTTGACCTGAGATCTAATGGCATCTGAGCAGTCTTTGTGCTTGTAAGCAGTGGCCAAACTCTTTGGGGGATTTTCTGCAAAAAAACCATTCAAACCACCGAGGAGGTGTTGGGTCACAAATCCAACGGCTCCGAAGATCTTGTATCACCAAAGCATCTAAGGTGTGGTAGCACATGATATTCTTACATACAGGAGAATATGATGTCCTCCTTCATCTTAGATGCTACGATGATACGAGCTTCAAGGTCGTTGGATATGGGATCCAAGGGCATCTGAGTAGTATTTGTACAAATTGTGTGCAATTCTCAAACTCATCAAGGTTTCATGTAAAAATATTAAGACATCATGTGAGCTGCTATATCTCAGATCTACAAGCTCCAAGCAACTCGTATCGGCATATGACATCTAAGGAATGGGGGCACATGATATTCACCCGGGGAGGAGGGGTGGGGGGTGCACAACCAATCGGTGGTTGGGAGGGTGGGGACAAATATAATCTAAAGAACCCTAAACAGAGCTTCACAATTTTATCTAAGGTCGAGGGGTTGCCCCCCGACAATCATAGCTCCACCTAAACACAACATTTGCATGTACTGTAGTGCTAGACTTAATATTCATGTTTCAGTTTCCTGTTCATTTTAAATATGGAATTGAGGACCATGCATGTCTTACATTGTACTCCCTTCGTTCCTAAATATTAGTCTTTTTAGAGATTTCAAATGGACTGGCACATACAGATGTATATAGACATATTTTAGAGTGTAGATTCACTCATTTTGCTCCGTATGTAGTCACTTGTTGAAATCTCTGAAAGAGTAATACTCCCTCCGTCTCAAAATAAGTGCCTTGAGCTTAGTACAAATTTGTACTAGAGCTAGTACAAAGTTGAGACACTTATTTTGGGACGGACCGAGTATTTAGGAACAGAAGGAGTATTTTTGAAAATTCGTGTCATACATGCATGGTTTGGAAAAATAGATGCACTATACTTATTAGATTGTTGTTGTGTTCGTGTGTGTGTGCGTGTGTGTGTGTGTGGTCATATGCTTGATACATACAAAGTTTTCTCACCACCATATTGTTCATCTTTTAAATTTGAATTTGCGTTGAAAAACTTACTAGGGATACCATGAAATGTGAAATCCATGTTGAGATCACTATATCAAAAACTCACTGTAATTCAACAAATCGTCATAAATCAATTCCGGCGTTGAGATTAGTATTTGCAAGGAAAATACGGGCAATGTAATAGACATAGATTCGTTCAGCAATTTAAAAGGTTCATTTCGTATTTTCGAATGGTACGACCCAATGGCGTACCAGCCAGACCTTGGCTCGTGTTGATCCTATAAAAAAACCGGGCTCGTGTCCTTCTGGTGGCATGCATGGTACGCACATTAGGCAACCCCAACCAGTCGAGCCTCCGCGTTTCGAGTCGAAATATCTAGCGGCCGGAATTCCAGCCCTAAGAAATTCCCCTCATGTCCCCAGTCCATAATGACTACCGATGAACAACTGAGGGATGCTTTAGTAACTAGACAACATTACCTACCATGCTGAGCACGGTTCAATTCCCTCAGTCACCGCTCGCCAAGGTCACCCGTCAACTGCATTGCCTAGTACTACTACTACACCAGGATGAGCACAGAATTGAGCCCGTTTGTTCATGCCTAATACTTGAGTTAATATATCAGGCAATGCACTGGTATGGAGGGACTATCCTTTTACTCTGCATATATAACTTGTCTGAAGTTTAACTAACTAAAATGTTTGACCAAATCCTTTCTTAAGAAATACAACAAGACATATGTATGGCTTAAAAATTTATTGCATGATGCAGGTTATGATATTGTTGCGAGGTCATTTGTACCTGTGAACAGAGTATAGTTGCGAGGAAAATGGAGAGGTCATATGCGTTCTCAGAAGGTTTTTCAAAAAGAATAGGTTTTTAGGAATTTGACCAGATGAGTCTTGAAGAATTTCACTAAGCATTTTTTTTCTTAGGTTCCAGAGTTGTGTAGATTGAAAATCCACACAATTGAGGAATCTTGAAGAAAATCATTGCTTAGAGAAACGAATCAAGAGCAAATGACATGTGAGGTGTTAATGTGTGTGAAGATTTGAAGAATAAACACCTTTGAAGATTTTTAAGAAAACTTCACAATCAAAGCGAGCAATAAAAGTAACTTTTAATTACCCGAAGTGAAGAACACGACGAACTGGGAAGTGTAGATGTGAAGTTCGTCAGTTCAGATCTTCCATGCCCTAATTCGGTAGAGGAAGACGGCTACGGCAGCGGTGGAGTGAAGAAATCCGCAACCGGCGTGAGTACGACGGCGACGAGGTCGAGGCAGTGAAGCTCTTCCTCACCGGCGATGATGAGGTAGCGGCGGCGCTAGGGTTCTAGGGAAGCTCGAGCGGGAGAGAGCGCGAGTGAGGTGAAAGTGAAGTGAGGAAGAGACAGGGGTATTTATAGAGAGAGTGAAAAACTGTTCAACCGAGGAAATTGGACGAACATGCCCCTGGCCCCTTATCATTCGCTTGACATGTGTCACTCACGTACTGAGAGGTGGCGATCGTGTAGGATCATGGGTGAAAGATAAGTATTTGTCGTGAGAAGCGGAACAGTTTGAGCGGCAAAGCCGAAAATTCAGATAAGATAAGTTCTAAAAGTTTCGTCCGCCATTTCTTCAACTGTCAAGGACACAGTGAAGATTTTGAACGAGATTCAAATAGAACACATATGAGGAATTTGTGAATAGACTGGGTTGAGTTTAGCATAGAGGGGGAAGGGTCCGATCACATTCACTTAGCAGAAGAAATCAACTTGAAGAAATAACAATAAGTGAATGTTGTAGAGGACATAAAACTCATATATATATATTCAAATGAAGAACAACACCAGAAAGAGCAAAGACAATGCAAATTTGAAGAATTTGAAAAACTGAGGAATTTCAAAAATGAAGAAAAACTCAAATTAAAGATTTTCAACTTTGGGTGGTGGCATAACCCACCGTATAAGAAAGTTGATTTCAGACACAACGTACAATTGTCGTAGGGCTCTTAGAATAAATTTCTTCATTGATTTCTTCACACTTAGAGGGTTAGTCTTCATCGATTGAAGAAAAATGTTACTTTGTATGTTGCACATCTAAGTCATCAAGTCAGCATAAGTGTTAGGAGGTGTGTCCATTTCAGAGAACATTCAAAGATTCTAGGATATTTAGCTCACACCGCAACATGCTAAATCTCTTCTCATCCAAGGGCTTAGTGAAGATGTCGGCCAACTAATCTTCAGTGCTGACGTGGTCGATGGAGATGTCGCCCTTCAACACATGATCATGAAGAAAATGATGACGAATCTGGATGTGCTTGGTCTTCGAGTGTTGAACTAGGTTATGAGCAATCTTGATGGCACTCTCATTGTCACAGTAGAGAGGCACATTCTTCACGTTGATGCTATAGTCCTTGAGATTTTGCTTCATCGATAGTAGTTGAGCACAACACGATCCAGCAGCAATGTACTCAGATTCTGCAGTGGAGAGAGATACGCAGTTCTGTTTCTTCGAGGACCAACAGACCAAAGATCGTCTGAGGAAATGACATGTACCAGATGTTGACTTGCGGTCCACGCGATCGCCAGCATAGTCAGAGTCTGAATATCCAATGAGATCAAAAGTAGAGCCCTTGGGATAGCATAATCCAAGTGTTGGTGTGTGAGCTAAGTATCGAAGAATATGCTTCACAACCTTATGGTGTGATTCCTTCGGTGTAGCTGGAAATTGGGCACACATGCAAACACTAAGCATAATATCTGGCCTAGATGCACATAGGTACAATAAGGAACCAATAATGGAGCGGTATACCTTTTGATCAAAGTCTTTACCATTTTCATCAGTGCATAGATGGCCATTTGTGGGCATTGGAATTTTGACCCCTTTGCAATCTTGCATTGCCGAATTTCCTCAATACGTCCTTGAGGTATTTCTCCTGAGATATGAATATCCCATTGCGCTGTTGACAAATTTGAAGACCTAAAAAGAATTTCAATTCTCCCATCATAGACATTTGATATTCTTCACTCATCATATAGGCAAATTCATCACTATATCGTTGGTCAATACAGCCAAAAATGATATCATCAACATATATTTAGCACACAAACAATTCACCATCTTAAGATTTAGTGAAAAGAGTTGGGTCGAGTGAACTGGGTTTGAAGCCTTTCTTCATGAAGAATTCCTTCAAAGTATCATACCACGCCCGAGGGGCTTGCTTGAGGCCATACAGGGCCTTGTTGAGTTTGAAGACTTTGTCGGGATTCTTTGGATCTTCAAAACCTGGTGGTTGAGCAACATATACTTCTTCCTCAAGCTTACCATTGAGGAATGCACTTTTCACATCCATTTGTTGTAAGATAATATCATGATTGTTAGCATATGCAAATAATATGCGAATAGCCTCAAGTCTAGCAACAGGTGCAAAAGTTTCATCGAAGTCAATTCCTTCAACCTGTGTGTAGCCTTGAGCTACAAGTCGTGCCTTATTCCTCACCACAAGGCCATTTTCATCTTGCTTGTTGCGGTAGATCCACTTTGTGGCAATAATGTTGTGCTTGCGAGGATCTGGACGTTTGACCAGTTCCGAGACGTTTTTGAGCTTGAACTGGTGTAATTCTTCTTGCATAGCTCGAATCCACTCAGGATCTAGAAATGCTTCATCTACCTTAGTGGGCTCTGTGATAGAGACAAACGCAAAGTGCCCACAAAAGTTAGATAAATGTCAAGCTTTTGAGCGTGTGAGAGGACCTGGTGCTTCAATGTCATCGAGGATCTTCTCAATTTGCACTTCGTTCCAATACGAGGATGAGCGGATTGTCTTTGAGGAATTTGATCTGCATTTTCTTCAGGAGCATTTTCCTCAGCACCATTTTCTTCAGGTGCACCAGCTCGACGTTCATCACGTTCTGGAATGAATTCTTCAGCAGATTCTTCAGTAGGAATGACATCCTCAATGGCTTTGAACTTGATGGATTTCTCAGGTGCTGGTTCATCTATCATAGAAGGTAGGTGCTCTCTTTGCGAGCCATTAATTTCATCAAGCCGCACATCCATAGTTTCAACAACCTTGTGAAGAACATTGTTGAAGACTTTGTAGGTGTGCGAGTCCTTTCTGTAACCAAGCATGAAACCCTCATGTGCTTTCGGTGCAAATTTAGAATTGTGATGAGGATCTCTAATCCAACATTTAGCACCGAAGACTTTGAAGTAACTTACATTGGGTTTCTTGTCAGTGAGGAGTTCATAGGCAGTCTTCTTGAAGAATTTGTGAAGATATACTCTGTTGATGATGTGGCAAGCAGTGTCAATTGCATCAATCCAGAACCGATGAGGTGTCTTGTATTCATCAAGCATAGTGCAAGCCATTTCAGCGAGGGTTCTGTTCTTGCGCTCCACGACGCCATTTTGCTGAGGAGTATAACGAGCAGATAACTCATGACTAATACCAAGTTCATCAAGATAGTTGTCAAGATCGAATTCTTGAACTCAGTTCCATTGTCACTCCTGATGTGCTTGATCTTCACACCAAAGTTGGTTGAAGCCCTCGAGGAAAATTGTTTGAATACTTCCTGCACCTCATGTTTGTAAGTGACAATGTGTACCCATGTGTAACGAGAATAATCGTCAACAATAACAAAGCCATACAGAGATGCATCATTTGTAACAGCAGAATAATGATTAGGACCGAAGAGATCCATGTGAAGCAATTCAAATGGTCGAGTGGTGGTCATGATAGTCTTCGCTGGATGCTTGGCCTTTGTCATCTTCCCAGCTTCACAGGCTCCGCATAAGTGACCCTTGAGGAATTTGACATTCTCAATGCCAATGACATGCTTCTTCTTCGTGAGCGTGTGCAGATTCCTCATGCCAGCATGAACAAGTCTTCGATGCCATAGCCATCCTTCTGAAGCTTTTGCAAGTAAGCACACGGCTAGTTGTGGTCCTGTAGAGAAATCAACAATATACAAGTCTCCTCTCCTAAAGCCTTCGAAGACTTTGGAATGGTCAGCTTCCATGATCACAACACAACGATATCTTCCAAAGACAACAACCATATCAAGATCACAAAGCATTGAGACAGACATGAGGTTGTATCCTAAGGACTCGACAAGCATGACTTTGTCCATGTGTCGATCCTTTGAGATCGCAACCTTACCTAGACCCAATACCTGACTTTTGCCTTTGTCAGCGAAGATGATATGATTCATATGTGACGGTCATAAGGGAGCATCCATCAATAGATTCTTGTCACCAGTCATGTGATTCGTACATCCACTATCGAGGACCCACTCGTTTGCTTTGGGTTGATCATCCTGCAGATGAATTAGTGCAACTTACGAACTCATATGCTTCATCAGTGAAGAATATGACATCAATATCATCAATCAACAACACAGATAAATGAGTATGAGGACGTGTGAAATGAACAATCATTTTTTCATGATTATCATGCGTCCTTTCAGGCACTGTTCAGGTCTCCAGCAAATTTTTCAGTTGTTTTGAGCACGACTGGAGAGCTGACCCTGCAAAAGAGATTAGTTCTTTTTCTTCACCACCCACATCTGAAGGGGTGGCAAAGAATTCATCACTCTGCGAGCACCATATGAGAAAGGTGGCATAGACGCCAGTCCACTTCGTTTCACATAAGAGGGGTTAGGATAAGCATATGAATAAGCAGAGACATTCTTCGAGGACTTATGAACATAATGATTTGAAGAATAATGCACATATTCATAGCCCTTAGCTCTACCCTGCGAAACAGAAGGGTTAGCACGATGATGATCAAATGAGGACTTTGATCATTTTGAGGAATTTGATCCACGTGAGGAATTTGGTCCACTTGAGGACTTGGATCCATATGAAGAATTTGGTTCATATGAAGAAGTTGATCTGGGGTTCCTATTTTTCACAGGTGGTGTCATGAGGACATTCACCTGAAGACTTTCAAGATAAATTTTGGGAACCCAGATTTTCTTGATAGGGGAACCATTCCTGCAGTTAGTGCCAACATATCTAGCAAATACTTCACCATTCTGATTCTTGAACAGTTTATAGTTGGAGTCAAATGACTCATCAGAAGAATGAGGAGATTCACATGTAAAGCCAAATAAGTTGGATGGATCAACCGGAGGTCCCTTTGCAGCAACCCATGAGGTTTTGGGGTACTGCTCGTGCTTCCAATATGTTCCATCAGCATTGAGTTTCCTCTCAAAGGCAATACCCTCTTTCCTAGGGTTTCTGTTGAGGATCTGCTTTTTGAGAACATCACAAAGAGTTTGATGCCATTTGAGGCTTTTGTACATTCCTGTCATGTACAATTCCTTCAGCCCTGCATCATCAGTGATACTTGCATTGTCCTCAGATGAGGAATTAGTGATAACAGAGACATATGAAGAATTTGTAGCATTAGAACCATTTGAACATTCAGGTGAAGAATTAGTAGTTTCACGTTCAATGCACTTTAGACATGGAGGAACAAATTCTTCCTGGGTAGCGTTGACTTGTTGAGCTAGTAATGAATCACGCTCCTTCTGAAGATCTTCATAACTCACTCTTAGCTTCTCAAGATCTTGCTTTCTTTGAAGAAATTCAGAAGAAAGCTTCTCGTGATCAGATAAGAGAGTATTATGATGATCTTGAAGGGCGTCAAACTTGGACTGAAGTCTCTGAAGACTCTCAGCCAATGCTTTTGACTGATCCATTTCTTCACCCAACATATCATCGTTCTTATTAAGCATGTATTGAACTTTTTCGAAAGCTCTTTGTTGTTTAGTGGCAAGGGAAGCAAGTTTGACATAGCTGGGGCCAAATTCATCACCTGATTCATCATCACTAGATTCGGAAAGGTAGCATTCAGTTACCTTGGCACCCTCTACCATGAGGCATAGTGAAGAGGATGACAATTCTGGTGCAAAAGTCATTTCTTTGAGAGAATCCTTGTAATCCTCAAACCAAGGATCATGTCGAGTATGATGACCTTCATAGACCTCAGAAAGCCGGTCCCAGATTAGCTTCGTGTGATTGAGGTGCATGACGTTCCTGAACTGATTTTGGGACAGACAGGAGCAGATGACATCCTTCGCCGTGAGGTTCAGTAGAGTGTACTTGCGAATGTCATCAGCCTCCGTCATCTTGCATAGATCGGTAAGACCAATCATCAGCCTCCGTCATCTTGCATAGATCGGTAAGACCAATCTCAGTGACGGTCCACAGTTCGCTGTCCATAGCCATGAGTCGCTTCTTCATCATGGCCTTCCACCAGGATACTCATGACCGTCAAAGATGGGGCAGGATACGTTCCTCAATCCTGTAGTCGACATAACTAAAACTCTAGGTGGTTAAACCAAAATCACACAGAACAAGGGAGTACCTTGCTCTAATACCAATTGAAAGTGCGTTATATCGACTAGAGGGGGCTGAATAGGCGATTTTTATGAATTCTTCACTGAGGAATTTGCTAGTGAGGAAATTCCTAAATGAAGAACTACTTGCAGCGGAATAAGTACTCAGAAAGGAACATAACAGAACACAAGCATATTCATCATGATGAAATGAAGACAAGCACACAGTACAGAAAGCGTAAACACAAGATAACACAAGGAAGAAGACGGACAGTCTGAAGAAATAGAACTGAGGAAATTGAGAAAGTCATCAGTCAATGTCTTCAAACAAATATGAAAAGACACACAACAACATACATGAGGAAATGAAAGAGTTGAAGAGATAGAACCAGTTAGCTTGGTGAAGACAATGATTTGGTAGACTAGTTCCAACTGTTGTCTCAGTTGCACATCTGGTTTGAGCGGCTGAGCATCTAAACTCGAGGACACCTAGTCCCGGACACACAGTCCTCACCATATTCTCCTTGAGCTAAGGTCACACAGACCTTGCCCAATCACTCATGGTAAGTCTTCAGGTGACTTATGAACCTTCAGAAACTCGGTCACTCGGCAATCCGCAATTCCTCTTGGATGCTCTAGATATTGACGCCTAACCGTCTGGAAGAAGCACAGTCTTCAAAGGAAACAAGCGTCGGATCCATGCAGGATCAATCTCTTCAGTGATGCTCAATCACTTTGGGTTTGTAGGTGTTGGGTTTGAGTTTTCCTCACTTGATGATTTTCGCTCAAAGTCCTCGGAGGATGGGATGCTCTCAAATGACAAGTGTCAGTTTCTCTAGGAGCAGCCAACCAGCTAGTGGTTGAAGGGGGTGGCTATTTATAGCCTAGGGAGAAGCCCGACATGACAAGACATAAATGCCCTTGTCTGATATGACCGTTAGGTGGGTAGATATTTTTGAACCGCTGGCGCATAGCACAACAACGGTCGGAATTTTGACTCTCAAATTCCTCAGGGATATCATGTTCCTCACTGTGTAGGCAATTCACACTGGTGAACTCCTAACTCCTTAGTCAGAACAAATTCTTCAGAAACCAGAAGAACTTCGTCTCTGTCTCTGAAGAATATGACTGAACTGTATGAGATTTCCAATGGCTTCACTCGAAAGGATTGGTAGGTGTAGGATTTTGAGTTGAGCATCACATGGAAATTTTTCCTTAGTATTTCCTCGACCCCCTTTAACAGTACGGTGTTTCCTATGACTCAAGAAAGAGAAAATGAAAGTATGAAAACAAAAGTCTTCACGCTTCATGTTCCTCGAATGATTGCCAAGTCTTCAAGGTCACACCAATTTCTTCACTTTCAAAGTCTTCAGAAAGACTTCAGAGATCCAAAGTCTTCAATTGAAGAACTTCATTTTTAGGGGTCGACTTCCTCTACAAATATGAACTCCTCATAGACTTATAGACCTGTGTATACTCACAAATGCATCAGTCCCTTAACCTATAAGTCTTCAATACACCAAAATCACTAAGGGGCACTAGATGCGCTTACAGTAATCTAGTAGTGTGGTGAAGCTCCCCGCAATATGAACAATGCCAAATTATGCTATTGATATTTTGAACTTACTCTTTATTTTCTAATTTGAAATTGGATGGAATTGACAGCACAGTTATCATCTTTGTTTATACACGTGCAAAATCTATCATCTCTCTGCTTTGTTTCAGGGTGATATGCCTGATGGCATGCACAAGTTTGCTAAAGGCTGTGAGACAAACCCAACATATATTGCAGCAAAGAAGGCAAAACATCTTTAAGATAGAGAGACAACCCCAAAGTCTTGTCTTGATGCAATGTTCAAGTTACTTGAGACTGGTAGTTAGACAAGCTCACAGAATTCATTCTCTGAATCAGTTCGACTTATTTAGTCCCAAGTTCTAGCAGAAAGGCATTCTGCAACTCAACTTCGACTTGAAGTCCTATCTCTAAGAAAGATTGCGGAGAACACCAATGAGAACCTCATCACTAAACAGCTACACCTGGAAGCTATGACTGACATGCTAGGCTACACAGCCTTGCTCGGCAGCTTGCACAGCAGTTCTCGCGCAAGTCTAACCTTTCTTGAACTATCTTGGAAGTGGTCTCGGTTCAGTATTATTTTGTTACGGTGCAATGGTGCCCAGTTTTTGTAATCTGCTTCTTCGTTGCGCTTTATGATCACTGGTGGCAAACTTCAATGCCCAGTGGATGTAATATACCATAAATCCTTTTTTTGTATAGTGTAGGTTTATTCTTAGTTACTATGCCGTAATTTGTTTATTCTATAGAGTAGGTTTGTTCTTAATTCCTAGTAGTTACTGCCATGATTTGCTATCCGGAAAAAAACTGCTATAGTCGACCAGGCTGAAACATTCGCCTCTAACGGGCCTGCTTTTTAGCGGGCTACAATTGGGTCGGCCTGCATCTTTCTTGGGCCCGAATGATTGGGGCCTTCACACTTTGCGCTAGGCCCACAACTTACACCGGCCTATATTTTAGTTGGGCCTTTTGTGGACCCAGTGCTTAGTTTGGCCTAGGTAGAGTTGGGCCATTAACAGGCTGAATATTGTACTGGCCTGTTATGGCCCAGATGAAACCATGGGCCTTTAGCAGGCCTAAATGCATGTTGGGCCTCAATTTTCACTAGTCGTCGATGGGCCTTCAGCAGGCTAAAATGTAGACCGGGCCTTTTTGGGCCCAGTTATATCAAGGGCCATTACCAGGCTGAAACATATCTCAGGCCTTAGTTGGCCCACTGATATCATGGGCCTTTAAGAGGTCGAAAGCTTAGTACAGGCACCAACGGGCCAAATTATGCGACGGGCCTTTAACAGGCCCAAAGTCATGTTGGCTTAACTGTTGCCACCTTTATCACGGGCCATTAGTGGGCCCGATGTCCCGTCGGACCATATATGGCCCATGGGCAGCACAGGCCATTCCCAAGCCAAAAGTCACACCGGGCTGAAATGGGCCCATGTCTACATCGGGCCTCTAACAGGTCGAAAGTCACTAGGCTGTAATTGGGCCCAAATATTCAGCGAACAATTAACGGGCCAGAACTGGCTTCGGGCTGTAAATGGACCCAAATATTCAGTGAACAATTAACGGGCCAGATCTGGCTTTGGGCCGTAAATGGGCCTTTATTAAGCAGGCCACTATTAGGATGGCCCACTATTACCTGAGTAAGTACTGCGGGCCTTTGACTGGGCCAGCCTTTTTAACCTATATGGGCCTCTGTTGGGCCCAGCCACGTGTCGACGTATCATAGGCATGTCTCCTCCAATGGACGGGCGACATCTGGCCCACTGACGAACTGACAGGTGTTCCCTCCGGCCAATCAGAATTTTACACGTGGAAATTTCCCATTGGTCCCGGCTGTTAACGGGTTATCGGATCCAAAACCGGACCCGATAGCTTAACAGCGTTCCGTTACGGTGGATGCCATGTGTCGGTCACCCTTGACAAAAGCAATTCTGTGACGCATGATTTATCATCATGGAAGTGGACACTTCCATGATGATAATTTTGGTAATGTCATGGAACACTTCTACAACAGCACATGTATGACTATCTTGATTCTATCAAAAAATCGGCATAGATGTACATGCATGACAAAAAACGTGACCTACTATGACAAACACGTATTATCACGGAAGTGTATTTTTTGTAGTGCTACCTCTGGATCATGCCGATGTCACTCTGCGGGGCCCTCGAGCACCATGGTCGTCGGCTCCTCTAACAAGAAGATCATTATTTCCTACAGCGATGAGGTCTGCGAAGAGGAGGACCAAGCATTGCTCAGAAGCCGCTCCTTCTCTCAGAGGCCGCAACCATGGCCACGGACGAGGAGTTCTTGCGACAAATAGAGCTACTGGCGAAGCGGTCACTCTAGGAACCTGGTCTGTCGCCTCCCACATCATCACCAGCATGCATGAAGGAAGAGCCGCCCTTGCCGCCGAGTTACCGCTTGAAGCAAGAGCTGGTGTCACCGCCTCTTCGATGCGTTAAGGCGGAACCGCCCCCCTCCCATGCAACCACGATGTCCAGATTGAGCGTCACCAAAATGATGAGCTTGCCTAGCCTCCACGTGACCCTTACGCTCGGACCAATGGGCCGACGTCACCGTCGCGCTGCGACTGGTGTGGAAAGTCCGTCAAGAAGGAGGTTGTCAGGACCCCGACTCAATGCCACATCGATCTAGCATGTAACACCTCATATCACTTTGCGGCCTCACGCATGGTATCCCCACGGTGTCGCCTTACCTATGCCCGGGACCGTTTGCGCCTTTTGGCACACGTATATGACAGTGTCGCTAGCATCCATATGATAAGGAGCCCGGGCTGACATAGCTAGTCGTGAACCCAAAGTGGCACATACTTACAGGGACAGGCATCCATGACCCAGCATCGAACGTGTCGGTCATCAGCGAGTCAATCCAGGCTGTAGCACTGGGCTAACAGGACTCCGGTGAACCGGGCTGTAGCGGCCTAACAGGACTCCGGTATTCATCGCGTGACATTTCCCCGAAGGGACAGACACAGGAACGAAGAAGGACACATGCCGGCCAGCCTAAGTGTTCCGTAGCAGTAGAAAGCTACCATGGCTCAGTGGAAGCACTAGGAGACATTTCCCGGTAAGAGAGGCTACTAAGGGTAAACAACTAGATAGTCAGATCCCACACATACCAAGCATTTCAATAACATACACACAATATGCTCGATATGTGTAAATACAACATGGCATCACAACATGACTCTACAACTCAAGTATTTATTCAATAGGCTCCGAGGAGCGAGATATTACAAACATGGGTCTCATGACCCAACAATAAGAGCATACAAGTCAAAGCACATGCAGAAGCTTAACATGTCTAAGTACAGACATCTAGAAATGAAAAAGGCTAAGAAGCCTGACTATCTAGCGAGATTGAAGTCTCTCTGCAAAAACATAAATTAAGCAACGTGAGTACAAGTGTACCCAGCAAGACTTACATCAGAACTAACTACATATGCATCATTGTCAACAAAGGGGATGGTGGGGTTTAACTGCAGCAAGCCAGCTTTGACTCGGTGGCTATCCTGAACTACGACTGCAAGTAACTCTTTTGAGGTGGCGCACACGAGTCCACATATTCACCATATCAATACACCACTATGGATCCGCTCCCGTCTCCCTACGAGAACGCCATCCATAGCACTCACGCTTACCTTGCGTATTTTAGAGTATCCACTTTCACTTGTCTATGAACTGTATAGGCAACCCAGAAGTCCTTTACCGCGGACACGGCTATTCGAATACATCATATTAACCATGCAGGGGTGTACTTCTTCACACACGCTCTCGCCACTTACCGCCATGTACACCTCGTGTATCTTGGCAACCTTCAAGCGGAAGCCTGGCGAGGGAGTCGGCCACGACCTGACTAACCACACAAGTCTCTCGTCCAGGTTTATCGCCTATTCGGGTTCCATCCGCAAGGAGATCCGGCCGGGGTGTCGCTCACGGCCCCAAACGATGTGAGCAGGGTTCCCAAGCCCACACATTGGTCAGTGACTGGGGCTGGTTAGTGACCCTGACATGTGGGCCCGGTCAACACACACGTCAGCATGGTCAACACTGACGTGTGGGGTCGATCAAAGTGTGACGGGGCCAGGTCAAACTGACCTGTGGGGCCCGTGGGGGTTAGTTTTATTTAAACAGCAACAAACCCGGGTTAATTAGGGCGTGGGGCCCATTTGTCATTGACCTAGGGTTAGTCTAATCACGTAATCAGCACTAAGCTAATCTGCCATGTCAGCAGGTGATGTCGGCGACCACAGCAGCGACGAGAGCTCGCCGGAGTTGGTCGGGGCTGCGCTACAGGCCGCAGCTGGGCGCGCTGAGGGCATCTATGCGGAGCTGGAACTCGCCCGCATCCACTCATGGTAGAGGCTGGAGCTGGGGTGGCCGGCGTTCGCCGGAAGCGAGGTTGTGGCGGTGGCCGGAGTTCGGGCGCCGATGAAAACGCCGACGCCGAGCACGGGAGGATCTACGGTTATCACCTACGCGTTCTATGAGAGCTCACGAACCCAACGGAGGCACGCACGAAACCAAATAGCCACCGGAGCCTCGTCGGCGACGAGCTCGTGCGGCGGCGTGCTGTCGGGTGAGAGAGGCGCGGTGGCTACGGCATGCTAGACAGAGAACGGAGAGGGGGAGGATGATCAGGAGCTCACGTGGAGTGCAGTGGTGGACTCGGCATGCTCGGGGAAGCTCGGACGGCGGTGAGTCGGCGATGGAGATCCGCGGTGGCCGACGATGAAGAAGTGGTCGGGGACGGCGCATTGGAGCTCTTCCGGCCATGTGAGCTGACGGAGAGGACGAGGGTGGCACAGCGGAGCTCGGGGGCTGGTCCATGGGTCTAGCGCTGGCCGGTGGCCGCGGTGGTGACGAACGGCGGTGACGACGCGTTCGGGTGTGTGTGAGAGAATGAGACAGAGGAGGGGAACGAGGGAGAGGAAGAGAGCGAGGGGGTCCAGGGGGTCGGGGCGGCGCCGAGGAGAAGACGCGAGGCGTCGCGGTGGCCAGGCAACGCAGGCAGGCAGCCTAGTGACGTGGCGCCCGCGCGCGCCGTGCGTTGTCCCTCCTCTGCCTACTGGCAGAGGTTGGGGATGACTGGCACCAGGCCAGGTGGGCTGGGCCGGCTCCTAGGCCGCACAGGTGAGGCCCAGGTGGGCTTGGTGAGCGCCAGGTAAGTTCCAGGTGAGCCTCTGTTCTTTTCCTATTTTTATTTTCTGTTATTTTGTTTTGATTTAGTTTGAGAACTAAATCATTTTAAAACTTTCTGTAAATTTTTGTGTGAGCTCAGAGAGATAGTCTAAGGCAACAAGCAAATTTACAAAAATATTTGAACATTATTTCTTATATAGCAGAAATAATTCCAACCCAAATATAGCAGAAATTATTTCTGTGCCTCCAAAAATATTGGTTTGAGTTTTACCTAATATTTTCACAGAATAACAGGAACATTTTCTTGGACTCATTTGATGAGAATTAAATGTTGGTTATTTTTAGTGGTCTTCTGAGGTTTCTGAAAATTCCTTAATTCAAATTTCATTAGAATTTAAACATGATGCTCACATGAAGGGCTAGCCTAGTGCATACCAGAACTAGGGACGTGACAACTCACCCCCACTAAACAAGAATCTCGGCCCGAGATTCAAGCGTAGGGTAGGATGAAGGGGAAAGGCAACCTAACATAATCTTCACGATCTAGGTGGCACCTCATAATGGCGTTGATTCGATCACCATCTTTGTCTTGTCGTCTTGTTCTGAGAACGCCAACTGACATGATAAAAAGAGGAAAGGAAAACTCTAGAGGAATCGATCTTCTCGAAAACCGAACAACTCAGGATCAGCTCATGGGATGAGACATAGCAACATCTCTCGGGCTGAGACATGAAACATACATCCAAAGGGATGGAGTGTAACAGATGACGAAGGTTCACTAGGTAGACAACAATTTCACACTTAAGAAGGTGGTGAACGGTTGTCAATGTAGCGAGAAGTTTGAGTTGCCATGATACCATAACAAGACATCTTGGAGGAGGGTGATTCGTAGAATTATTACCGTAGGTGGAAAAAGAATTACCTTTGATAAGAGATTATTGAGACTCTCTGTATCATCCTAAGGCAAATCACAGCAATCGTTTAGCGGAGGCCGAAGCTCGGGCCAGCTCGGACTAGTATGGATGATGTGGATTACCTTGTTGAAGACAACACAAGGGGTGATTTTAGTAACTCGGGAGAAGCCCAACAGTAGAGAGTGAGTCCACTGTTTGAAAAGTTATAGCATAACCGAAGAAACTAGGAGCAATCCTAGTTAGTTCCGATGATAACACCTAGCGCTTGCGTGTGCTCTCAAGAACTTGAGCATTTCCATATTCATCAAGGTTTTACCAACATCCGTGTCAAGGATCCTGGCAACACAACATACTACCATGATGGATAGTGATGGATGATGCAGATGCATAGGAAGACAACACCTTCTCAGATTTCACCTTAGCGAGGCCAAGGAAACAAAATCTGGATGATCGACCGAGAGACATTTAGCACTCCGCTTCTAATGTTCTCCTTGATGTGCTAGCGTATCCCATTCATTGAAATGGTTTGATATCTAGAACATCAAGTAAAGGTCGGACTTCAGGAACACAAAAATCCATAAGGAACGACTAGGGAGTAAATCCTACGAAATCCTTATGGGGAGGTGGCCAACTTTCTCAATCAAGAAACTACAATAGTAGGTCTTCCGGCTGGGTGTGTTGGCCACGACATCCACCTTACCGGTTATCGAGGGACCAATATTATAGTTCTTGGGAAATGTTCCAACCATCATATCTGCCTAAGATTCAGATCTGGTTGGTGTCAGGATATTCCAGACTCATCGAGTCTAGGAAGAAAAATGAAAGTTTGCAACACAAATCGACGAGATGACGTTGCGACATTCTCGGGAAATGAACTACGATAGCAAACTCCAAAACATGAGCTGGTTCTGCTACACACATGTGAACACGTTGTCCCAGACAAACATTATCACATGGTAGTCTTACAATAAAACACTACCGAGTTCAGGTGGGGAACTTAGTCGGACAAGTTTTTTTATCTTCCAACTCTCCAAGTTGTTGTTTAGCTTATCCAACTAGCTCAGGGTATCCAACACGGATTCTTGGAGAAAGGGTGGTTTCGAAAACCAACTTGGTCACGAGCTCAACATAGCGGTCAGGTGACAACCTGGTGATACTTCCGAGAAGATAATCGAAAAATCACGAACCACCGATATGCTATTAAGCTCGAGAACAATCTTGCTTTTCAGGGCAAGACGAGATGATCAAAAGAGCGAGGGACCGATACGATCCCAACTCATTGATCGAAGAGTGCACCCGGAAATAAGGACTAGGTAGCACAATCTATCTTAGAATGACGATTCGAGATCCAACACGCTAAGAATGAAATTATAGTCCATTAACTACCAAGCAACAAGGTTGCTGGGAGTATTGATTTCACACATCACGATTCACTTGTCGGCATTCCGGTTCAACAACACAGGGACCGAGAAATGAATAATGATGGTGAGAAGTATCACTACACCAAGAATTCATAAGATGATGTGTAATTCCTATGACTTTCTTGACATAAAGAGGGTAATACTTCAGGGTAGAACAAAACAAAAACTGGATTAGTATTTGATCGGCGGAGTATGACTACTTTGACCCAATCCTAGATATGGATGAGGTACTGGAGTTCATTTCTCCTAGTCATTCTGGGATAGAATGGCTTGACGGCACACAAGAATAATAGGCATCAAAGAACACGAATGCACGACATAAACTTGACTATCAACTGATAGACAAGGATCGGAAGACAATTAAAGCGGGACAACTCAAAGGAACATACGGTTTACTGAGTTGTGGATGCATAGGTTAGTATGTCGAACAAAGCTCAACATTTTTCTTCTGGATAACCCATGCGGAGAAGGTAGGACTGGCAGAGTAACAACATAGAATCGAGAACTCATCAAAGAGCACTCTATTGTGATATTTCAGTTCAACGAGGAACTTCTGCCATATTGGTTCATGGTATTGGAAGAACGATATACCATGGACCTCGAGGACTATCGCAAAGGTTACTAATATCCTAAAGGGACTAGCAAACACTATCAACATGAAGTAAGTAGGGTGAATCTTGGGTTCGGAGACCCAGGAGTAGAATGCCTACTAACTATGTGGCATCACGGGATGCCTTCGGGAATGATGGCCAGAATCATCACACTGGGACACAGAACATGGCTAGACTACTAGGTGACACTCTAGACATCTAGGGTCATAATAATATCTCCAACATATACGTTGAGGCAATAGAGTACCTCAACTCATTTGGTGTGGTTAACCTGGCCAAAAGGGTCATCAAAAACAGAGGGAAGGATTTTGCAATTGCGTCAGATTATTTAGAAACCTAGGATGACTCGGACAGCATAACGGCTGTAAATGCTCAAAAGATTTGGAACATGCTACAAAAATGGTGGCATAACCACTTAGAAGCACAAAATCAAGGTTCCGAGGCCAACTATGAATACACGGGAGTAGTAGGAACCGAACTGAAGATTAGAACCATCAATCCTACAATTCTACGGATTAGTAACACGTGATCCTGATAGAAGGAAGAGAGAGCCTAGTTCCTTAACCCCGCAAGAAAGGTAAGATGACTCAGATCAGAAGGCACAAGGTATAAGGAGTAAAAAGAGCCTTATGTTCCATCCCACAATCAATTCCCTTACATAACTCTAGAATTTTCTAGACTCAACTTTGACCAGTTTGGCTTGGTAATCCTACAGGCAGTCAAGCTCTGATACCAAAGCTGTCAGGACCCCGACTCAATGACACATCGATCTAGCATGTAACACCTCATATCACTTTGCGGCCTCACGCACGGTATCCCCACGGTGTCGCCTTACCTATGCCCGGGACCGTTTGTGCCTTTTGGCACACGTATATGACAGTGTCGCTAAAATCCATATGATAAGGAGCCCGGGCTGACATGGCTAGTCGTGAACCCAAAGTGGCACATACTTACAGGGACAGGCATCCATGACCCAGCATCGAACGTGTCGGTCATCAGCGAGTGAATCCAGGCTGTAGCACTGGGCTAACAGGACTCCGGTGAACCGGGCTGTAGCGGGCTAACAGGACTCCGGTATTCATCGCGTGACATTTCCCCGAAGGGACAGACACAGGAACGAAGAAGGACACATGTCGGCCAGCCTAAGTGTTCCGGAGCAGTAGCAAGCTACCATGGCTCAGTGGAAGCACTAGGAGACATTTCCTGGTAAGAGAGGCTACTAAGGATAAACAACTAGATGGTCAGATCCCACATACCAAGCGTTTCAATAACATACACACAATATGCTCGATATGTGCAAATACAACATGGCATCACAACATGACTCTACAACTCAAGTATTTATTCAATAGGCTCCGAGGAGCGAGATATTACAAACATGGGTCTCATGACCCAACAATCAGAGCATACAAGTCAAAGCACATGCGGAAGCTTAACATGTCTGAGTACAGACATCTAGTAATGAAAAAGGCTAAGAAGCCTGACTATCTACCAGATCCTGCCGAGGGCACAAGATCGTAGCTGAGGTAACAAGCTAAACGTCGAAGTCCACGCAGTACTACTAGCGAGACTGAAGTCTCTCTGCAAAAACATAAATTAAGCAACGTGAGTACAAATGTACCCAGCAAGACTTACATCAGAACTAACTACATATGCATCATTATCAACAAAGGGGATGGTGGGGTTTAACTGCAGCAAGCTAGCTTTGACTCGGTGGCTATCCTGAACTACGACTGCAAGTAACTCTTTTGAGGTGGCGCACACGAGTCCACATATTCACCATATCAATACACCACTATGGATCCGCTCCCGTCTCCCTACAAGAACGCCATCCATAGCACTCACGCTTATCTTGCGTATTTTAGAGTATCCACTTTCACTTGTCTATGAACTGTATAGGCAACCCAGAAGTCCTTTACCACCGACACGGCTATTCAAATAGATCATATTAACCCTGCAGGGGTGTACTTCTTCACACACGCTCTCGCCACTTACCGCCATGTACACCTCGCGTATCTCGGCAACCTTCAAGCGGAAGCCTGGCGAGGGAGTCGGCCATGACCTGACTAACCACACAAGTCTCTCGTCCAGGTTTATCGCCTATTCGGGTTCCATCCGCAAGGAGATCCGGCCGGGGTGTCGCTCACGGCCCCAAACGATGTGAGCAGGGTTCCCAAGCCCACCATCCGGGTGCCACTTGGTACACCGTGCCACTGTGCCTAGTCTGTCCCAAGCCCACCTGTACCAGGTGCCACTTGGTAGACTACTAACACTACCTACAAACACCAGAAACTAGTTGCAACTCCTTGACAGAGATCATGTTGATTAATAAGTCGAGAGAGTCAATTAAGGATCCCAATGTGTGGTAGTAGCTGTTCATGGATCACAAACACAGAACTCAGTTCCTGAGGACGGCTGCAATGAGACAACCCACCATGTACTCCTACATGGCCTCTCACCGCTACCTTTACCAAATCGTGTTCACACACTTAGCTCTCAACAGTAGGACATGTTCACCACATTCCAACTCATCCCCAATGAATCAGACCTGACACAACTCTAAGCAATAGTAGGCATGACAAACAAGCATGAATGAGTAGGCACATCAGGGCTCAAACAACTCCTACTCATGCTAGTGGGTTTCATCTATTTAGTGTGGCAATGACAGGTCATGCAGAGGAAAGGGGTTCAACTATCGCAGCAAGTAACAAATATGTCGTTGTTGTCCTAATGCAGTAAAAGAGAGCAGGAGCGAGAGAGTGGGATTGTATCGGAATGAACAAGGAGGTTTTGCTTGCCTGGCACTTCTGAAGATAGTAATAGTTCTTCATCGGTGTCATCGAACTCATCGTCGGAACGTCGTCTACTGAGAGGGGACAAATACCGGCAGACAAGGGAGAACACAATCAATGCAATGCAACAATATGATGCATGAATGTGACATGGCAATATGCTGTGGTTTGAGCTATTGCAACTAGCAATGGGTTAAATGAAGTTGGTTTGAATCCAAGATTCAAATTCAAACTCCATATGTGATGTTTTAAAAGCCCTTTATATGATTTGTGCTAAACAGCAGCTATAAGTTGTTCTAACATGCATGAAAATGGTACAAATGGATAGATTGGATTTTTCTGATCATTTTTCATATATAATTTATTTCATTCTGGGTTACGGTTGATTTTATATGATTTTTAGAAGTTTATAACATTTTCTGAAATTTTCTGAATTAAAATAAATCCAGAAAATACATATTGCGTCAACATGACATCACCCTGATGTCAGCAGGTCAACTGGGTGCCTCCAGGTCAAACCTGACTAGTGGGGTCCACTGGTCAGTGACTGGGGATAGTTAGTGACCCTGACATGTGGGCCCGGTCAACACACACGTCAGCATGGTCAACACTGACGTGTGGGGTCGGTCAAAGTGTGACGGGGCCAGGTCAAAATGACCTGTGGGGCCCATGGGGGTTAGTTTTATTTAAACAGCAACAAACCTGGGTTAATTAGGGCGTGGGGCCCATTTGTCATTGACCTGGTGTTAGTCTAATCACGTAATCAGCACTAAGCTAATCTGCCATGTCAGCAGGTGACGCCGGCGACCACAGCAGCGGCGAGAGCTCGTCGGAGTTGGTAGGGGTTGTGCTACAGGCCGCGGCTGGGCGTGCTGAGGGCATCTATGTGGAGCTAGAACTTGCCCGCATCCACTCATGGTAGAGGCTGGAGCTGGGGTGGCCGGCGTTCGCCGGAAGCGAGGTTGTGGCGGCGGCTAGAGTTCGGGCGCCGATGAAAACAACGACGCCGAGCAAGGGAGGATCTACGGTTAGCACCTACGCGTTCTATGAGAGCTCATGAACCCAACGGAGGCACGCACGGAACCAAATGGCCACCGGAGCCTCGTCGGCGACGAGCTCGTGCGGCGGCGTGCTGTCGGGTGAGAGAGGCGCGGCGGCTACGGCATGCTAGAGAGAGAACGGAGAAGGGGAGGATGATCAGGAGCTCACGTGGAGTGCAGTGGTGGACTCGGCGTGCTCGGGGAAGCTCGGGCGGTGGTGAGTCAGCGATGGAGATCCGCGGCGGCCGACGATGAAGAAGTGGTCGGGGACGGCGCGTTGGAGCTCTTCCGGCCATGTGACCTGACGGAGAGGACGAGGGTGGCACAGCGGAGCTCGGGGGCTGGTCCATGGGTCTAGCGCTGGCCGGTGGCCGCGGTGGTGACGAACAGTGGTGACGACGCGTTCGGGTGTGCGTGAGAGAACGAGATAGAGGAGGGGAACGAGGGAGAGGGAGAGAGCGAGGGGGTCCAGGGGGTCAGGGCAGCGCCAAGGAGAAGACACGAGGCGTCGCGGTGGCCAGGCGATGCAGGCAGGCAGCCTGGTGGCGTGGCGCCCGCGCGCGCGCCGTGCGTTGTCCCTCCTCTGCCTACTGGCAGAGGTTGGGGATGAGTGGCACCAGGCCAGGTGGGCTGGGCCGGCTCCTGGGCCGCACAGGTGAGGCCCAGGTGGGCTTGGTGGGCGCCAGGTGAGTTCCAGGTGAGCCTCTGTTCTTTTCCTATTTTTATTTTCTGTTATTTTGTTTTGATTTAGTTTGAGAACTAAATCATTTTAAAACTTTCTGTAAATTTTTGTGTGAGCTCAGAGAGATAGTCCAAGGCCACAAGCAAATTTACAAAAATATTTGAACATTATTTCTTATATAGCAGAAATAATTCCAACCCAAATATGTTATTGATTTAAATCGAAGGCCCAAATTAAATTATTTCTGTGCCTCCAAAAATATTGGTTTGAGTTTTACCTCATGCCAATATTTTCACAGAATAACAAGAACATTTTCTTGGACTTATTTGATGAGGATTAAATGTTGGTTATTTTTAGTGGTCTTCTGAGGTTTCTGAAAATTCCTCAGTTCAAATTTCATTAGAATTTAAACATGATGCTCACATGAAGGGCTAGCCTAGTGCATACCAGAACTAGGGACGTGACAGAGGTGTTGTCAGCGATCATGAAGGCGCGCGACCGCCTCCTCCACTACCTCGAAGGTCACGACATTGGCTGAGGGAGTCCTAGACTAGGGGGTTCTCGGGCGTCCGAGCTATGTGATATGGGCCGGACTAATGGGCCGTGAAGATCTCAGATCAAAGACCTTTCCCCGTGTCTGGATGGGACTCTCCTTTCCGTGAATGGCAAGCTTGGCGTTCAGATCATGCATCTTCGTTTGTCTGTAAACCGACTCTGTACAACCCTAGGTCACTCATGTGTCTATATAAACTAGGGATTTAGTCCGTAGAGGCAATCACAATCATACATGCTAGACATCTAGGGCTTAGCCATCATGATCTCGAGGTAGATCAACTCTTGTAACCCCTATACTCATCAAAGTCAATCAAGCACGAAGTAGGGTATTGCCTCCATTAAGAGGGCTTGAACCTGGGTAAACATCATGTCCCCTGCCTCATGTTACCTTCAATCCTTAGACGCATAGTTCGGGACCCCATACCTGAAATCTGCCGGTTTTGACACCAACATTGGTGCTTTCATTGAGAGTTCCACTATGCCATCGCCAGAAGGCTCGATGGCTCCATTTATCATCTACAACAATACCGCCTCAAGGCAGACTCCCCCCCAACAAAATCTTTGTATTCGGCAGCTTTGCACTACGCGCCAACTCGATTGGCCATCTGGAGCAGATCGACAGCTACACCCTTGGTCATCAGATTAGCTTTGGAAATCTAAACTATGTCGCTGATATCCGAGGAGACTTGATCTTCCAAGGGTTCATGGCCCCAGGCACAACTCTGGCCTTAGATCCGGAGCACATCACGTGGTCCTAACACGGGAGTTTGAAACCCGTCGGACTCTACACATCTATAGAGCTTAACACCGAAGAACTAGAGGGGATCGTGTCACCGGCAGGCCCGGAGTCACGTCAGGCTCCCGTTATCATCATGAAGCCGGACCCGCCTCCGAACACTAGCTTCGCACTCTCAAAGTCCGTCTCACGCGAGCTCGGCCAGGGAACATCCACCCCGCCCAACTCCACGGACTCTCGCTTCCCCGTCCAAACCTCGCTCTTGAACGAGGCCCTTCACTTAATGCAATTTTCCGCCATTGCAGAAGAATCACTGCCGAACTACGCCCAGCCCACACAAGGGGCTGAGAGCGGGAATTTCACGTCCCACCCACCACCCACATCATAGCCATTGTCGAGAATTTGTCACGACCAGTTTTTCAATAAAATACTTATTGAGAAAATCGATCTCTTGATCCCAGTATAGGAAGAGTTATCCTTACCGGTAGACAAATACTTGAATACAAAAGACCAGTAGCATCAAATATATTACAGGGTTGAGCTGAGGTTGCTCAACAATTTATTACAAACACGCCAATATTGTACATAAAGGCGGTTATGACACAGGGTGTGGTGACATGCTACTAACTCGAGATAAAAGTGGTGGTGGATAACTTGACTCCTAAACTGGCAGCTCATCGAGCGTCGAGGTGAGGCTCGATGAATTTATTTCTGGGGTAGCGGAAGCGGACATAATACAATGACCAAATCCAGGATCGCACGGGACTAACTGGGACTCCTCTAGGCGTCGGACTCGCTATCGAACTCTTCATCCATGAGATCGCCTTCATCAACATATGGCCAAATCAACAAGCCGGGTGAGTACTTTGAAAGTACTCGCAAGACACTTCGGACAAAAGATATAACAAATGCATGCATGAATGCGTCATGAGCAAAAATAATAATGCTCATTAAAATAATAAATATTTGCACGACATGATAAGTAAAAAGGAAATCGGGCGGTAGTCCTCCCGAAATCCAAACAAACAACTGAAGACCGATCGGGTGTCTGGAGCGACGCCTCAAAAGGTAAACAAATAAATAATCATGCCGCAGTCGGGCGTCTAAGAGACACCACATAAAGGGCTTATATTGAAAAGTAAATAACAAGCATGCCATAGTCGGACATCTGAGCGACATCACAGAAAGGGCTTAATTAATAGTAAATAACAAGAGTGCCACAATCGGACGTCTGAGCGACATCGCGGAAAGGGCTTATCTCAAAAATAAATAACAAGTGTTCCACAGTAGCACGTCTGAGCGACATCGTAGAAAGGGCTTATATCAAAAGTAAATAACAGGTGTGCCATAGACGGACGTCTGAGTGACATCGCAGAAAGGGCTTATATCAAAAGTAAATAACAGGTGTGCCATAGTCGGACGTTTGAGCGACATCGCAGAAAGGGCTTATATCAAACATAAATAACAAGTGTGCCACAGTCGAACGTCTGAGCGACATCACAGAAAGGGCTTATATCAAATATAAATAACAAGTGTGCCACAGTCGGACGTCTGAGGGACATCACAGAAAGGGCTTATATCAAACATAAATAACAAGTGTGCC